>NW_026562378.1:3827500-4222500 GCF_027474105.1 Poeciliopsis prolifica | reverse complement strand
AATCCCGCAGGTGTCCGCCGCCGTTCGTCCTTGGCCAGCTTGTTCCCTCTGTATCTCGTCTTCTGGACCCAAACCTCACCCCTCCTTCACATCCCTGTGGCCATCGCCCTCCGCCTGGTTCCCACACACATTATCAAAGCCCTTTAATGGCTTCTAATTAGCTCCCCATCTGCTGGTGACAGCACACTGGTGGCATGCTAAAGCACCCATTGAGAGCACGGGCATTGTGCTCTGGAATACTTTCCACTCCAGTGGCAATTGCCTGGAGAGAGAGAGCTTTAGTTTGGGGGGTGATGGAGGGAAGGGTGAGTGTGCATGTTTACGTGCATGTGTGTGCTAGATGGAGGTGGGGGTGAAGGGAAGGGCGATCAGGGAAGACTTGCGGTTTTCTCGCTGTGTTCGGGGGGCTCGGGGAGAGGAGGAGGGAGGAGACGGGTGGAGGGAGACACAATGGGTGACAGTGTTACGCCTTGTTGCAAATCTAATAACGCCAGAGCCTTGTTTCCGTTCAGCGGTCCTCACCCCCTGCACAACTAGCAGCTATTTAACAACCCCACCTCGCCCCCTCCGCCGGGTTGTTTAAACATAGCAACAGTTTGCCATCAACGTCACGCTCTGGTTGCAGTGATGCGGACGGGGAAGCTGGAGACTAAACCTGGAGAGGCGCGCAGCTGTCCCCAGGAAACCACTGGCTCTACCTCACCTCCTGAACCCAACAATTGGTGCGCCTCCATAGGAGCTGTAAATGAAGCCTAATGAGGCTTATTCGTTAGCACACCCTGTCTTTGAGTGAATGTTGCTTGTTTGTCACAGGCCTATGAGGCTCGCTCCTTTGCAGGGCTTCCAGCAGGGCCTGGCTGTGCTGGAAGCAGAAGGGGAGACCAGCTGTTCCCAGCTGGTAGCCAGAGGATGCCTACGGGGGACAGAGCTGATTGCTGTTGGCCAGCTGCCCCCCTGCTGCAAGAGGAAGATGGGGAACAAATAAATAGGCTCTTCTGTTCTCGCACCATTTCTAATTTCCTCCTCCAGCGTGATCGTTAGGCTCGATGGGCATAATTAGGGACGCAAATCTTTGGGGGATTTTTTTGTTTTGTTTTGCTTAGTTTTACTCCTGTGCAGCACAGGTAATCAGATTCCTTTTGTTGTTGTCACAAATTCCAGAACCACCGAGTAACTTCAACGACAACAGAATTTCTTTACACATGCAATTTCTTTATCGTCACGTTTACCGGATGACGGCGAACTCAAAAACGGCCATTCATGCTGTTGTCCTTCGAACTCCTTGGCAACCTGAACGCCCTGCTTTGAAATGACAAGTAAGGCCCGCGTTAAGCCACATATTTGTGTGTTTCCCTGGTGTGTTGTGAGACAAATGGCTCGTCACCTGACCTCTCTCTCTCCGTCCCATCACGCACACACATTCGCACATCCCCACAGCTGCACAGAGGCGTCCAGTCAGCACGGCCAGGGGGACATGGGAGCCAAAGTCCATAGATGGAGCGTGGACAGTGGCAGCTGGTGAGCTGACAAAGCCCCATTCAGAGGGCCCAGGCCTTGGGGACAATGGCCCGGCCAGGCTGAGCCCTCTCCTCCACTCCTCCACCAAAAGATTAATACTTCAGATGGGCTTCCCGGTGGCAGGCAGGGGTAAAAAGGAGAGTCCTCCTGTTTGTCACCGGGCATTGTGCGAGTTGCCTGAGAACCAACCTCTTGGATGGGCTTGACAAATGAGCCGCCATTGACAGTGAACAGATTGGGGCTGCCACTTTTGTTTTGATTGTGGTGCTGGTATAATCAAGTTATTTGGGCCTCCGGGAGTTTTTGTTTCTTTCTCCCGATGCTCTTGACGCCTGAGTCCCACCTCAACAGCCCATTGCTGACCCAGCTGTGGTCGGAGCGTCCTCCAGCTCCTCTCCTTCCTCCCCCCTGTTTGTTGTTTCTGTTTGTCAAAGCCATGGAGGAAGTGAATTTACTTGGGTGTGGGAATCTTTTCAGGCTTCCCACATACGGCGGCACAGGTGCAACAGGTGTAGGTGTGGGCATTCTTGTCACAGGAGAAGGTTATTGTAATGTTTTTCTATGCCTGCGCTCCCCATACACCTGACCTGGATTGTTTGCAAAAGAGCAGCAGCTCGTACGGGGCACTGCGGTAACCAGAAACCCTTTCAGGTAAAGGTGCAGGCAGCTAACTTGTGCCTCCCACCCAATCCATTCTCTGAAACCCTGTCGGTGCAGCGCAGGTGTTTAGCCCCCAGCAAGGCAGCATTTCAGGTTAAACTGTAGGAACGCTGCCCCGCCTTTTTTGCACTGGGAACTGGAAGTGGCTGCAGAGCACACGACATCACACCTGCGCACCTGCGAGTGTGTGCTTGGCTACTGTTGATCCCGTCACGTGACTTTGCACAGGAAATGTCCTGGCGGAGAATCTTTGCAGGGAAGAAAGCTCACATTCAGTCGGCATTTTATATGCAAATGCCATTTTTCTGTGCCTCGTAGCCAAATTCTGCTAGCCTAAACTGCCCCCAACCCCCATCTTCCCACCTCAATGACAGAACTATTGTTCTCCTGTACTGTCGCTGCAGGCCATCTGTCCTGTCTGTCCCTGTGTTGTTTGATAAGCATCGAGCAGCCATTCTCACGGCAAAGGAATGTGTCCTTCCTGTAAGCATACTGTACGTTGACCTCCCCTGCAAACTCCATAAGCTTCATCCCTTATCGTTGTTCCCACTCGTCAGTATGTCGGCTTCTCATCCCCCCTCTGTTCAACACACCTCTAACTTTGGCCTGGCATCCCTCCTGCAGTCCCCCCCCCCCCCCCACACCTTCACCCCCCATACTGCCAGGCTCCCTGTCTCCGTTTGGCTGCCCAGAGATGATCCTCCTCTGGTTCCCACGTCCAATAGACGAACGCACAGTTAAGACAAGAGTCCTGCTTCTTTTTCTCTCTGCCAGGAATCTGCTTGTGTGAATCTTGACGCGGCAGAAGGTGCCCTACTTTTAAACCTCGCTCTTCTTGCTTCTCGGATTGTTTTTATGTTTTTTGTTTTGTTTTTAAACAAAGGGCACAAGAGCTTGTGCTTGGGTCAGCGCGAGTGTGTTCACATGTGCATCTAGGTTGGACATGTCGCGTGCATGCGTGTGCGTGCACGCGAGGGCCGGGCTTTGGGATTATAAAGAGGAAGTGAATGGGAAGTACACACTCAGTGACAAAGTACGAGGGAGACATTCCTTTGCTCTCCTTCCCTCCCCTCCTCTCTCCCTCCACAGTGGCAGGGCCCTGGGAAAATCAAACAGGTGGTTTGTGCCTGGCAGGAAAGCTGGCCGGGCCCGGGGTGGGCAGGCCTACAGGCTGCTGGGGGCTATCAAAAGCTCTTAGCCCCAGCTTTAGGCCAGCGCCATGAATGGCCCCGGGCTTCATTATCATGTGAATTCTGGGAACTGCCCTGCGGCCCCAGTAACACCAGAGAGCTGCCCATATGCTGCTCGCTTGGCAACTACGGAGACCTCGGCTCTCCACCCGGGACCCCCACCCTTTCCTTCAGCTTTCTCTCTCTCTCTCTCTCTCTCTCTCTCTCTCTCTCTCCATTCCAGCACTTCTGATATCAAGGAGATGAAGGAGCATCACTCCCCTCTCGGGGGGAGGAAGACAAGAAAAGGGGAGACTGGACCACACAGAGCAGCGCCCACCGGTCCTCAGGGACGCCGGGGGTGACACCGCTGCCCTGAAGGGCAAAGCCATTCTACGCGCCCAACTCTGGGTGGATTTAGCTATTCAATTACCATTAGAGACACATTTTGAAAGCTGTCACGTTTGCATCAGAAGGCCTGGGTTTTGACAGATAAAGACGTCAACGCCCTTTCCGGCTTCTGCTCCCCACATGCCATCACAGGTTGTGTGTGTGTGTGTGTGTGTGTGTGAGGGGGGTTTGACTGAAATGGAATTTAACTCTGAATCACCGTTGTTATTGCTCAATCACAAACGAAACTCGTGAAATTCATCCATGCACCTTTGTTTTTGTTACGACTCTAAAATTTCGGTGAGCGTTCAGACAGATTGTCGCAAAAAGTGCCTAACTTTGAACTTTTCCACTTTTGGTCACATTACAAACACAACATGCAACATATTTTAATGTGATAAAGGTTTGCAATCAAACCCTCCCAGCAACCCAATGGCCTTTTTCTGTTGTTTTTAGGCCAACTCAGCGCGGATCTGGGAAGTGAATTAATTGTGTCATGTGCAAAAGCAACAAAGGTGTGAGCTCAGTTTTGTTTCCACTTGACAAAAAGTCCAACCGTCCCATAATCTGTTGGAACATTGTCACATTTCTTTGCTTTGCCTTCAGTGAGGCATTCTTCAGGGCAGCGTGTTCAGAAACCCTGAACAGGATCCACGCATCAGGTAAAGAACCCGATGAGTCATGCGGCTTTTCCTGGCTGAGGATGAGGACGCTTCTACAGAGGAGATGTCACTTAACAACAGAGCGGGAATGCAGCCGGCGGCCCACCTGCGCCGCAGCGACAGGGCCGAGAAGAGGAAGTGTGTGAGCGGTGTGGGTTAAGAAAAAAACAAAAAAAACAAAACGCCACATGACCTCATGCTGACGAGGAGACTCTGGATGGCTCTGGCATTGTTCATTGTGAGGCGTGTTGCTCTGTGCATGGAGATGCTGCACATGTGGCCAATTCTGGTGCGCTTACTTCACCGCTTGCACCTGCGACTGGGAAGGTGAGGTATGAAAAACAGAGTGCGGGGAGTGGAGGGAGGAAAATGTGTGTGTGTGTGTGTGTGAGTGAGAAAGAACTGAAAGTGTGATCTGACTTCTGAGGAACTCTGAGTGATTCATGCTGTTACACATGGAGCGATTCACTCCCTCTGCAGCTGTGCTGGCCACATGCGCAATATGATTTCACAACATCTTCCCCCTGTCCTTGGAAATTCCTTTTTTATTTCATTTTTGGGGGGGGTTTCATACAGACCTCTCACCCTCTTCTCCTCCTGTCAGCGTGCTGCTGCTGTTCTCCTGACCGAGACGAGAGGCAGGTGCAGGACTTGCTCATTCTGCTGTTCCCCGAACGGCTCAGGATTGTCACCGAGGCAGAGAACCCCGTCACAGAGCCATGTGTTTATCACACGGTCGGCTCCGCGGCGCTGCGGGTGATGGCATTGTTGATATCGCTCTGCAATCCGCCGCACTGTGACGTGTCAGCAGCCAGCTGGGAGAAGAACAGAAATCTCTCTGAGCCTGCCTGCCAAACTGCAGTGACTCAGCGCTTCTTGGTATCAGCCCCCAATTCCTGCGAGTAAAGAAGTTTGATTTTATGTTTATTGATAGAGATTTTCTCTATCTAGGATTTGTTTTTGTTATTTTTTTTGTTAACATCTTTAGGATCCCACCCGGAGTGGTGTGTGTGTGTGTGTGTGTGTGTGTGTGTGTGTGTGTGTGTGTGTGTGTGTGTGTGTGTGTGTGTGTGTGTGTGTGTGTGTGTACACACACACACACACACACACACAGTTCATATTTTCTGATGGCATGGGGCTCTATAAGCAAAATTAGCTTCATGTTCACTTAGAACTCCGGGGGGAAAATAACTACTGAACACTGATCAGATTATGCAGAGAAATCAAAACTAATTGCTGCAAAAATAACGACATGAATAATGACACAGGTAGTAGAATCTGGAGGCATTCAGAAAAGGAAGTGTACATGCAGAAAACACAACTTGTTATTATTTCGGAAGTATTCCTGTTGCGATCTGCAAGGCAACATCAGCTGGTTTAGTATAAACTTACTGAATAGTGATGGAAGTTAACACTCGTTGCACAAGACTCCACTGTTGAAGAAAAAGCCTGTTAAAGCTGAAGCAGAAGGTCGGGACAGGTCAGTGAAATATAAGATCGTTAGATAACGGCCAAAATCCAACTTCTGGGCGTTTTTGCATGTAGCATATTTGGAGACAGATCGATTCTCCGAAACCAACCATATGAAAAAAAGGGAAAAAAAAAAACATTTGCAGATTGAAACATTATGGTGTAGAATCTTCCATGTCTGTGCTTCCCCCTCTTGGGTATTACAGAAGGTCAACTTTCTCAACAAGAAGATCCTGGCTTTGAATCTCAACCTGGGGTTTTTCTTTCTGTGCATGCCTGACTTCTTCCCACAGTCCAACCTTTGGGTTAAGTGGCCTCTAAACTGCCTCTAGGTATGCGTGTGTGTGTGTGTGCATTGTTATTTGTCCTTTGGGTCTCTGCGTTGCCTGGTGATGGACCGGCGTCTTGTCCAAGGTGTGTGCCGCCTCTCACCCAACGACCCCTAAAGGTAGAGACCAGCTTCACTACTGGATAAATGTGTTAAACACTTATTCGCCTTCTAACTCCTCTTGCATAAGCTAATTGTGGACTGATTTGCTTTCATTGCTTTGTGTGTGTGGATACAAAGTGCACAAACAAAGTATTATGAAGTTATGAAGATTATTCGTTATCAGACTTTACAAACTCCTGACGGGGAAAACAAGAATTGTGACTGGGAAAGACAGTTGCAAATCCAAATGTAGTCTCCAACTTGGCCGGCAGTTATAGAAAAGAAAAGCTGCCAGGATAAACCATTAATTAGCTCTGATTCTTGGAGTCACACCAGCCACTTGAATCAATTTCTAGTTTGCTAGAAGAGGTGAGAATTAGCAATCAAACTCTGATGCGCACTCTGGGCCACCTAAAAACCTGGGTCTTGATTCGGTTGGTTTGGATTCTGCTCCAAAAGCAGGAAGTGGATTTTGGGTGAACACAACCAAAGCAAACGCGCAAACCCAGGATCTTCTACCAAAGACCAACAACATCTCCTATAACCTCTGACATCTGACGCCTCTCCACTTTTGTTCACAGTTTGTGAAGAAGGAAGTTGCGCTCAGGGGTTTGACGTGTCATTTCCTGTAGCGGTTCTGTGTGCTGCGCCACCACCGGCTTATCGACGGGTTTGGATCGTGTCGCACAAGTAAACGACACCAGCTGAAAACGCTACAAAATCGTACAATTTTGGCCCCCGATCAAACCGAGTCAGCTGCACCATCAGCGTGAAAACACCCCGCCATTCTGCACAGCCTCTGTTTGTGCCTGTGACGCATTGTTATCATGCTGTGCTGCAGATTGTAGCGAGTACCGCAGCAAAGAACAACTTCACATTGTCTCTCTGAAGAAACTGTTCAGGTCTGACGTCATTCCCAGATCGAGGTTCTTCTTCTCAAACGAATCAAATGCTCTTGTGGGTCTTCTGCTGGCCTGGAGGCCCGAAGCAGCAGCTTAGTGCTTGAGCTTTAAACCGGCTCCGCAACAATGAAGCCAGAGCACTCGGTGGCTATTATGAGCCCGTGTTGCTTTATCTGGGTGACATTATTGTCTCAGGTAAGGCTTCGTTCATCGGAGACTTTTTTTTGCAAAACACGACTTCTGTTTCGAAGATATCCCACAGCAGCGAACTTCCGGATAGAGCAACTTAAATCTATTAATCAGTCAATCAGTCGAGTTTTGTTTGTGTAGCACATTTCAGGAACAAGGCGTCACTGAAACGCAAGCATAAGAAGTCATAAAAACAGTGGAGAAACCAGTGATAAACGTGACGTTTTGTCGACTGGCATCACTAAAACCATCAACACTCATCAAACATGTTGGTCAAAGTTGCAATTACTGTGGTTCAAAAGCGACTCTGAACAGGTGGAGTTTCAGAATCGATTTAAAGGAGCTCAGGCTTTCGGCTGTTCTGCGTTTTGTTTTTTGGAAGTTTGTTCCAGACCTGGAACAAACTTCCAGGTCTGGAACAAATCCTGTATCCTGCATAGAGGCTGATACAGGATGAATTACCAGCCTCCCCTGAGAGGCATGATTTTAATTTGTTAACTTCTTTTTCATTACATTAATACGATACGAGAGATTTCTTTATCGTCAGAACAAGCTCAGCATGAGATTAAACCAGTTAACGAAGGTTTACACACAGCACACCCATCGTCGGCACGTCGTATTGATTTGGGGCTTTTGATGCCTTGGAACCGTTCTGGGTTTCATTTGTCTGGACGGATTTTTTAATAAAAACAAGAATCAGGAGCATAAGCCTGCAAAAACCTTCACATCCAGACTCGAAGAAAGAAGCAACGAAAGAAGGAAAGCTGTCGCCAGAAGCCATGTAGAGCACGCAGCAAACATGTGGAACAAGGCGCTCTGATCAGATAACAGCAAACTCTTCTGGCTCACGTACAAAACATTGTGTCACGGAAAATTAACGATGCACATCACCCTGAACACACCGCCTCCTCAGTGAACCATGGTGGCGGCAGAATCATGCTGTGGGTATGCTTTTTGTGGGCTGATGTAGGAGTTTGCAGTTTGGGTCATCTGAATGTTCTTAAAGGGCCGGTTGTGCCGTAATGTATTGAGAAAACCCATCAAACTGTGAAAATATCAGTAAGTAGCTGTTGGTTTCAGCATCCATTGTTTCTTAAGACTAAATAATACTGAACATCTTTCCACACTGATGACTCTATCCAGGATTTATTGATTGTTTTCGTGGGTGTTTTCTTTTTTACAATTAAATCACAGATTTTGTGGCGTTAATTTGGAAATATTTGTGTTAGGTTTTTACGAGATGTGCGCTGATGTCCGTCATTAAATGCGATTTAATTGTTGTATCGATCACGAACTATAGCTTGACATCAACTAAGGCTGAGGCAGCGGCCACTGAATCCCAACGTTTGTGGCCAATTTTGAGAGAAATTTAAAGCAAAAATCTGAAAATAAAAAATATCGGAACCTGTTGATTTTTTTGTGAATTTTGCAGATTTGTGAAGATTTATGGAGGAAATTGTTGATGCCTACATGGCCTCATCAAAAGCAGCAGAGGCCCAGATCTGGCCCCCGGGCCTTCAGTTTGACACGTGTGTGATTAGGCCTCAACAAGCCAAGCTGCAGACTTTTGTCCCATTTCAACATGCAACCGAGAAACTGAAAGTGCAACAAGTGATTTACTTGTTATTACTCATCATGGCAACATGATGAGACATGACAGCAGCTGGGAATCCTAGTGACTACAGGAAACAAACGTCTGCTCCTTGCTGTAAATTTCCACCTTCACCTAAACAAATGTTTTCTTTTCTTCGTTTTTTTTTTAGATGACTCATCTTTTTGTCAAAACTTTGCGTCCATGTATAAACCGCCAGACCTGTTTCTTATAGCCGCGAGTTGCACTCAAGTACCGATTTCCCCCCGATGTCCTCCGAACGCTCCAGCAGATCTTTCCCGCCTCCATAAATCTGTGATGAATTAACCATTTTGATTTAGCAATGTTTAGTATCTATAAAGGCCCATTTTCTCCAGTTCTTAATCTGCCTCTCCACCCGCCCATACACACAGCGGCGTCCCTTGTCCACCCCCTCTGTCGGCGCCAAAAGAGCCGGCAGAGGAGAGCGAAGGGAAGAAGAATGGGCCGTCGAAAGGCCCGGGATGAGAGCTGAGTTGAGGAACAAGTGATGGAGCGAGAGAAGGAGAAAATGAGGAGGAGAGGCAGCATTGAGTCCATTCTTTGCGGGGCCTTAAAGACATGTTTCCCTCAGATGTTGGCTCTTCTTCAGATGCTAATGGCTCACTCTTATTCCCAAGCTGCGCTTTAGCATAACAATGGCGTGGAAGTGAAAGAGCTAAAGCTCTGCTTTCTTTAAGAAGCCAAAGCTGGGGGCTTTTTTTTTTTTTTTTTTTTTTTTTTTGTGGGTTCCCCTCTCTTTGTGCTCCGGCTGAAAGGCCCGCGGAACGCAAAGAGGCAAGGTGATCACAGAGTTTACTGAAAGTGAGACTGAAACAACACACTAAAAAGAAAAAAAAAACTTAGGTGAAGTCATCCAGAGCCGGGAGAAACCCAGATTATGACCAAATATAGAGCAGTGAACGTTCTCCCTCTTCCCAGCAGTCGCTTTGAATATTATCAGCCGTTTGCTTTCAAAGCTGTGCTGCATTATGTCTGTTGGGAAAGACTCCAACCCCGGTGTTGTGACTGCGCGTCCCGTGCCGACTCCAAGACGCCATCAGGGCCCCCCCGTCTGACGAGCGGCGGAGGGACGGAGCGGATCGTGCCCTTGCTGGGTTCGTGGCAGGATTAGAGCTTGGCTCGATAGCCAACGCAGAACGTGTTTGGCTTTATCGCTTGCCACTGATTAGGCATAGAGGACACACAGATATCAGCACGACGCTCTGGCTGCACAGAGACGCGATGACTTGGGCTTATCCGTGTTTGCGGAGACTGTGCGTTCCTTATTTATTCTCGTATCGTTTGGTATCGTGACTTTTTGTAAGAAGAGAAAGGGTCTTCCTATAAACCAGGAAGGAAAAACATTCAGATGTGGTTTCAGGGCCGGCTGACATTTGAACCACGAAGAGCCTCACACACTTACAGTCATGAACCTGAAGACTTTGACATCATCATTTTAGGTTTCCGTGTTCTCTTCTGTTATATTTCTGTTGTGCTATAACGTTTGCTCTAAATTTGGTCATTTTAATGGCTCTCCAGGGATTCAAACCCGCTCAATTATTTTAGACCTGTAAAATAACAACCACAACAACGAGTTTTATTCCAGGATCTCCCTCCATCTTCCCTGTAGCTGCTGGATGAAATCATCCCAGCAGCAACATGCTCCCACGGCCATATTTCACCGTGGCGATGATGCGTTCAGGTTGATCTGCAGTTGGTTCCTCCATTGATTCGAAGACCTCGATTATTAAAATGCCTCGACAAAAACTACCTGCCTCCAAGCTTCGTTAAATTATGTTTCATTATTTAGCGCACTGTGTTGCAGTGCTAGCACCATAATGTCCAATTTTCAGCTTCGATCTCGGGGGGGATTTTATTGACTGATGATAACGTCCAGGTTTACTGGGGAATCAGTAACCATCCTTAAACTGACTGGCAGGAAGCTGCTGCCTGGCGGCGGGAAAAGCGGTGGGAGTATTTATACAGGTGAGCCGATAGGATGAACACGGCAGGCTGCTGTTCTGCAGTTAATGCTTAACTAAGTGTAGCTTTACGGACGGACTGGAAAATAAATGCACCATCATGCTGGTCTCAACAGAGAGACCAGCATGACGGCGGTACGTGGCTGGTCGATGTTTCTGAATCAAATCCAGTCGTTGACATGGACAGAATGAGAGTTTATCTATTAAATCGCCTGAAGACAAATACTTTGACCAAAAACTGGAGTATAGACATTTTTTTAGAAGTATTTTTGTGTCCCTGCCGCTTTGTTTTAAAATTGAATACAATTTCAGATTTTTGTACCAATAATTTCTTTTACCAATCAATGAAATACTTGATTACTAAAATAAGCGTTAAAAATACACCTGGTCTCCAGTCTCGCTTGCTCCTTGCTTATAGGGAAGTAAAAAAGTTACATTTTGTTCCCGTCGGACTGGAGCTCCATGACTTATGGCAAACTGCAACGTGAGCTGTTTGTAGCTTTCTATTTTCTTTTTCCTGCTTTTTATTAAAGGCTCCACATTTGTAGCGCACTGGGCTTCTGTCCTGAGGACGGATCGTGTTTGCGGTTCGGCTATATCCTTTACGTTTTCAGATGATGGTTTGAGCAGAGCTCAGTCAAAGGCTGGGACCTTGTTTTATAACCTCACTCTCCTTTTAACGTCTCTCTCTCCATGGCCTTTCTGCTGCGTTCCTTGGTCTTCGTTGGGCTTTTTGTTCACTAATGTTTCTCCAATGATCCTCTGAGGCCTGACCTGCATTTTATACTTAGATTAAATTCCCCAGTTGGACTCAAATGTTCAAAATAAATGGCTCCTAAAGGTAATTTGTGAACCATTAACTATTTTTTCTCAGCTTTGCAATTAGGTGCTTCTTAGTAGAGGTGTGCCATACTGCGCGTTTTGCAAATGATAAATACAGGGCCCGTATCGTCGATGCCGATACCGATACTTTTTGAGTCTGATACGTCATCAAATAAATGACCTTTAGGTGTTATCGTGTTTTTACCTTTCAGTTATACTTGTTCAAACCTCCCAACACAATTTAGATAATGTCTGTAGATGCCTAAAAAAAAACAAACAAAAAAAACACACTGACATGATTTTCACCCATAAAGTACAAAAATGTATAATTTGAAACAAAATCTTTTTTGAGGCAGAGTTGAGAAAGTACAATACAAAGAATAAAACAAATCTGAAACTAAAAGGTCGATCTGATCGTATTGGCTTGGTGTCATCCAGATATTATTGTTATTTTGGATCGATCTGCTTCTTTGTCCTGGTCTTTCACATTAAATCCTGGTATATTACAGGGAAGTGTGTTGCAGCTTCAAAGACAATCTACAAAAAACAAAAATCATGGGATATTAATACAGCTTCAAGACAATCACATGTGTCAAACTCAATGTATTCCCTCTAGACATGTCTACCACATGTCTGGAGGGACACATACGTCAACGTGAAAATATATTCAGTATTACTTAGATTCAAGTATGGAATACAGAGACAACTATTTATTAATATTTCAACAGTTTATTAGGGTTTTATCGATAAGTTTGCTCAAAGCGACCCTTTGAGAGAGTTCAGGATCTTGACCCAAAATTACAAATCTGTTGACGGCCCTGATGTTTGTCACTTCACCTTGGTGCACAGAGGATTCAGGTTGTGTTTTTGTTTAGTTTAGTTTTGGGGTTGTTTTGCATAGGCCGGAGAAGAAATCCCCCCCCACCACCACCGAATAAAATTTTGCACTTTTAAATTCTGCAGCATGCTTCGATTAGCTGCGCCTCCAATCAGCCCCTCCTCTGACGCTTCCGATGTTCTCCATCTTTCACTGGCCTCCTCTCATGTAGATGAGCAGTTGGTCCAGGTGCGGCGCAGAGAGGAAGTTAGCACCTCCTCAGCACAGTGACACACACTATTTGCATGCAAAACACCAGGCTAAGTCTGGAAAATGTGTGAACACAGGTGTGCACGTGTGTGTGTGGGAGCAGGACGCTGGTGGGGATGTTGTTGTTGCTGGAGCCACTAATCTGTTTGTCCTGACGTACTCGGCGTCAGCCGTGATGCTGCTGAATGGCTGCATTGTGTAATTAGACGCTTTGTGGGAACACATTTCGGTTTTCTGTTGCTGAAGAAGAGGCTGGAAATTCGGCTCTCGCAAACAAACGCAAGACCTGCATTTTACTTGTGCTGAGGCAAACATTTTTTGTTTTTCTTTTTTCTGCTTGAGTGTGTGCGTGCCTGCCTGCCCTCTTGTTTGTGTACATGCATGTGTGTGTAGGCTGAGAGGAAGTCGGCGGTGGCACCCAGTGTCATTTGAAGCGGAGAGCCTGGCGCCACGGCATCAGGAACATCACTCTCCTGGTGCCAGGCTCGTTTTTATAAGCGTTCAGTAAATGACACACAGCTGGCGGCGCAGAGACAGCTGTCACTGCCGTCACTACGCCCTAATCTGCCTCTGCCTTTTTTCCTCCTCTTTTCCTCCTCTCTCACACTCTGGCGTTCAGCTGGGCTGCCTCCCTCCCTCCCTCCCCTCGGGGTCCAGACTTCGTGGAGCCGAAGCTGCAAAAAAAAAAAAAAAGAAAAAAAGAAAAAAGAGAGAGAAAAAAAATGCACTTCCTGGAGCTGGTGTTCACTTCCTTTCCTTTTTGGTTGGACTTCCTGCGCTGTCTCTGTGATCAAGCCGGCCAGAGTTGACTCTCTGGGAGAGACTTCCTGACAGCTGGGGAGATAATTCTCGACTTTCTGCTTTTGTCAGGATTTTTTTTATTTTTTTGCCTCGTTCTCTGTGTCCCCAGAGGTCTCCCCTCCACCTCTGTACTGTTTTTCCATTTTCTCTGCTGTTGAGCAGCGAGTTTGTTTTGACGTGATGCAAAGCAAATCTGAGAACCGAAGCCCGTGTTCGGCTTCGTGGCTTCACGTTTTTGCATCTTTGTCAAGTCGCAGCTACAGACAATAAAGTATTTTTGTTGTATTGACATTTTCTCGTGACACAAAGTGTTACATATTTGTGAACTGGAAAGAAAAGAATGCATTTATAGACAAGCTTGAAAAGAAACAAGAATCGTTCAGAGAACCAGAACCAAACATGGAGAAGCAGCATTCAGCTTCTATGCACCACAAATCTGGAACGAACTTCCAGAAAACTGCAAAACAGCCAAAACCCCGAGGGCCTTTAAATCAAAGCTAAAAAAAACTGTTTAAGAGTTGCTTTTGAACCACAACTTACGGAAAATTGACCAACATATTTGATTTGTGTTGATGATTTCAATGATGCCACTTGACAAAATGCTGTGTCTGTTATTGCTTTTACAACTATTGACTAGTATCTGTTTATGATTCTTTTTTTTTTTATATAATGTTTTTACGATTGAGTCATTAAAAGAACCTGTTGAGCAAAATTGCAGAAATGTTACGCCATTGGTAATGTAATCCATAAATACTGCAATCGGCTCCACACTGCAAAACAAAACAACATGAAAAAAACAAATTTCAGAAGGGCACCTTTTTTCCTTTTTTTTTTTGTCCAGAGGAAAAAAGATTTAAGGTCTAATTTAAGGTCTAAACCTAAATCCAATTGATTTTCAATCAAATTTAGGTCTGCACCTTTTATTTCTCAGAGATCAGACCTGTGGAGGGCAACCTTACAGTGAAATGAGCCGTTCATCATACAGCTCTACTACACTACAGTAACAGTCCATACCTGCTGGTTAGGATAAAACAAACTGCAATATTGCACAAGGCCGTATCATCCGTAAGGACTGATGCTCACCTTGCCCTCCCCTCTGGCTGACAGTGGTGGAATGCAGTGGGTGTTGGCGTGTGAGCCCGGGCGATACCGGCAGCCCGGTTCTAAAGGGCACACCGAAAGCGACAACAGTGACGGGTATAGACAGGACGATCCAGAGGCAGAGTGTGGGTGAGCCGAAACAGGAATGGAGGACGAGTGAAAGGATTGATACCAGAGAAGAGGAGAGAACATGATGGTAGATGCCTCTCTGTCTGAACTTGCAACACAGCACCTGCCAGTAATGCTATCACCACTTGTGATGCAACATTGCTAACTTGTAGCCAGCAAGAGAACAAAAGTGCCAGTGCGTGCCACTTAGAAACATCATGTTTGGTACGACTCGTCCCAGTGAGGCATGAGGCCCCCGGGGGGGGGGGGGGGGATGAGAGAGGGCATCAGGACTAGCCAATAGGAACAGGTGTGCTGGTTGAAAAATAAATATATATTTCAAGGTGCTTTGACACGTTGAGCCACAACAGCATCCACTGGCACAGAGGCCAAACTGAAAAATGAAGAGCTTCTGCTCCCACATGGGTCCAGCAGGAACCCAGTCCGGGTCAGAAAGCTCCAGGTGTGTGAAACGGACAAATGGGTATTTTTGCCCAGCTGCTGCCCCACATTTGAGGTTCTCTGAGGGAACAACCTGCCAGGGGCAATAAATAGCCGAGCCGGACAACTGGCGCCGAACGTGTCTGAAGGATCCCGTGCAGCTTCGTTTTGCACATATTGATCATGTCAGCATGCCAAGAGTGCTACAAGTTGTGGCTGAAGGCTGCATGAAGCAAAAAACAGTTTCCTACCAACTTCTGTGTGTTTCACCCGTGACTGTAATCCAAACCTTTTGTGACGTCCGTCAAGATGGATTTGACAAGGGGATGGAGGTCCACATGGATGGAAGAACATTTCCGTTCACTGGAGCCAACTTTAGGAAAAAGGAAAGAAATCAGTTGTATTGGGATTTATGCAATAGATCAATGTAAGACATATGCAACGCGCTTCGAGCTCAACATCCCGTTGTAGTTCTGGCTGAAGTCTTAGTCTTACAACCTTATGGTTCAGCAGCTAACTGTATTGAATAACATGATAAAAGCCAAACATATAAAGTGGCATAAAGTCCATCCATGTCACGAGAATGGGGAACATTTTGTGGCAATAATTGCCTTAAAGAGGCAGTAGTATGTGTTTCACAGAACAATCAAGTCACTATGTTAACATTTTTATCAAAATGCTTAATATATCAAGCCTGACAGGGGGAATTTGAGGTTTTAAATGAATGTCTCTGTCTCTTTAAAAACTCCTGCTCTTTCTGAGACTCCGCCTCCAGGAAGTCAACACAACTCACCAGTTGACCCTTTAACAACATTGTAGCTCATAAAATGCAAAGTGTAAGCACAACTTCTAATGGTTTTATTTGGTTCAGTCCAAAGTTGTGGAGTGAACAACTTTACATCATTACATTGTACGTTGTACCGAACGCCTAGATATTTATTGTATTTATTGTACAATTCTTACCACGTTACGAATTTTGATTTGTCACCAAAACAATAAATTCAATTTAACATTGAAATGAAAGGCCTCCCCTAAACTGGCTGCACTGCGGAGTTTGTTGCTTTTGCATCAACAAATAGTATAAAAAGCAGTTGCTGTGTGCAAATTAATGATGAGTCATACTTTTTATTTTTATTTTAAAGCCACTTGTGTCCTGAAGTAGCCCATTTCCAGATGGGGTTCTGTGTTTGTGGGGCTACAATTCCTTATTAAAACAACGTGGACTATCACAATAAAGTTTTAGGTTTGTTTGACACCTATTGTGTCGTAATATTCCTGTTTTCAGAAGACGGATCAAAGAGTCTCCTCAAAGCTTTGGGATATTGTTTTATAACCTAAACGAAGCCTCAGACTTTTCCGCAGCTCCGTCCCTGACCTGTCTGTTGGACTCCTGGTCTTCTGGTAAAAGTACAGAGTGTGTCCATCTGGGGACGGTTTCCTGAGAATAGTTAATATTTTAATTCATAATGAATTACATGCTACCAACAATTCCAGTTCCTTCATAGTTTCCTGGCACACGTGTCTGGTCTTTTACAAGGCGGTCGGGGCCTGTCTCGACAGAATTTAGTGCATTTACAACTCGCCTGATTATTTGCGAAGGAAAACGGCAAATGGAAGTCTTTATGTCCGGACAAAAGGTCATCCGTATCACTTTTACAAAAACGAAAAGCGAACCAAAATAAATCATCAAGCGAAAACCAATCGCAAAGCAAACAGTTATTCTAATACTTTAAAAAAAAAAGGAACATGCTACAGTTAGCAAAGCTCTGGCCATTATGTTGTTTGACACTTTGAAACGGCACATAGGTTTACACGTTTTTAAGGTGTGAAAGGGTGAGATGTTGCTCGTGTCACACTTTTGATTTGCGGTAGTCCATCTCGGAAGTTGAAATAACTCAAAATAAATCTCTTAGCCGGGAATTACAACTGGATTCTGTTTGACTCATTCCATTGTATTTTTTTTTAATCTCAAATCCACTAAATGTGGTTCAAGAAATCTATAACAATGAAACCCAACACTTCCAAAGGTAGTGAGTGGCTTCTCTGAGAATTTCATATAAAAGGAGATGCTTGAGAGGATGAATGTGTAATGAGCTCAAAATAACCTAAACCCCTTTCTCTCTCTCTTTCTCTCATTTTTCTCCCTCCTCTCTGTGTCCTCCCTCCTCCCTTCTCTGTCTTTTTTTTTTCTTTTTTTCTCCTCTTTTGGGAAACATGCCTTTCCCAGCTGCACAGCCCCCACAGCGCGAGGCCAGGCCAGGAGCACAGCTGGCCAGACTTGGTGGAGCCAGTCGACAGGCGCATGGAGCGCAGCCCGCCCAGGGCCCGCTTCCTCCGCAAACATGCCCAGGTGTGGGGCCTCTGAGTTGGGCTTCTGATCTCCACCAAACAACACTGTGTGTGTGTGTGTGTGTGTGTGTGTGTGTGTGGAGAGGGATGAGGGATCAAGAAGGCAAAGATGGGGGAGTTGGAGGGGGTTGTCATGGGGTTGGGGGGTGGAGGGCCTGTCCCTGCTGAAGCTGTGTCAACATTGTGTGCTAATGTGTGTGATTCTGTGCATCTGTATCTGCATGTGTTTGTGTTTCAGGAAGCGAGGGGTCACCCCTGGGTGGGGTGGGACAGGGGTAGACGGTGGGCAACAACAATTACTGCGGCATTGTAGCTAAATTGTGTCTGACTTGCGGGTGCCTGGCCACAGGAGGCCGGCCGGTGCCAGCCGGAGAGAGGGACGCACGGAGCGGGGGACAAAATTGCTCGTTTGAAAGATACAACACGGCTCATTAGCATATAATGAAACATAAACGATCACCTGCAGGACGAGCGGGCGCTCCGAGACTCGAAATATTGCCACTCTGCTTGGCTGTTTACCACACTGGCTGGAGAGCGAAGCAACCAAACTAGTTGTGTAAACAAACAATTGAAAGCGACTTTTCTTTTTCACCTCCTGCAAAAATGAGAATGAGGGTCTTTTGCCCTCTGCGTCCAGGTTTACCTGCTGAGCTGTCCTCTTAACACACTTAAACGGAAACACACTCCAGCTCGGGACACAGAGATCGCCTGCGTAGCATTCCCATAATTCACTTCATAAATCAGAGCACAAATGTGCGCTTAAACGATTTCAGCTTTCACTGTAGCAGTAAGATTACATGTGGCTGATTTGAACTGAACTGCACCCCTCCAGTTCCCGGCCCCCCGCGCCCCTCTCCACTTATTTAACTGTGTTACGGCCGGCGGTGACCTCACTGTGGCCTGGTTGACATCCAAGTCAAGCATTTAACTTTATAACCAGATTCCAGCATGCATGCACACCTTCAGATGGACGCACGCGCTCGCGGCTCCCGGATGAAACGCGGCCTAAAGGGAGGCATGTGAGCCGGGGGTCAGATCAGATAAGGAGAGGCCAGACGGCCTCAGATAAGCTCTTTGAACAGCTCTATCTGCAGCTTCGGGGAGATGTCCCCCCCTGCAGCCGTTTCACATGACGACGGCGAGCCAAGCGGCCGCTTTTGGCCTGTTTGTGTCCAGGCCCTGCTAGTAATTAACTGGGGGGAGTCCAGGGCCGTCTGACTGACTGCCTTGTCTCCAGGACCCTCACCCTCCTCCGCCTCTCCTCCCTAGCCCTCACTCAGGATTGCTCATGCATGCATGCTAGCTGACACTCAAGTAAATACACACATAGACAGAGAGACGCCTATCTGTCTTGGCCCCTGAGAGGATCTCACACGGTGTAGGTGGCCCCCTTGTGGAGCAAAATCCAGTCTGTTGGAAAACTGTTTGTAAATCCCCTTTTTGTTTGTTTGTTTTTTTCTTTTTTTTTTTTTTTTTTTTTTTTTGCAATTGTCCGTTTTAGAAACAGTTCTCAAGTTAAAGTGGCTGAATTGTTGCTGCTTTTGGTTTATTTCAAAAGGGAGTAATGATATGCCAGAGTTAGCCATAAAGGCTAGTTTCCATCTGTAGTCCCTCCAAGTCCAATTAATGTAAATACAAGCTGTTACAGTGTAATACAGTCTCTTTCAGAAAAAAATAGATTCTATTAATAATACTTATAATAGTAAAGCATAGCAAGTTGCAAAATTAAAACAAAAGAATGCGCATTATACAAAAGTTATTATATGCAAACAAAAAGAGTATAAGAAAAAGATCAAGTTCAAATATCTTGACGTCTGTTAGGAAACTTGGTTGATGTCTTTATGTTGGCAGGACTCCATCAGTCCAGGGAGACTCTTATTCAGAAATACACAAGTCAAGTTTTCTGCAGCACTGAACCACATCAAGTCGTACAGTTTTGTTTTAAATAACAAAATTGGTTTTGAAAAAAACGAATAAAACGTCCTGTAATGCCCATTGTTATATCCATGTATGCAAATTCACAGGAAATTTGATTTCATGCTATTTATGAAAGGGAATTTCACATTAATTATGTGGGGAAGTTTTGCCCGTTGTGTACATGTACGGCCCCCGGCATGTCGACCGAATAAAACAAAACTAGAAAACTGAATTTAATGGTTAGTTCAAAACAAGATGTAAGACAGTCAGTCTGCATCTTGTGCACAGATTTTGAAAATTGTTTGTGAAATCTGATGCTCCTCAACTCTGTTGGTACAGCATTCTATGTGTCAGCAGCTGGCTGCATTTATTTATTTATTTAAGAAAAATATGAAATGCTAAAATGTTGCAGTAATGCCACGACTTTGACCTTTTATGATTATTAATATTGGGAAAAAAATTATGATATTTACTTTAGTCAGCAAAGCAGTTCCTTTTGTGTATTAATTTCATCAGATCCAATTCTATTTCACTTGTGAATCAGTTGCTGCACAAAAATATTTTTTCTCTATAACACTTGGATATGGATCTTTATCTCTAGATCTAGGAAGGAAAATGCAGACGATGTGATCAGGGTTGAGTTGTGAGCACATGCTGCGTAATCATGCAGAGATCCCAATAACTGCATCAGTTTGAGTGTCAATATGCAATAAACACATCTGATATGTGAGGTGAGCAAGTTGAACTTCCCAAAGGTCAATAACACATAGAGTAAAAATCAAAGGAGTAAATGTAGAACCCTGAGGTACACCAACAACATTACCTATCATTTTTACAATGATTGAAATCTGAGATCAGACTACAGACAAAATTTATTAGAAATGTTGCTTCTTTGATTAAATATCTGGTTCCACAGCCGTTGTTTCTGAGAATTGTTTCAGATCTACCTATCAGAGGCGGCCTACGTTAAGGTATTCTAACACAGGAGTGTCAAATTAGAGTCTATGGCTGCTCTCCTTTTCTTGAGTTTTGCTGACAGGTCAAAGTCTGGGCATCGTGCCGGCTACTCCACAAGCTTAATGTTGTCGGTGTGGAACCAGGAAGCATCTTAATTACTGGTGTGCTTGGGGTTGTTGTCTTGTTGGAACATCCATTTCAAGGACCTTTTTCCTCTTTGGCTTCAGGGCAACAGGGCTCTTCTTAAGTGTTTTGTTGTTTTCAGAACCGATGCGTGATTTCTGTTATGCAGCAAATAGAACTGACAGCAGAACGAGAAACAGGTATTGATATGGTTTGTGATTCTGGACTCTGATCTGTCCTGCACCTTTCCCAGCCAATGTTTTCTGTTCTGCTTTTGTTTCGTCGCAGAGTGGCAATTTCTTTGGTCAGACTAAGAGAGGAATGGTGAAGTTTAAAACAGAAAGAAGAAGAATAGACAATGGTGAGAAGGTTTACCTCACCTGTAGATGTTTAAGTAAATGCAACATTTGAAAAAGAAAAGGCTATTTTGTACCAAAACCTGATTTCTTTCAGCAGTCTAATCTCTCCATGAAGAGTTGGGGACAGTGAGATTATCAATCATCTATGTATTCTTGTTTCCACATGAGACTCATATGAGCTTGTGGTGTGTTCATCCCACAGTGACAATCTTCCCTTGGACATCCTGTTGATCATACCCTCGAAATCCAACACAAGTCTGTCAACTGTCTTCACCACAACAGACTGCCTGGTTTGTCTTGGTGAAGAAAGACCAGTTCCAATAAAAAAGCAAAACTCTTGATGTGCCAGTCATTCTATAACCCAACCTTCAGTTATAGATCACGACCAAAACAACAAGATCTCACTTCCCCTGTAGGGCGGATGGAGTCAACTTTAGAGACTGGCCAAGACGTTCTGTCACCTAGCAGGAACTCGGAGAAACCCGCTGCTAAGATAGGATAAGATCATTTTATTTGACTCCCATAGGAGAAATTTATCTTTGAAGCAGGAGCAAAACTGCAATACAAAATAAAAGCCCATCGAAGAGGACAGTCACCATGAATAAATACATAACAATAAAAGCACAAATGTCAGACTGGCAGAACGTCCTCATAACCATTCACATACAACACATCCTCTACATGCTGCTCTTGGTCATCATCAGCCCTGCTAGTCTCCCATTTATCAGGCTAATGGAGAGAAGAACAAATGAATGTTTCAGACGGTTATATTTGCTCAGGGGAACCTAAACCTTCTCCCAGAGTTCATAGGAACATATTCTGATCATGTGACCCATCAGACAAGATGCTCTGAACTCGCCTGACGGTCGCCTGCACAGACGGGTGATGTGGAAAAGATGGAGCCGGAGTGTTGATGATCTCACTTGCCATCTTCACCAGACTTTGAATTTGACTTTTTAATTTAGCAGAAAGATTTCCAAACCATCCAGTAATGCCATATCTCAGACAGAGCCGACGGTTCCCCTGTAGAAGATCAACATCTTAGAAACGCCACGCAATCGAAGCCGTCTAAGAAAATAGAGACGCTGGTGAACCTTTGCACATGCATGTGTCACATGTGAGCGCCAGCTCAGATCGCCATCTATGTACAAACTTAAATATTTAAAGCCTGTTTGATGGAGTAGCCATGCATGGCTATAGGACTCCAGTCACTGATTGATTTAGGATCCAGAAACAACTCAACAGATGTGGAGGTGTTCAGCTTATGAGAGTCCCATGAAAGTTCACAGAAATGCAGAAAAGATAAAGGTACAATCTGCTGTGTGATTATTTACCAGTGATTTAAACATGAGAGGCAAATCACTTCACCTCCTGTGTCAGTCCCACTCCAATACTGAAAGTTATTGGGATCAAATTATTTATAGCCTTCAGTACTCTTTATCACCACCTACACAACAGACCATGTCTGACTGTCAACACAATGTTTTTATTTCTGAGAAGCCGTGTTGGTTGGTCCAGCCAGTCTGTCCACAGATTGTTTTTCTAAAAGGGATCAAATGTTTTCCGTCAGATGTGAGAAAGCCTTTCAGTGTTCGCGTCGGAACTCCTCGCTTTGTCTTGTTCTTTGTTGTTGAATCCTGAGCGCCGATGTCAACGAAGGAAGTGAAGTCTGCTGAGTCTGTGTCAATTGATGCTGAGCTCTCGCAGTCATTTTGGAAGGCTGGCCACATGCAACAATAGACTCCCTATTGTTGCGTGTTGTTCTCCATTCGTAAAAAATGGCTATCGCTAAAGTTTGCTGGTGCACCAAGGCCGCAGAAATGTGTTTGTAACTTTTAATAGACCGATAGACACCATTGAGTCTCATTTTTGCTTGAATTTCTAAAAAATAAGGGCATGAAACATTTTTTCCTACTTCATGTTGCCAGAGAGGTTCTATTGAAGTTTGGCGAGATGCAGATACTAAAAACAATCCAAATTAGACAAATTTGTTTTGTATAACTTAATTCCAGCACTCCACTATCTTTGTCCAATGTATGAATCAAGTTGACGATCTGAAACATTTAGGGATGATGAGAAAAAAGCAAAAACAAAAGAGGGTTCCAACACGTTCTCCTGCCACTTTTAAGTGTTTGGCTCAAACAGACGGGAAGGATCGGGTCTTAAACTGTTTGTTTGGATGACCGTTTCATTTAATCCCGCAAACACCCTGTTGTAAAAATCGGGTAATACTTTAGAAATCCCAAGTCAGCCTGGCGGCGCTCGTGCTGCCGAGCGGAGAACCCGTGATCAGCTCGCGTAATCTCTTGACGACAGCTTGGTCAGAGGTCTGCTCCACGATCCAGCGGTGCTCCCCTCCCACGGTGTCGAGGTCAAAGCCCAGTTAACCTCATGCGTCCGACAGCATTCCAGGGACCGTCAGCTGTTTTTCCCCACGGCGTCCCGTCGAGCGCCCCGTGCCTCGACACTGAGAGAGACGAGACGGAGCGGGGGGTCGGGGGTCAAGCCTGTCGAGATGTTTCAACAACCGTTTAGTCAAAGCCTGTACTCACGCAGCGCCTGACATGGCTGCCGTAACTCCAGAAACCACCAGGAGTGAGGAGAGCTGTGTTTTGGAGGATCAGCTGGGATTTGTGTGTGTAAATAGGTGTCACAGTTACGGTGTTTGTGTCCTCTGAAAACAAGGACTCACTCAGCTGTTCACACAGGGAGCCAAGCAGAAGTATAAAAGGCCTCTTTTTAATTCACGGCTGAATGACACACAGGCAAATAGACATGCTCAGTGGCCACCAGTCCAGTTTTTTTCCTCCCTTTGCTTCACCTGTTTATTCAAAGGCTGTTTGTTTGAACACTTAGACTTTAGCATGTTATGCTATCATCCGGGCTTGAGTTTGGAAATGGATGCGGCGGGCCTCCCCTCTTTGGGCTCCTGACGCTATCTTGGGTTTGGATGTGTGTGACTTGCTCAAAAAACTTTGTTTCTCCCTCCAAAATAGCTCTCTCTCTCTGTCTCTCTGCTCCAACAAAGTACAATAAGAAATCTGGTTTTAAGCGCATGTTTGTGGTCTGCATTGCTAACTATATATGGGCCCAGCCTCTAAGTTCAACATCTAATTATGTGTTGAGCGCTGATGGGAAAAGGACTGCGCAGACACACGCGCGCGCACGTCCAGCAGGAATCTGTAATTGTGTGAATGGATCCCGGAGTGCATGTGAAAGTTTGGGATGCAGGGTGCAATTGAAGGAATGCCCTGGTGCCAGTGAGACTCGGGAGCGGGACGGCAGACGAGCGGCGGTCGAGCTAAATGAGGAGAGACGGCTGAGTTTATGATGCAGAGCTGTGCTTGCTCTCTGTTGTACGGTGGACACAGTGGACACCGTTCGCGTCTTCAGCGGCGCCCACAGTTGAACCCATATATTTACATATGCTTATTTTAAAAAAAGACAAGCTGTTTTTTTAATTTATGACGTTCTGACACCAAACCAAATTTTTCCTGGTTTATGTCAGTTGGGATTGTTTTACAGAATGTAATGAAATTCAGAAGATTTGGTCGATTTCCTCAGTAACTGGATAGGATTACAGCTGACAGTCCAGTGGACTCGGTTGGATTCTGGACTAAGATTGCATCATTTGCTGCATTTTCACTTCGAGAGGTTCACTTCCAGGCCACACTGTGTCAAATGAACTAAACCCTTTGACAAAACCTGATCCCTCTCTCCCCTGTGGTGGCGCTGCACTGAAAACTACCAAAGGAAACGGCACAAAAACCTCACAAGAAGACATTGAGCCGGAGTAGTGTCAGTCTTATAGCGGTTGCAGTGTTTCTCTTTTGTGTTTGGTGAAAGACCACGAGCCGTTTCTCCCGCTAGCACTGGACATGCGCATTTGTTTTGGTTGTATTTACCCAAACAAATGCAGGAAGTGGTGCTTCACTCCACTTCCTGCTTTTGGAGTTTTCTCCAGCCATCTTGGTGTTTACATATGCATTCGAACTACAACCAGACTTCACTTCCACCGAACGAAGACATTGTCGCAGCTCAAACAAACTGCGGTTCAGTTCATAGGAACTGAAACAATAAAAAAAAAAAAATGACAGAAAATGTCTTAAAAACCTGGCTTTTATTGAAATAATTCCATCTGGGAGTTTACCGAGGTTCAAAGTCGAAACTAATAGAAGCTGCAAAACAAACTCGTCAAAATAGACGGCAGTTCTTGGGTGAGCTAACATCACACTCAAATTTGGACACAGAAGGAGTGCATTGTAAAAAAATAATAAGGTTTTCCAAAAATCAGAAAATTTGGTTAATCGTTAAAATTGATTTATTGCAATGCTCTACTATGACATCATCACCTGGGATTTTCTGAATTGTTTTAAGAAGAACATTTGAACTTTTAGCTTTGAAAAAAAAAAGATATTCTGTTTCACAGTTCTGGTATTTAACAAGTAGACCTTGATAATCCAAACTGACCTAAACCAGGAAAAGTTTAGGCTGATTTGACGTCAGATGGAGAGAAAAGAATGAAACGTTGTGTGTCCTCTCATACGGCGTACGCCAACATGTGCCTCCAGCTGTGCATACAAATTGCAAAAAGGAAGGTAAAAGAAAGGTGAACGTGGAAAAGGGTAGTCACTTCTTCTTTTTCTTCCTTTAACAGTTTCCATTTTAAACAGGCAGAGCGGGGAGGCCAGTAAAAGACGTAAGGCTGTTCGGCGGGCTCATCGGCGTCCGTCTGTCGCTGGCCGGCCCGCTCTGGGGGTCCGGGCGGAGGGGTTTTGTGGCTGCGGTGCTGCCTGAGGCCTGGCTGGGCTGATTTACAGGCGGCGTGGGGACATGTGTTGGGGATACTCCCAACGCAGCCTGGTGGGGGCCAAAGTACCCACTCTGCTGCTGCCGGAACATCTGGAGTCTAGACTCAGTGGCTCTGCTGAGCGCCTCGCTCCCTTCCTTCTGCCACATCCATCCATCTATCCATCCCTCCCTGCCTCAGCTACTCGCCCCTTCCAAACCCTCCGAAACTCAGCTTTCAGTCACAGTGTTTGTGTAGCTGTTTGGAGCGGTGGGAGCAGGGGGGGGGGGGGGAGACGTACAGAGAAATAACATTTTGTTTAAAAATCTTTCACTTGCCTCTTCTAACCCCTCTGTATTGTTCTCCCCTTTGTCAGTCTTGTCCAAACTCCAGCACATCTGATGAAGGACACAACAGCCAGAAAAAACAAAACAAAACAGGAGAGCGGATCATGAAGCACATGTGGAAGATATCATAGAGAGGATTGTTATTCCCTTCGCTCTAAAGGCCGGAGCCAAGTGTTCACAGAGGGACCCCTCCAGTGGTCTTTCAACCGATTGGCTCCCAAGTCGAAGAGCGGTCACATAAACACATTGGCTCTGACATACATATTAAACAGCTGCGATAAACACGATACCTCCCTCCCGACCCCCCGGGGCTCCAACACACGCCGCCTTGTTTTAAAGGCGGCTCCTGTTGGGTTCTGTCAGGACAAATGTTCCTTATTCTGTTGATTACCTGGTACGACGCTCAGGCTCTCTGTCCTCCCTTCCTTCACCTTCCTGCTTTCAACATAAACACCCACTTCTCTTCCTCACCATCCATCAGTCCTTATTTGGCCTCACACTCAAACACAAATACAGGTACAAAAAGCAGAGAATGCTTGCCAGAATGAGAAAACCTGCTTCCCCTATTTCTATGTTCAGCAGGTCCGAATGTAACGTGCAAACGCAGAACTTTTTATATTTTTATGATGATTGACATCCGTCAATCTTTTCAGGATTACAGTATTCACTCCCAGTGGACTTTCTTCCTCGTCAGTGTATTTGATTGACAAATATCAGATGTGGGTGGAGAAAGCAAAAACTGTGCCAGTGTAAGAACAGCACAACCTCAACATTCTTTTTATTCAAGTAAAAGTAAAACTTCCCAAGAAATAACTGAAGTAAGAGAAGAAAGGTACTGAATATAAAAAAAAATCACATCAGCAGATGGACCAAAAAATATAAAGTTAGTGGAAATATTGGTATTTTTAAATACAAAATACCAGAAACGGGCAAACGTACAAATTTTTCCAAATTATATGTATAAAAAAACTTGAAATTTTTACAAAAACTGTGTCTGAAGACTGCAGCTGAATTTTTTGTTTGCAACAAACTTGCTCTCCATTCAGTGAAGTTACTCACAGTGCACAGAGTCTCTAGAAATTTTATTCAAGAGTTGCGATACGTTATGAAAAAATGACTCAAGTAAAAGTACAGCATGGTAAAAATACTAATACAAGTACATTTTCCCCTTAAAAATTGCTAAAGTAAATAAAACAGAGTTAGTTAGTACCCAACTCTGGTGAAGTATAATAATGAAATGGAAGAAAAACAATATGCACCTTCACATTTGCATAATACCTTTTTTATTTTCTGCAAACAAGAGATCCACACAGTCCTCTTTTGGAGCATAGTCTTCATAGGGTTAGCACATGTGAGTCCTAAAACGTTAGTCCATTCTTTACAAAGTAGCAGAAGATAAGTCACACTGGATGAAGACTGTCAGTGATAAACACTTGCATTTTTTTCATACAACAACTTAATTTTGGTCTCATTTTATGAGAATTCAGTACAGAGGGTCGAATCCAGATGCACACCACACTTTCCAGATTGTTTTAATTAAAAAATGCATTCAAAACTATGCATCACACTATTTATTTGTCACAGTTATGACCCAGCTTGTGTTCCAGGACTTACAGGAAACTCTAGTAGAACATACTAAATGGTTTTATTGTAACATAAAAACGTGCGAGCGATTTGAAGGCGTCGTTTGGGGAGTCTTAAGGGAAAATTAGGAGCTAAGCTGGGATTGTGATGCAAATTATAGATTGTTCCTGACGGTGTCTGTTTTAAATTTCAGGCCTGACTCTCCAGTAAACAGCATAAATCAGGGTTTCCCTTTGGCACAGGACGAAAACTGCAACTGCGTTTTCCCTCTCAAACAGTGGAAAATTTGTGACAGAATCGGCCTCTTTCGGAGAGCCAGGCGTCACAGGCGCCCACGGCGAGGAAACTTTATGTTGCTTTTCTTTTGTTGTTGTTGTTCTTCGCTGCATTATGACATTCACGCCTGCATGGGGGGGAAACCCTGTTTAATTATGCATTACTGGTAAACAGGTCGTAGGCATGCTCTGTGATATTCTCCACAAAGTTGCGGCCTGATTAGCCCCCTCCTCCTCTTCCCCGAAATGGAACAAACTGTACAGCCACTCCAGTAGAAAACAAGGCAATCCTCATTGAAGCGAGGCGTCAAGAGAAGGAGCGACTACTGATTGCATCTGGGCAGCGCTGGTTGGTGTTTGCCTTCTCTGGAAGCCATTAAGAGAAATGGTTCCCCTGCTCTCGTCTCCATTCTCACGTTTCACTCTTCTGGTTGAACCTTTGCACATCCCTCTCTCACCACCTGTATCAGCTCCGGTTCCCACCCTAGTTCTTGTTTCTTCTTCTTTTTTTTTTTTTTTTTTTGTTAGAGCAGAGGGCAAGAGATGGGCGGTGGACACCAGATACACAAGAGGGAGGGAGCTTTGCATGACAGACAAAGAGAACAAGTTGTCTCGGCGTGACCGCAGCTCTTCGGGTTACAGGTGCAAACTGTCGGCGCGGCTCTCACCTGCGTCAAGGCCGCAGGGACGGAGCGGCTCTGCCAACCAGACTTTCGAGCGCTTTGTTGACATGTACTGCATGTAAAGACAAAATGTTGATGACAATGCTACTTTTAGGTCACTGAAGCTTTATATTCAATAGTTTCCCCCCCCAGTCCAAACCCGAATCCTCCCTGGACCGATGCTAACAACCAAGGCTAACAACATTAGCAAAACATCTGCGTTTTCCAAATAATCCACTAAAGACAGAAAATATCATCTTGAATTAAGTGAATATACTTCTTCAATAATATATTTATCCTGTCTATGCATAGTTAGTTTAGTTTTTTTCTTTATATATATTTTTCATGAATATACAGCATGAAATAGATTCCAGGAGGTGGGGGAAAGTACAAATTTATCAAAATTCCCTCTCCTTAAATAATATTTTACTGCTGCCACCAAGTCCTGTTTTGGAGAGGGACCTGGTCTGGACTTTGACTGGACCGTTCCAGCAGCTGAAATGCCTCTATCTAAACCACTGGTCCATCTCTGAGGGTCAAAATCACAAGTTAAAAGAGCTTGCTTTCTCTTTATCATTGAGTTTTCTTTCTGAATTTGTCTGTTTTCACCTGCCACATTTTACATGCAATAATTGAAAGATACATTATGATTAATTTATGGTCGGAAGGAGGAACAGGATGCCAGTTCCTTTTTCTTTGAAAACACTTGCTCTATTTGGTCCAGTAGAGCAAACACGTAAAACAAGGGCTGTTTTGCAGATGAAATCAAAATGGCAGGTAAAAAACCTCACCCAAAGTATTATTGATCTGTATTAGCTGCCCCTGCTGGACAGTCAGATTTGTACCACTCTTTAATTGCCCCAGACCAGATTCTGGACCCGCTGATCTAAACCAGTTTATTATTGTTCAGACCGTCAGCTTAGAGTCATTCACAGAGCTGGAAGGTGAAGCTATGAGGCAGTCTTAATTAGCTCCATTTATTCTCTTTGTTTGTTTGCATAGAGACGATGTGCAACATTTGACTCATGTTCTTAAAAGGAGAGATGCATGGCACCAGGTCAGTGTCAAAAATGGCAACTTCCACCTGCAGTCTCTGGGCAGGTCTGGGCAGGTTGATGTAATCAAGTATAATTTAACAAATCACGAATGAATGAATAATAATAAATGAGGTACATTTTTAACATTTATTATAATAATGTATGCTATTATTGCCTTATGGTAGTGAAACACAATGTCACTTTCTCCACCGCACTGCGTTAAACACACAGTCCAAACAGTTTGGCTTCGTCTGACCAGTACACAGTTTCCCACACATTTGCTGGGTGTGTGTGAACTGCAGGCAGGACTTCGTTAACAAAACGTCCTAACTGACACTGGGATTAAATTACACTTCATTGGATTTATTAGGTGGTTTATTACCAGTCAGGTGCACTGGATTTAATTTAGATGCGCCAGAGTAAAATGGGCTTAGCGCAAATACACATTACACATGAATAGGCTACGAACACCACAGTCAGCTTTTAGTTTCAAACTAATAAATCTGCAAGGAGGAGGGAATTTGTCCTTCTGTTGCACAATGAGGCATCATCCTGCTGGTTGGGCCGGGCAGGTGTGTGCTGATGGTGTGTTGAGACCCGCAGATTGGCACCATATCACGTGTGAATCATCAGGCTAACTAAGGCCAACACAATCGTCTGCCCAAGTGTTCCCAGCGTCCCACTGGGAGAGGCTCAACAGACTTAGTGGTGCACAAGGGCTGGTTTTAGCTGTGTTTGTGTTCACAGAGTTGGACAAATAAAAGGTTTAAGACAGCGATGAGTGTAAACCATCCAACTGATAGTAGGGAAAGAGACGGTTTGACTTCTCATGAAGTGACGATTATGGCGAGGAGGCAGGGCAAAGAAAGGTGATTACTTATCAATGACGTGAGTAAGAGGAATCAGGATTAAATAGTGGGTTATTTTTGAGTAGAGGACAAATATGAGGCTGACCAAATGATCGGATTCTGTAAACTGTAATTCATTTATCAAAAAAAAAAAAAAAAAGAAAGAAAAGCCAGAGCTCTAAAAACGCTGAAGTTAAACAGGATCACAGATGTTGTAATGCGGCATTCAATGGCAAAGTAAGAAACCTCGGATCATTTGTTTTGTTCAGTGATCTATACTCTGCATTGAGTTACCTTGTAAGGTATAAACCTGCAACCACTGGCACCTTAAGAGCCAATAGGGGAACAAGTTTGGCGTGGAACAAAGCAAAAGTGCTAAATGCATTTGGACAGCCTGCCTGCATGAGCGTCACCTCCAGCAGTTTCAGTGATGTCATAAGCTTTGGCACTTACTGTAGAATTTTCTAAAATCTTACAGGACTTAACCTGTAAAACTGTAAGGGCGAGAAATTATAATGAGTCCTGTCACACCGCACAATGGAAGGTGCCAGACTGCATGACTTATAGCTGCAGCGTTACGTGTCCAACAGATCCAACTGAGCTTTTCGTCCATCAATAAAAGAACTGCAAGCTACGGATGTTGACGTGTTCACTGTTAGCGATGGATGCTGAAAGAAGGGAAGAGGCGAAGAAAGCAAGACAATCTCATGTCAGGGGAAAAGGAGACGATAGTTAGCAGGTTGATTTTGGTGGCGGCCGCATTAATTCGCCAGTTACCACATCTGTCATGCTAAACGAGCACAGACCACCGATTCCAGCTCATGGTCAAAGATTTTCTGTCTCCACGAAGCAGTTTGGCTACAGTGGTCAGCAATAGCTCGATGTGAACCCGGGTATTTGTAAGCCATGCCTCTGCAGTTCCACAACCCCAGCTGCAGGATCTGGAAGTGGTCTCCAACAAAACGTCACTTTGTAAGACTGCAGATTATTTGATTGGATTCATAGAAAACGGAATACATCAACAAAAGGATTACTGATTTTTGCAACAAGAAATGCTGTGTTTTACCACGGTCAGCTATCGGCGAAGAAAAACATTTGGCTGCTCCCTTTTGTGGGTCTAAACCTCCAGGAATGAATATTTTCAAAATTGATCTTAAACGCGTTTGGCACACCAAAAGTTGCTCAGATAGGGTGAAAAATCTGAAACAGTTTGACAGTCTGTCAGCCACAAAAAAGTGGCCTTGTTGACGGGTGACTTGGTTTCATAGCCCTCACCAAACCGGACCCTTCAGGAGCAGATAGGGTGTGAAGGTACCAGCACTGTAAAGAATGGCTGCAAAAACTACACCATGAAAATACATCACAACAGGGACACCACAGTGAGGTGGCTGCGATTTGAAAATTCAGCTCTTTACTGTGATCTGAAATGAGTTTGGAAAGTATAGGGGACGTGATTGGACTGTTGGATCACGCGCAGAAATTTACAGCTGTATTGTAAACTTTGAATGCACCGTTTTACATCAACTCAAGTCCGTTAATGTTCGCCGGCTGGAGGCGAACTTTCACGGGCGAGGGGGCGGGCCAACAATGACTTTCACCGGGTAAGTAGTTTTATAAAAACATTGTATTGCAGTTTCGTGTTTGTTTGCGGACGAAAATATATTTTTTGTACTTATATCGAGCTACTGTTGCTTCTATTACATTGTTTGCTACAGCTAGCTGATCGTGAAACTGTAATTCTGTTACAGTAAAACTGCAATAGGATTTACAGTAAGATTGCAAAGAAATGTCTGTAATAAGATTACAGTACAGCTACTGTAAAAATGACAGTAACTAGCTGGCAACCCTGCTGTCAGAAAGTTACTGTAAATTCTACAGTGACTTTTTTAACAGTGAGCCCAAATGCTTCGCTGTGAACATCCCCAGTGTGCTAACTTGGTCTCTAGCAAACTGTCCCAGCAGGGGCTCTTTACAACACTGTTATGACATCACCAATGTCTTTTTGTCTGCAGGTGCCACTTGACCTTTCACTCAACTCGCCTCGCTGGCCCGGCTCCGTTTCACTCTCGGTGAATCCTGCAGTCGACTCGCTCGGTTCGGGGTGGCGGAGTGAAACCATCTGGGCTCTATCTATCACCCAGCTGCTGTTGCCATCTGTGATCTCTACAACCCTTTGTCACATTCGCAATAATGCCTGTAATGACACTTCTGCTGGTAATGACAACAACAATTCTCAGAGACATATTTAAAAAAGATCATAGGCTTCTCTGCTTGTAGGTGTGGCCTGTTATTACAGGCTCTTCACATCGCTCCACGAGAAAACTGAAACCCAGCTGTAGGAGCGAAGATGTTGTTTGCCCTTTGCAAGCGAGTGATGCTGCGCTTTCTGGAGAAGGGATGGTTTAGATGAAACGAGCAGGTTAGAGGAGATGTTGTTATGAGACCGTCCTTTTCCAGGAGCTTTTTGCCTTTAGGGGGGAAAAAATAAAAATAAACACTCGGCCTTGATGTTGACTTAAGGAGACGTGATCCACAGGTTATTACTGCTCTCTGCTTTCTCTCGCTCTCCCATGACTCCTGGATGAGTTTATGTAAGCTAAGCAGATTGCCTCCCGCCTGTCTAAACCCCCTCCACATACACGCGCGCGCACACACACACACACACACACACACACACACACACACACACACACACACACACACACACACACACACACACACACACACACACACACACATTAGCCTCCAGGGCAATGGAAGGCAGATGCTGCTGTCATATCTCATTTACACCTATTGCTCTGCAGCTGTAATGGGTAGATGGTGAGTGTTTGTGATACAAGTCTTTGCAAGCTGATATTTCCCACCTGAAGGAAGGTTTCAGCATACCTGATTTACTTGCTTGAAATAACAAAGAGACAAAGACATCTTAGATATTTGCAGATGCATTTGCGAAGGTATACAACTTGCAATCCAGATTTTATTTGGATAAAAAGTCCAATAAAGGTGGTTAAGAATCAAAAAACGTTTGCACAAAAGTCACTATTCTGTTCGTTTGGCAAACATTTCGGAGAAAAAAAGGGGGCATTTTTCTGAATCTTGCCTCAAAACTAAAGGCCTGAAAAACTGATTGGAGCAGAACTAAAGATGAGAAGAGGGTGAGCTGCTGGCGCCATCTTGTGGCCGATATGAAACAACTCCCACCTCAGTGCAACCCTTAAAACAACTTTATAATGGGATCTTTTTAATCAGTAATATTACACTAACAAAAAATAGCAGAAACAAAAACATTATTATTTACCGGCACTGCACTATTGTGTAAGAGATAAACATCAGCATGCATCTCATCTGTGCTCCAAAGTGTAAGATTTCAATGAAACAATGAGCGAATATTTAACCTCGGAGTCAGAATCTAGAGTGGTCAGAGGTCAAGCTGTAATCTCAAAATCCAAGATGTCTGCCTCACATTTGAAACCCAGCGGTAACCGTGATGAAGTAAGTCTATTGGTGGTTTCTTTTGAATCTTTTTACATGTCGCGATTCAACATCCTCTGCTGAACAAACCTCACAGTTTGGAGAGTGTGGTGAAGAGGAGGATGTTGTTATCCATCATGGCTAACCCTGATCGCCCTCAGAGCAGCCGAGTGTCTCCTTAAACACTTCTCCAACTGCGCTGCCATGGCAACAGGTACAGGAAATCAGTCCTGCCTCAGGCCATGACACCGTGCAAGTCACCTCTGTCTGCAGTGCTGATGCCTCTTTTGGACTCAACTATTTATTTACATGGGTTTGTCATTCCTACTTCAAGCAGAAATGTATCTTTTGTGCATGTTGTTTACATCAAGTGTATGTTGTTATTTTCTTATTTGCACTATGTGTATGTGCTTATCTAGCTGCCTCCCTCACTATTACCGTTTGAAGATTGAGAGTTGAAATGATCTTTTCCTTTCAGCAATATGTTTATTTTGTTATAGTGAATCCACTAGAGTATCTGAGGGAGCATAGTAACTTTTTTATAACATTTACACAGAAGAATATTTTTTGTTTCAAAATTGACTCTTTTTGCTTTTCTTTTTTTTTAAGAAAAAAAAACAACAATATTTTGAAAAATTCCAGACTCATTTCCTGTGACAGTCACACTTCTTTGTTGAGCGTCAATAATTCAAAATGTAAATTTTGCCAGGAGTTTGAATAATTCTGGGCTTGACTGAATTTACCTAGCAAAGAAAAAATATTATTAGCTTATACTGCCAATGTGTTAGCCTGGTTATCAAGTATCTCTCTTTAATGTCACTTAACTGAAGTATTTTACATTTTGTTATTAAGAATTTATGTGGAGCTCCATCTTCAGTTTCAACATGCAGATTTCTGGTGTTCTCCTTAGTTCTGATTCGGACTATTGAAAGCAAAGGTCAATGTGCTTGGAAGAAAATACACTATTTTTGTTTGCTGGGGCTCAATTGCTCCATATTTGATTTGTTGGGGTTAGCTTGAAAAATAACACCGCAAGAAAACAAACCTTTTCACAAACCATTACGAGATTTTGTTCCAGTTTTAAAATGTCGTGGTCGGTGTAACAGCGTCAAATGCGTCCCTGCTGCCCTGTTCAGGAAGCCCCGCGGCTTCAATTAGCCTGATTGGTAACGGCTGCGCTCCTCCAGGTTGTCACATCGGCGGCGGAGCAGCTCTGCGGTCGGAAGAGGTCGCTGCGGGCTCAAGCTGCCAGAACCAGACGAGCTAACAGGATTTTCTTCAGGTGAGGACAGCTTGTCACTTGCCAAAAGAACACCGAGTGTCTCTGTTAGTGGTCGCTGAGCTAAACTTTCCTGGTCTGAAAGGCAAGACACAGGCGTAATAGCTTGGCTAGCAGCTTGTAGAGCCAACGAATAAAAAAAAAGAAAAAGTGTAGACACAATAATAAATTGGGATTTTACCAGTTTTTTTTCTGCTTTGAATTTGCACAATGAAATTACTTTAAAAGTGCCAGCAATAGTATTTTTTTTCTCTTGTCTTTATGTTGGAAACAGAATTTATATCAATGTTCAATAGGAGAATAGGTTTCCGTCTTGTTTTTTTCTTCTTTTTGTTATTTTAAAACCAAAATTAGAAATAAAATATTGGTTCTTCTAAAATTACCTAAAATTTTCCACATTTTACACTTATGTTTATCAGAAAATGTTCTCAAAAGATACCCTTACAAAGAAATCCCATGTGAAAGCATGTGATTTTGTAACAGTTGCTCTCTGGCTTGTACATTTCGCAGACTTCTGACCTTACAATCATAGCAATCTCGCCATCAATACAACAAAGATGGGCTCGACTTTTACACCTCAGCACAGTCGGAGGCTTTCACTACACTGATGCAGCATTTCAGGCAAAAGGAACCGGGTCAATACTTTTGAGTCGGCTCACGCTTCAGATTAAACGAATGTTAATCGGTCTTCAATATTGAAATTTTAGGAGAAACAAACTCTTAATATATATTAATGTCTAATGAATCTGTGTCGTAAACCAGTTTAAACTTCATGAGTAACAAATACAAGGTTTTCAGAAATATTAAAATGTACTGAGATCCGGCTGTAAAATTACAATATGAATAACAAAGAGGATAAAAATGATGCTTTAAACTTGTACAATAACCAAAATATTTGTCCAGCATGTTGTGATGGTATAGAAAGCCAGTTTGGTTTTAATCATTGACTAATTGCATTGGTACCTCTCCTCTTTAACTTTTATGCTGTGATTATTATTATTTTAATATTGTACCGTTTCCACATGTCCCAATAAACTCTGTTTGTAAGAATGAAGAACAAAATTTGACGAAAATACAAAAATAAAATAAAGCTATTACAATGTAAATGACCGAAGTAAAAGAAAAGAACAAAATGTTCTTTAAAAAGAGGCTTAAATCTGAGTCATCGGAAACGCAAGCTGCCTGAGGATTGAACAGACATTATTTTAAGATCTTCTCTTTCATTCAAAGTGCGTGGATCATTTGCCACCTGTACAACAGAGCGGTGAACCAGATAGAAAGAGTTTGAGAAAGTCTGAAACCGTCTAATAGCTGGAGATCAGCTGGCAGAGAATGGTGTCTTAAATAATGAAGCTGTGAAATCTGCAAAACATGATTAAATCCCAATTTGAACATTAACCACGAAGTGATCTCTTGCAGAGTTATCTTGTTCGTGCTCCTTTACTTTGTCAAGTTATTGACGCAGTGCTCTCAGATCCCTCTGACCTTGTGTTGTTACCAAATTCCTTCCTCTCTAATTGAGAAGAAAACTCGTCCTTCATCATCACTCTGGTTCCCCGCCAGGCTGAGAAAGAGTCCTCTTTGCACGGTTGTGCCTATAGGATCATTTGTTTTCATAATCCAACCCCGGGATAAATCAAGGGAATGTTTGAGACATTTATGATTTACATGGGCCTTTTAATTCGATTATTAAAAATAGCACATCTGAAGGAAATTATGCACAACTCCTAAAAACAAATCCCCCAAAATTGGGCTCTGGTGGTGGGATGCAGAGTTTCTTCTCTGGATGGTGTAATGAGGTCATCAGGTCACAGGGAGTCCTCCCCTCCATCCAGTGTTCTGATGGTGGATTCAAGGCCTTGGATTTTGATGGCTCCTGCTGTAATTTTCTTTCTTTATTTTCCAAACAATTTTCCATAAACAGTTTTAATTCCAATTCCTTTTATCAAATTTAGTAGCCCATTTTCACATATAATTTGGCCTGGAATATGGTTTCCACCTTCTCTCCTTGAAAATATGATCAAATTATCAATTTGGAATCAATTCGGAGTCTGTTATTGTTTGTAAGAACATACTTGAATACTAAAATATTGGTAAGTGTTTGAAGAGTTCTCCAAATCCGTCATCTAGAGTTCAGAATGGAATATAAAATGTTTCCGATTTGACATCTTATCTCTTATGTATTTATCTCTATAATATCCACCCTGCGTTTTCTTCTCTTAAAAGAAAACAGAAAAACCAAACATAACACAGAAATTTGGTGTTAAAGACCAATTTGTCAACATCAAACTATCCATCGAAGGAAAACAGAATTATCTATTCTCAATGTAACCCAATAAAAATACTAAAAATACTATTCTATTTTAGGCAGCTCCTCTTTGAATAATGAAGATTCACTCACTTCAACATGTCAAACGTTTGCAGTGATTTCAAAGTGGGGCCAGTCTGAGCCATTTTCTGAAGAGCTAAAAGAAACCAATTTGAATACTGAATGTTTAAACGCGAATGTAATTAGATATAATTAGGTTTTTTTTCCACAACAACAATGTGAGCTTCCTCTAAGGAACATGACCGCTGCTTAAATGTCACAGATTTAATCTAAAATCTATACTATTTACTAAAACATGCATAGAGAGTAGGAGATATTTATAACCTCCCAAAAGTGTGAGGTTTTATATTGTGATCATTTGTAAACTTTTGATGTGTAAGAATCAATAAAAATACTCTTGACTTTTTCCACTATCTGACCTGCCAGAAAGTATTCAGAGTTGATCAAGAGAATATTTGCACATTATTGATCTGACTGATTTTTGCATCACCAGCTAGAATTATGCAGTCTTGGAAGACTGCATAATTCAGTCTTCCAAGACTGAATTATGCAAACTTTGTCAGTTAAATATGGTTTGTTGTTGCAGATTAAGAGTTAAACTTGCAGTACCTAAAAATATTTCTTGCCTTCAAAACACCAGAGCAACAATTTTGGGTTAGAATAAAAAAAAAACAAAAAAAACACATGTAAACCTTTTTTTGAAATGTAATATTTACTTTCAATTCAGACTTGCATTTGTAAAAAATATAGACCTTTGGATTATTTTTATTTCAAAAAAGACATCACCATTTAACATCTTTATTGTCATCTAGTTGATTTTTCAGAAAGTCGACTCGACATGAATGGTGGGTAATGGGGAACCTTTGATCAGTGTAAGAGCGACTGCTGCGTGAAAGTATGTGTGGATCATTTCTAATTGAATGTTCCATCCAGTCATAAATAGCACTGATAAAAACAATAGTAGTTATTTAATTTTGTCTTAAAATAGACAAATTAATGTTGTGATGCAAGGTGTTTCCGTAGTTACATGGATCAATCTTTTTCTTGAATTTGGCGTTTACATTCTGATAAAATTGCAATAACAGAAGCCTCTGCATTGCAGAAATTATTAAATGCATCTTTTTCATATTTTACAATGTATGCTTTCACATGCATAGGTGGCAAAAAAGCCATTTTACTTCACTGTCAGTGTAAAATAATTTTTTTCTGCCAACATACTTATTGCATTCTCTAGAAATAAGATTAAGTACAAAGTCAGTCTTACTCATGCCTCATGCCTCCCTCCTCTCTGCTCCCCTACAGACTGAATTAGGGTTGGTCTCTCTAAATAAAACAGCCGCACTTCTAAAAACGTTATTTGTGGATTCTCCTAAAAATGATTTTGCTATTTCTGTGTGATGAATTATGGTAAAAATCAATAACATTTAATAAACAGCCTCTCTTGGGTTCTCTCTTCTCATTTTGTACACTATGTCCTGGAAACATTATTTACCAAGTGAATAAATTTTAACCCGGAGGTCCCATCGACAGGAACTCTGCAGTATCTCTGCTCATTTAGCAGTCTACCGGAGCTGCACTGTGAAGTCAATAAGCTAATTTTCTAAAAACTAAAAAAAAAAGCGCCATTAAAAGTTGAATAATATACAATAGATCTTACAGACAAACCTTTTATCCAAAAAAAAAAAACATTACTGAAGCACAGCAAAATGTAAAGGATAGACATGCTTTTATAGGTCTCTTGTAAGGTTTAAATGTCAGACCTCCTTAATACTAAGTGACCTTGTGAGTAACTCAGTGGCCACTAAGTAAAAGACATAAGGAGCAACAATGGGGAGAACAGATGTGTGCATTAGCCAGTTGAGGTAGTTGGGAACAAAGAGAGAGGACACGCTGGCACACAAGGAGCATAAAGAGCGTAAATATAGCAGCAGCTGTCCTGTTTGCTTCCAGTGGAGGGCTTTATTGCAGATTAAAAAAATGTATTTGGAGTGCTGCCATGTAAAAGCTGACCCACTAAAGCACCCATTTTCTATTGCACATTAATCAGAGTATGGGTGTTATTAGTCATCAGAAATGACAGTGGCGTGCAGCACAGGATATGGACAGAAAAAAAGCCTGTTTATTAAACTTTATTGATTTTTTTTTCTTCCCCATTTAAAGTACTCAGAAAAGGCATGATGGGAAAAAAATCTGCTTATTCCCTCGAATCTGGAGAGTTTCCAAGAATCCATAAATCTTGTTTTTTGTGGACTTTGTGTGTCATTAAAGATAGAAACCTTTTGTCCATATACTGCAGATGGAGTCAAAGCTGCTCTGCTGTTAAAACTGCATATTGGCATTCTCCTGGTAAAAATGTTTCTGATAAGTAAGACATTTTCTCTCCAGTGGATGTCCACTTTTGCTTTCTATTTCCTCTTTAAAAGAAAAAAAAATTGACTCTTTAATTTGCCTTTTTCTTCAAAGCTTCAAAGGAAAGTCACGGCTGGTCAGTCCTTATCTTTATAAATACTGGAACATTTAGAGATTTGTATGTAATGTCCAAATTAAGCCTCACACAGATGTTGAAAGTCGCATTTAGTTTAACCAAATGATTAATTCATTTTGTAACTACATTTATTTATGCTTATATCTATTTACCTGTTATTTGGTTGAGTTGTCAAGTTTTTAAACGGTTCAGTATTTAAACGGCACATGAACCAAAAATGTCTAAAACTATATGAAGTTAAATTTGTTTCATAATTATTAAATAAAAAAGAGAAAGAAAATGTATGCCAAATATAAAAAGTTTTGTTTAAAAAAACAATAATAATAATAATAATAAAAATTAAAAAAATAAAAAACTCATTTTTTGTCTCATGAAGTGAAAAAGTTATTTGCAGAACATAAACTTTTATTTGCACATGTCAGATTTTTTGGGGGGTTTGGCAACCTAAGGTTTTGATTGAACATTTGATTGGTGGAAGCATGAACATCCTGGGCGGGGCCTAAAGACGAGCGACGTAAGACGTGCTCCTATTGGTTAGCGCTGACTAAAGCGGTTGACTCTGACTCTGCTTTTTTTGATGGAATAATTGTGAAACAAATTTAATTCCATAAAACTAGGAGAGAGCTGAATTCATGGCTCCTTCAAGTTGTTGAAGCAGCTTTGCAGCCCCAGAATATCACGCTGCCACCATGTGCTGCTGGAGTAATTATGGCTCCTCCTGGGAAGGTTCAGTTCTGTGATGTCTTCACTGCGAGTCACTAGGACCCGAAAGCCTCTGAAACCCCTTTGAGACAAAATTCAACCCAAAATCAGCATAACGGCTAATTCATGTTTTAATAGTGGAAATAATATATATCTTGGCCAAACACCAGATTGGACTGTCGTGCTTTTTTTCCATTGATAAATAAAAACATAACTCATTACTTGAGTTATCTTCATCCAAGATGAAAATTAGTTTGATTTGAAATGGGACAAATCTGTAAAGGGGGTGACTTTACCTTCACAGCAGTGAAACTCTTCGGCTGTGGACCCTCTGGTTCTGTGGTCAGAAGGTGATTTAATCCCCTGCCTCAACAGCCTCCTGTATGGGTAGGTGTGTTTGTGTGAGAATAAGATACGGTATTATAAATTGTGTATGTCAAGGATGCTCAAGTAGCGTCCTGCAACTTTCAAATGCATCCTTACTCCCTACAGACCAGGATCAGCTCTGAACAGACCTGCCTACGAGCCATTCATTTGATTCAGGTGTGTTGAAGCAGGGAAGCATCTGAAAGTTGCAGGATGGTAGCTCTTGAGGACTGGACTTGAGCACCTCTGGTGTATAGGGATATAAAAAAAAGTCCTTTAAAGTTATCTTACAATTCAAGGTTACAGGCATTGCATATGCAGACGTGTAATACCTAGAATTACCAAATTTTTGTGATACCCACACCTTCCAGGTGCTTAACACTAATTCCAAAGTCTTCTATTAGTGTAGAAGTGATTACGACTATGTGATTGACTTATTGGACTACAACATGCATGACATTTAACGCCTCCCTCACTCATTTTCAGACGCGTTAATATTTCAGTTCGTCTCGAGACTCTCACTCGCCAATCTCACTGTCGGTTTGCTGCGAACACAAAGTTGTCTCTTCTCCGTTGATATGCCTTTGTTTCTCCCAGCGTCCCTCCCACCTATCCATCTGTGCACTTCCTTGGCTGACTTTGTGTCTCTCCTCTGAATGCGTTCCAGCCATATTGCAGCCTGAAGTCTCTCTCTCCTTCTAATGAGCCAATTGTTCTCCTGTTTTGTTCCCCCCGGGGAGCGCAGTGCAGCTAACAACATTCTGCTCACAACCATTTTAAAACATATTCACTGCACTGGGGAGGGATTGGGGCCAACAAAACAATAATGCCTCGGAGCACGTACAGAAAAAATGACAAATGTGTTAATGGCAGTCACACCAGCAAAGTGACAGCGCATTGTTTTTCTGTCAATTAGACCTTGGTTATTCAAAAGAAATTTGCAACTCCCTGCAGAGTAAACGGCGTGGCATCTCCCGGCCCTGCTGTGGGCTGCGTAAATGATGTATTCATTCCCTTTCTCTGTGTGTGTCCTAGTTTGACACATCAGTCTGGAGACAAGTGACAATATTTTATCCACATATTGCTGCTCCTGCAAATATAGAGAAAAGTGTACATCCATTTTTAAAATGTGGATCCACAGCAGTGTTATAAAGAGTAATGAAACAGATGGCATTCAAGGCCTGATTAACTGTTATGGCATTGACTTTTTTCCGTAAATGTTACATCCCATGTGGACTACTCTGTTAAAGAATGACCAGCCTCTGTCTGTCACTTTCTTTTTCCTGTCTTTTTCCTGCCTTTCCTCCTATTCCTCTGCTTGATAGGAGCTCAAACCTGTTCATTAGTTGAGCATAGACTGAATACAAACTGTGCCCGGTGATATTACTCCTCCTATTGGTTCTTTTCTCATTTTGTCACACTACAGGCCATACAAACCTCAACAGATTGTACTGTAAATATAATATTATAAGTAAATACACCTGCGTGTAATTTAATTTCAGCATCATGAAGATCAAATAGCACAGAAGACAGGACAGGGAAGAAGTCGAGAAGTGTTGCAGTAAGCTTAGGTTATTATGGCTCAATGGCAAATAAAGCAGCTAGGAGGCCTGTGGTGTTTCTGGATGATCTGCTGGAATCTACAACGCAGGTGTGTGAATATCTGAGTCGTACTTTCGACATACATTTTCCTAAATAAATGGCAAGAAGAAAGTATTGTGGAAAGAGTGTCATTTTGTAGACCTGTTTAAAGTTTACAGCACTGTAAAAACAAAATCTTACCAAGTGTTTTTACTTTATCGTGCAAATATCCAAGTTCACATGAAGTAAGACAAAATTATCTCATAAGTAACTTTCTCCCATCGTTCTCTTCAGTGAGAGATGGGAGCTTGTTCTGAAGTCAATTATCCCTAATATTGATTAAAAAAGTGCTTGTGTCACTGGCATGTTAAGTGAAATAATTTATCAGTGGAACTAGTTCAAAATGAATATTTAGGAATTATTTACAAGCTCCTATATCTTGAATAAGAAGTTACTTGTAAATCAGTTCTGCTTTATTTCAAGTGTACAAGAAATGATGCCAAAAATAACTTTGTTAAATGTCATAATGAGAATAATCAACCAAATCCATATCAGATTGAGCACTTACTTTTAATCAAAGGCAACTCTAATTAGGTGAGTTTTTAGCCTTGATATTAAGGGACTCAGTGTTTTTGACTGTTACATGTGCATTACAGCACATGTAACAGCACACATTACTTGGGAATATTTTCATTCTACTTTGGAATAAGCTGTCGGGTTTATCACAAAATAGCAGAAATTCACAGAAGTTACGAGCTGTTGCTTTAAGAAATATAAAAACGTTCAAGAAGTGTTTTTATTTTTGGAGGTGACTGTCGAAGTAATAGAAATTTTGACAGGTTTGCAAAGAGTTGGATAAAACTCAGCTTGCTCTCTAATTATGTCAACATTGGTTTAATGGTGGCGTAATATTCTCACCATTGACTCCTTAATCTGCATTAAATATGTCAGGATAAAGGTCTACCTTCGCCTGTCACCTCACTTCAATTTGTCTTAAAATCTCATGCAGAAAAGACAGATATGAGGAATTAGCTCTTTTCCTCGAGTGAATTGCTTTGCTCTATCTTAATGAGGTTCGCCATGTCGGAGTGAGCGCTTCACAGCGAGCATGCTAAATAGACTCGTGCTGGAAAAGAGTATTAGTTCCTAACTGCATAAATAAATTTTCTCTCCTGCTCTAATTCTGCCACTGCTGCCACGCAATTAGCCCCATACACAATTTTATCTTGTCACTTCCAAATGGGAATATTTTCTATTCCAAGCAGAAGAGAAATCATCTTCTTTTTGTGCCTTTTTTTTTCTCTTAGAAAAACTAATTCCCGAATCTAATTAAGAGTAGAAGAAAACATGTCACCCATTTGGCTGGAAACATCAACTGTAGTTATGTAAATAGCCCTGCAGATTGTTGCATGTGCTTGGACAGAGTTTCCTGGTGGAAGATGTGGGACCAGATAGAAAGATTATTCATCCATGTCTGAGGGGAGACGAACAGGGAGAAATAAGCCTGGTAATTTATTGTGCTGGTATTTGTCCTGTTTCACTTCAGACAGCTCATTAAGGGATGGGGTGTCACCCAATTGGACAGAAAGACAGACAGGAGCCTCTCTCTAATAGGCCCTCCTCTGCGCCGGCTGCATCAGCTCTTTTCTGGCTTTTGCGTTGCTAGCTTAATCTGTCTTTTTTCTCTTATTTGAGTTGCCAAATAGAATTTAGTGCAATTCATCATTTTACTCCTTGCAGGGCAGAGGGAGGAGCTGCCTCATATCCTCCCTCCTGACTGCAGTCTGCTTTGCTGGCTGTTTTGGGGAACCCATGGAGACATGGCCACAGGGTAAGGAAGACATGTCCTTACCGTTTTTGTAGGATGCACTGGACAGACACAGATAACTTCATTAATATGCTGTGCAGACATCATTCTGTTATAGCACACTGGAGACTCTGTTGGCAGTAAGTGCCAACATGTGCTGAGAATAATCCAGCTTCGTCTTAGCAGCTGTAAGAGTGTACTCGCATGCACTGTGTTGCAAATGTATTTATACTTGTCAAATTTTTGTTTCGCATTTCACCGCTTTACGACTACAATCTTCAATGCGTTTTTGCTGGATACACTGACACAAAATTGTGTATCATTTAGAAGTGGAAGGAAAATGACAGATGTTTTTTCATTACTATTGTTTTTCTACAAACAAGTCTTTTTTGGCTCGGTAGGTAGGAAGATGACTTTAACACATCGAAAGAGTGAATTTTTTGCTCATATTGTTTTGGTTTAATAGTTCCAGCTCAGATTGGATGGACATCAACTTCCAAGTCTTGTAATAGATTGTTAAATGGATTTAGGCCTGAACTTTGACTGGCCTGAACTTTTGACGATTCGATCATCAGGTGTGACATATAAATTCACTCATAACAAAACATTTTCCCCATGTTATAAGTGAAATATTCTACCAGTGAAACTAGCACTGTTTCATCAACATTAAGAAATTATTGACTTAAAACAAGCTCCAACATCTTACTGAAAAGTTACTTGTAAGTTAGTTTTGTTTTCTTTCAGATGCACTAAGATATTTGTGCTAGATTCACCAATGAGACGTACAAATCTTGGGATACTGTTTTATTCCCTGGCCTTGCTTTACAACTCTATCCCTGACCCCACCCAGTTGCCTCGTTGTTGACCTTTCCTTCTGATGTCGGTCTGCACAGCAGGCTCTTCTGCTGCTCTGCTCACATCCCTGCATGCCAGCCAGTGTTTGTTTGCAGACACAAAGGCACACAGAAAAGAAGCTAGGTCCACTCAGTAGCAAACAAGTAATTAATTATTGAAGACTCCAAACACGACCCGTTGCTGATCTACATGGCTGTTTAGGGCCGGTTGATCCATAATTCACGCCACTCTTTCACTCCAGTGAGTAGCGAGATCGAAAGGCCACACTTCAGAGCTCTCGAGACTCAGCTGTCCTTCGTTGTACCTCGAGTGTGGGTTGCCTCAAAATTACACTACATGTGCCAGTCTGTGTCAAAGTCAAGAGCAATCAGGTTTGCACAAGTCTTTCGTTTTAATTAAGTTTAAATTCACCTTTTTTTGAGTAATTAACCTTCTCTGTGTAGTTGTTCTCACAGCGTTTTAAAGTGATTACCAATGCATTTGTGCTGAAAGCACTGGGGTGCCTTTTTAGACAAACCCACAAGCTTCTTGTTTAATATGTGAAGCAGATACTTTCCAAGTGCTGTACATCAAGAATGCAAATAGCGTGGTGTCAAAGGGGGTTTGGCTAATTAGCTGGGGATGTGATGCTGGCTCTTGCCCATAGCGGCTTGTGTTCCTTGGGACTGCAGTCCTCAACAGGGGGGCTGCTCTTTGATCTGCGGATCCCACGGTCTGCCAACACTTCCACAACCTCTGTAGCGCTGAAAAACAGACGGACGGGAACAAAGTGTGTGCATCTCTGTGGGTGTGTGTTTGTCTCTATGACGGATCCAATTAGTTTACAGTTTTCCTTTGCCAAACTATCGTTTTCTGTCAGCTTCTAACTGTCAGGTTGAATTAACTTTTCATGTTTGACTATTGATCATTTATGTTGTTTGTCTTCAGAAAGAGGAAACGACAGAAGATTTTATTCTTTTCAGCTCATTTTCAGTTCTTGTGCAAATTCTACATATGTCACAGCATGAGATTTTTCTTAGTTGCAGCAAAAAAACAACAAACTGCTATTTTCTAAACGGGTTATTAATCCCAACGCTATCCTCTCCCTTCAGACAACATGATATATAATATACACAGTCTTGTTAAAACGGAAAAATAGTTTACAGCACTGCAATTTTAGATCATCTTATTTGGATATATTGTTTTAATCAGATTCAATCCTTTCGGTTGGATGAAAATAATTTTTAACCTAAATCTGCCTGTGATTACAATAATAATGCTCTCATCTGTATATGTTAATGATTTAGGATTATTTATCTCACCCTTAGTCTGTTAATCTGTGTGAATTCAGTGTGTATTCATAAGTACATGCAGACTTTAACTGAGAGATTTCCTAAAAGTTTGCATTTCTCAATGCAACACATTCATTAATTGACAGACATAGAAAGTTCAAAACACCCCAAACCCAAGCAACACATTATTCCTGCTTGGTGTCTGTTTTACGACTCACTCCCTGTTACAGTTTACGAGCTGCTGGGATGAAGACGAGTTTAACAGTAGTTTCCTTTTAAACACCCTCTTACAGCTTTTGTTCTTCATTTTTAAAACCTCCATGACAGCGAAGATGGATCGCTAAGAAAAAAGTATTTTGTCTCAAGTAACTTAGATCATCAAACAACTCTTAAAGTCAGATAAAGAACACAAAGTACAGTTTTGAAATGGTAATCATATTTATCAAGTAGAAAGCAATTCAAAGCAATTCGGCTCTATTTTGAAAAAACAATTGCCCTTTCTGTTAAATCATGAGTTAATGTTGATTGATGGCATTTTCTTTTGTTCAGTTTCACTAGCCACATGCAGGACTTATTACTACCAGACCTGAATGATAAAAAATGTGCTCAAAAGTAACCTGGTTGACAACCTGAAAGATCTGGAAAACTTGATGTGTCGACCTAAAATAAGTTAGAAACGATCAAGAAACATCTCTTGCCAGAGCATTCGTTTTTTTCTGTAATCTATACATCTTTACTACGCCTCATGATCATCTGAAAGGTCCCAACATGGATGGAAAATGAAGTCCACAAACAGTATTTCATCCATCTACCTTTGAGGTACTCATAAACCATAAACACCATGAATTGAGAGTTAAATGGGAGTACAAACCCAGGCAGCAGCTATAAGGTGCACAGTGTTGTCAGCAGACCTTTCCCCAATTTCTGATCTGAGGAACAAGCAAGTTATGACATTGGTCCTCGATGAGGACAGTTCATCACTGCATGTCTTATCCAAATGAAGGGCTGCCATGCTGTGTGCTTCCTGATCCCCGGCTGCATAATCCGAAAACAAAAAGAAAAACAGTTGTTGCCTCCCAACTACTTCATATTTGGCCAGTTTGACTGGGAAAGTTTCACTCCTTCACTAACAAAACCACAGCAGCATGGTTGGTTATATTGTTGCCTGGCACCCTGGTCAGGCTGCAGAGCAACACTGGCAACCACCAGGTGTCGCTACAAGGATAGAGTGGCTTTAGACAATTAACGAATGATTGATTTATGCTTTGAAGTGTGACAAAAAATCAAGATCAGTGGAAATCTGCAAGGGAGAAAATTACATTTTCAAAGCACTGTAACTTGAATCTTCTGACAGCAACAACTTTTTCTCTGAAGAGTGTTATAGTGTGGCTAATGGTGTAATGCCTCATCTCAGTCCACCTGGAAATCATCTGATTCTGTTCCAGTCTCTCTGCCCATGTCGAATGAATCTTATGATGTACTTTACTGGCATTAAACTATATTACCTTGGCAGCGTAGTATTTTAGAAATCGAGAGCAAATGAAATCAGGGTAGTCTTTTGTATTTGTGTGTAAATAACAAGAAATAGTGAAGGATGTGACTCAACAGGAGCAAAAATATTTAAGTCTCAAGACATAAACTATGATGCATGAAATAAAGTTAATAATGTAAATATTTGACTTGGTAAATTCTTTGCATTGTACGTCCTGTGACATTCAGTGAGCACAGCCTTGACACGTTTGCAGCTGAAACAACTAATTTGCCTTTCTCGTGTTTTTTGTTGTTTTTGATTGAATTATGGCATTACCTGCAGATGTGGAACAATGCATCAAAAACACGTGCTTCCTTTGCTATTTGTGTTCTCAGTGGCACTCTTGGAAATGATGACAGAAGAGCTGATTTGAATTCATTACATCACGGCGATGTTTGATGTGTGTTATTAGAATCCATAATGTGGTCTTGGAGCAACGGGCACAGCAGGACATGCGCTACATTTGAACCTTGTGACGATAGTGACTTTAGTAGGTCAGGACATTTTCTACGAATGCAAACTGACGTTTAGCGCATGTCTGAGCTTTAGCATGCTCTGTAAGAGGCACAGATATGCATCTGCCTGCCTCAAGCAATGCACTCTGAGGATAAATGGGAACCTGCTGCAGCCTGTGCACTGTTTTCACCAGAAAGGCTCCACAACACAAGGACTTCTCTCCTCCTCGGTCCTACCGATCCCTTGTCCTTGAGTCTTTACATTTTTAGCTTCTGGGACTTTTCCTCACCAGCTCTGTTTCTCGTCATAATGTAGTCATGGTGACATAGACATTCAACAAGGGATTTATGCTGAACAGAGGACAGCCCGCTGGGGATGTGTCTGTACGCCTGTTCGGCGGCGATGAGGAGAAGTCAGCCTTGAACCGAAGAGGCCAGGCTGCAAAAATAATAGGAGTAAAACTCTGAGAGACGGCGAGTCGGTGAAAGGAAGGCATTGAGGTGGTCTGCCTCATTTGCAATGAGCCCTTTTCCTCTTTATGCTGCCAACTGACGGGGGATATTTTTATTAGCCTGGCCCACAAAGGGCAAGAAGAGGAACAAATTCATTTGTTACAACATACTTGAAGCCAAGGACGAGATCTCAGCCTGATAGAACATGGCTGTCTTTCTGTCCTATCTGAGGAGAAACCCTTCAGTTTTATTTATGCATCTGCCCTGACATTATCATGCAAAGGCTTGTTCACAAGGCCTCTCCCACTTTGTATTCAATGAAGCAGAAAACAGAAAAGCAAAATGTGTTTCCCAAGGTCTGGCCTCTCTCTCTGAGGCTTTAAACTGTGATTATTATTATTTTTTGTCTAACATAAAGACTTATTTTCTACTGTGCGACTCCCTTTCTATGTTTTACGGCTTTTATTGAGGTCTTTTTTTTGTTATTACTTTTCTGTCCGGGATGATATCTGTTGAGATAAATCCCAGCTGCATAAGAAACGCTCCTCTGTTCATGATTGATTTGATGGAAGACGCATCTGTTTATCTGTGTTGAGCCCAATTAGAAGTCAGCAGCATGACACAGCTTTAAGTGCATTTGAGAGGGACCGAGAGAGAGTGAGCATGAATAAACCATGTGCTTAAGTGGTGTCACTGGGCTGCTGTGTTGGCATGCCGGCATGGCTCTGGAAAAACACGGCAGCGTCTGGGGAATCGTCTGTAATCTAGCATGTAAGAGCTGTAAGATGGCTTCTTTATGTTACTAATACATGCATGTGTTGCACAATTTTACTTCTTGACTTTTTGTATGTTTGTTAAAATCTTAATCCACGATGGCATCTTGTCAAGTCTTTTTGACCTTTGAACTTTTCCACCCTTTTTCCGAGTTACAGCCACAAATAGCAAAGTATTGTTTGATATTTTATTTTACACACAATCACAAAGTAGTACTTAAATCTGCAGGATGTAACTTTCACAGAAATATGTTTTTTTTTCTTCTTCATTTGTTAAAGCCATCACCATGTCGTGACAATATAATATGATAGACGATCTGTGAAAAGGTCGCATTTTTTTCAGTGTTTACTCCTGAGGAAATGCATTGCTTCTTGTCAAAAACAACCAATCAGAGCCAGGAGGCGGGCGTTAACATTGTCAATCAACTCTACTAAATGTGCTAATGGCAGAGAAACAAATTATTGCTCCAAGAAAAGTGTTTATCTGCCATCATCAGTGGCTATGCTAACTAGCCTTGACCAATCATGGCAGGCTGCGTTGTGGTGAACCAGTTGTAGTGCAGCAGAGAGAAAGGTGGAGGGTTTGAGCAGCACGTACACGTCTCATATTCTACAGTCGCCACACAGTGATAGCATGAACAAATAAAAAAAACATTTTTTATTATTTTTTTGTAAAAGTTGCATACTTCAGCCTTAACTGTGAAGTGGTGGGGGAAACTCTTTTGAAATCTACCTTTTACTGTAATTACAGCTGCAAGTCCTTTAGTTTACGCCTCCACCTGATTTGCACTTTAAAGGCGAGCCGTCACTGCTGCCACAGAATAAATATTTCAGCTGATATTTTCTCCTGTTGTATTTCAAATTGGTGTATCATGCTTTGAAATAAACAGACGGTAATTGAGAGGACTGCTAAAGCCTTTATTCATTTATCAGTGTAATTACACGGGTGTTTTTTGTCTGTGTGTGTTTATGTGTGCATTTTTGTGACCAAGCTCGTCCAACTCGGTGTCAGCCTGCGCCTCGTCACAGCAGCATTCACCTTCCTTATACAAGGCCCGTGTTAATGTACCACACATTTTGTTTGGGTTAAATACGATGGATGTTAGGAGCACTAAGATAATTTTCTGAAAGAAATGTTATTTTATTTTTTTCTGTCTTTTACCTGTCCTTGCTGGTGTGCAAATGATCTAATATTCTAACTGTTGTTTCCAGCCGGCCCACATTGTTAGCAGAAATAGAGGGCCCCAAAACCAAATTTTGCTTCGGGTCCCATGGAGGCTTGGGCCGGCCCTGGACAGACTGGCGAGATACAAACTTTCAGGAATCAATTTTTAAGTCTTTTAATTGGATACTGGGCATTGATTAGGCCATTTTAAACACAGAAATATGCTTTCATCCAAACCTTTCCATTGTTCTGGCTTTGCGATTCTGCTGAAAGCCGAAGCTCTGTGTCAGCAGCAAGCCTTTTTAAAGCCTATCTGAGCCCCTTCATTTTCATCTCCATGTCATCGCTGAAGCTACGTATCCCCACAGCATGCTGCCTCCTCAATGATTCACTGTGGGGATGTTGTAATTAGACTGTTTCGCACATAAACCAAAAATTTCTATTTGGCTCTGGCCCTGACGTAGAGCATCCTCTTCCACCTGGCTGCTGTCTGCTCCCATCTTGAATAAACCATTTGTTTTGCCTCTTTCAGAAACAATCCTGGTCAGAGAAATGCTGTTTTGATTTTGATTTTCTTCCCTGCTCAGCATGGTTTCATCTCACCGCAGCGACACAAATAACCTGTTTAGCCCCGCTGACACGCAGATGATCCATAGCCGACTCTGTAATTGAAAACATCGAGAGGAGTGGGACAATTATTCTTTTTTTTCCCCCCCTCTCTCTGTTCTTCATATTTCCATGAAGAAATGCCTCAAAATGCTGATTATAGATAAGAGTGTTATTGATTAGACGAGGTGGGAGGAGAGGCAGAGAGGTGCAGAAGTTTCCCATCACTAATCTTTCTGGCTGTGACTGCATCTAAATAACCTGCAGAGAGGGATAAACAGGCGCATCCATCATGGGACGGCTGGAGCAGACAGAGATGGATGCCTCCGCCCTCTGCTACCCTCCGTCGCACCTCTTCCTTCTGGTCAGAAATAGGAGGTGACGCCCGCACTCAGGATGAATATCTAGCCGAAGCCGGGCTAGAAAATGCCTTTTTTATTTTTCCTAGGCCGACTGTCAACAAGAAGGGACTTTTAAAAAATGTCCAATGTTTCCATTGTATTGTTTATTTAAGTTTATTCACTTTTTTAGCACTAGTTTGTCAGAGAAATGTTCTTTGATTGCGTGTGTTTTTGCGTACTGTGCCGTTTTTACTTTTCGTGGGTTTCTGTGTTAATTGATTTGGGTGCGCGTTTCTTCTCTGTCTGCGTGCTCAAAACGCTGCGAGCCAAATCCCCTTCAGTGTCTGAACCCAGTGAGCAGGCGTGCCCATGCCAGCTCTCTTCAGAGGTGCCAGCCTGACAGATATAGTGTGTGTTTTTGTGTGAGAGAGAGTGTGTGCGTTTGCCACGACGCGTTTTCCCTCCACAACCCTGCAGCGTTAAGATTGATCCTTCGTTCCCTCCCATTCCTTTCTCTCTTGCTCCTCTGTGTGCCTCTGCCTTAATGAGACTGTGAATAGGTGAAGCTCACAGGCTCCAACAGATGGCCAGAGCTGCCCTGGTTCGGTGTCTGCGCGCGCACGCACACACGCATGCAACTCTGCAGCATGTTTGCTCATGAATGAGAGCCCAAAAAGCCTGAAGAGGCAGAGGGAAAATGCGACACGAAGAATAAACAGGAAACAACCCAGGAGAAGAAAGAGTCAAACTAATGGAAACCATTGACAAATAACACACAGGAGAGGGAGAGAGGAAAAGAAGAGGGGGTGCTTAAGAAGGGCGAGAATATGCTAAAAGAAGAGGAGGACAAAACGGCCCTGAAAAGAGAGTGAGGGCAAAATTGAATTGTAGATTGAGGGAGTCTCTCTCCTCCCTCTCTCCCTCCCTCTTTTATTTATCTCATGTGAAGCCACGCCTCCCTCTTTTCACTTGTCAGTGCATCCATAACAGTGAGCTGTCTCCACCGGGCTGCGTGGGGGGTGAGACTCGCTCCTCACTTTTGCCGGCGCAAGCCGACTGGATCCGAGCAGAGCAGGACGGGAGTGGACGGCGCGTAGGCTGGCCAAACAGGTGCGTGAATAAATATCTGACGGCTCATGTCTGTTTACAACCGCTGACATACAGCAGCATGTGTACGTATCTCTCCCCGCATGCCGGATCTCGGTCCTCTGCAGGACTTGCTTCCTTCCTTCCAAGCGGAGCGCATCCAGACGGCACAGTGCTGGAGCTTTGCCCTAGTTTTACACTTGAACGCTCTGATCCGTTATGTTCGCCTTTGAGATTTATGCATGCCGCTAACGGCGCCGCTCATCGGTCTAAAAGAGATCAGACCTCTCGCTTATAACGGAGGCTCCGCGGGATCTGGCTCCGAGTCAGGGCAGCGAGCGGCTTGGCGTTTTGCTTTGTGAACGAAGTTTGGAGTTTCAAACACTCGCACTATTAACATGTGATCTCTGTCTCTTGTTTGGTTTTTAAGCAACTCCTCGCAAGGGATGTCGTTTTTGAGTGGATTGTTGGTTTTGAAAATCGACCATAAGATTGCACTTTTTATGTTTAGTGGTTCTTTTGTCTGTTTTGGTATTTTGTTTTGTTCTTCTGGAGCAAAAAACAACAAAAGTGAAAATGCTACTACTTTTAAAGTTTGGTGCAGGTCTGTGTGAAATTATTTAACTTGTGGCAACCTTTTTTTTTTCTGGAAGCCAATTAGGGGTTCATTTGAGACTCTCCATTTCAACAGCTGCCAGGTGATCTACCGACAAATGGTCTCAGTGAATGTACTCACTATCAGTGTTTTGTCAATAGCTTTATGGGTCAAAAGGCTGTGTCATCACCAAGCAGTGGCGGTTAAGAGCAGCTGAGGGGAGGAGGGTGTGATCGCTGACCTGATGGCTGAAATATTTATGACAGGAGCTTCTGAATGCTCTCTTTGGTGCTCCTGCTGGGTGGATGAACGAATGCAGAGATGGACAGAGGGATGGATGAATGGGTGGAAAGAAAAGGAGATCTCTTCCTTAAGCATTCATTATTTATTCCTACACACTCATGGAAGCTGTAACCCCACATCAACTGGCCTCTTTTCTCACCGAAATGTCAGTGGACCAAAGGAGGATGCTCTGGCTTACTCTACCTGTAAGGCATGTCGGAACTGCATGCTGCACTCTGCGCCCAGATGGACACATTTATGCTCGCACACAGACACACACTCCCAGGCATAATTGCTTGGTTACCCTCGCCAATGTTGTGGGAAAAGAAATAAAACCACAACCACCGACTTGCACTAAATTAGTTGCACATACGCATCTAATACGCTCGCGCTGCTTAAAATGACGCTCACGCACAACACTTGAACCACCATCGGCCATTTTATTGTTCCCTCACCGTTTTTTTAAAGACTCGAACCCCTCACACATGCCAACACGCAGACAAAAAAGAGGAGGTAACGACCTTGAGACCTGTTGATGTATTCTTTTTTTTCTTTTCCCGTGTTGAGAATATCCAAGAGGCCCGCGGGACTGCTGGAGAAAATGCTCGACATGCTGATTGTAAAATTGGCTCAAAATGTGTGCGAGGAGCTGCTTGACGCAGTCAAAGGGAAAACACACATGAATATGGATTGTATGCTAATACTGCACGCCTTAGCTGCTGTCGAAGGCAGAGGAAGGACTGTGTTCCTCCGATCTCCACCCCTCGAAACACTACTGACAGACCTGTTGTCAGCCGGGCCTCCTCCCCTGGCCGGAGGGTGGTGTGGTGGCAGGTATCAGCAGTCAAGGTGACACTGCAGGATATCTGGGCAGCTCTAATGTCTGCCCTTTTTACCACCACAGTTGCCTTTTGTGGTCAGATAATGGTTTAGATGAGGTCACATTAAGAGGCCTAAATCTAGCATCCCTGTTAGACTCTGATGGAGTTATCCAGACGTGTTTCATCTACGTTGCTTATTTTCTATCCTACGACATCTAAATTATGACATGAGAACGTACGCCATTCTCAAGACAGTTTCACAGGGATGTGCTCAGCGCGATTTTCTGCTATTCATGCTGAACTGAATTAAAATTTGATTCTTAAGTAAAGGTAATATCATCAAGAGCAACTATTTGCTTTTAAACTTAGTAACTTACAAGTGTAGGATCATAGCGTTATCATTTTTCTATTAGAGATATGTAATTCAACATGTAAGGCTACCATCTTCAATATACTCCCATCTCAGTCCCGTTGGCATGTTTTCATGCTAAGATAGGCTGCTAAAATGCCAATTACAGAAGACAACTCACTTGTTTATAAAAGCCCTGATGAGATCTGTGCTATTAATCTTGTTTTACTGCTTACTGTGTAATTACTGCTTACTGTGTAATGACGATGAATCTAATCTAAGCAGCTAATGTCAACAAATAAACTCTGTTTTGATATGACCTGTTGGTGAGTTTGTCCGCAGTCCCAACAAAGACTTCCTCCATTGTTTGTAGATCTTGTGACTTAGGCTGTGTTCACACTGCAGTTTGAAGTGACCCAATTCTGATGTTTTTTTTTGTTGTTTTTTTTACTTAATGCGACTTGTATCTGATTTGTTCATGACAGTCTGGACAACAGAGGTCGGATTCTTTTTGAATCTGAAGCAGGCTGCCTGGATATCTGATACGTATCGGATTCAGATTTGACCTAACATGTCGCATTAATCCAACATGAACGTCACTGATACTCGACAAATTCCACTATTCTGTGTCCTGATACATGCAAGCGGGAAGAAAAACAACAACCATTTCAGACTGTAATGAGGATTAAGTTGTTCATATGCTGCTCCAGTCAGACAACAACTTCACAATTATAAGATGCTCTACTGTTAGCATCCATGTTTACTTCCGCAAACGCTCAGCACTTCTTTTTATGGTGGTTAACAAAAACTGAGTTAGCTCTCTATGTGTGACATTACTGTGCCCTCTACTGCGCATGCGGGACGCTTTCAAGTCGATTGCCTGTTCACACTGGAGATCACCTGTATATCCATACAGGTGATTTCCAGTATATTTGGGAAGTGCAAATGGCCACGTGAAAAAAAATAAAATAAAATCAGATTTGACAAAAGATCGTAATTGGGTCATTTCAGGCTGTGGTGTGACGCAGCCTTAGATTATATTTGGTCCTATACAAACGGACCAAATACACTTGTATAGAGAGACCAGGCACACTCAACATCCATCCAGCAGGAGTTTTTGCACCAAAAATATTCGGTACAACCCCGTTGATTCCGTACGCATGTGTATGAAACAAATACAGCGCTGTTATATACTTCAGTATATGGTACATATGGTAAATGCATGCAATGCCACGTTCTGTGGGCAGCTATAAAAAGTAAAAACAAAACAGAGAACTCCCAGCTATCCCTAAGCTCTGCTATACGGCAATATTAAGCAGCTAGAGAGGAGAAAACATTTAGAACAAACAACTTTATCACCATACAGCAGTAAGGTACATTGCCGGCTCTCCACATGCGTGGACCTGAAACAAAGTCAAGTTGAATGTCAACATCACACATAATGGAGAAAAAATTTGATCTTTTCTCCCATTGGCTTTGAAATAATCCTGCAAGCTCTAAATCTTCCCCCCTTTTAAAATTTAGAACATAATGAAACCAAATTGTTTAAACTCATCTTTTTATTCATTTTTTATTTTTTATTTTTATTTTAAACAAAACAGAGAGAGTATTGAAAACATTGAACGCCGTGACTTTGAAATCCGAATATGTACACTATCGTGACTTTAGCAGAGGAACGCCCTGGACAGCGCCCTCTCTGGGCAGACAAACAATGCGTGCTTTTGGGCTGATGGAAAAAGCCAGAGAACCCAGAAAGAACCAATATGCACAAGAGGGAAACAAAACAAGCGGTGCAGCAGGATGAAATATTGGTCATTTTAAAATTACCTCATCAGAACTGGAGCCAGTACTTGGGATACCTCATTTTCACTGTTGCAAATACGCGTTTCGAGTTAGTTGTCTGCAGCAGACTGTAGCTCCCTATTCGAAATAAATTATTGTGTGTTGAAATATTAAGAACCAACATAAATCCACAGAGTAGTGGTTGGTGCTTGAATGCTAAATTAGGCTGTTTGAAGCCCTGAAAATAAAATGTTTCAACATATACTGTATAAGTTTTTACCCTCCAGAAATTCATCACTAACTCATGAGACAAACCGCTATTGTTGCACTATTTATTCACCTCTTCACAGCGACTCTTCTGAATCATTTTAACGCAGTTTGACAGTCAGTAGTACTAAACTGAATCCCTGTTTGTCTGAAAAATATACGAGGCGCCATTAGTGCTTCCTGCGATGAGGCGTCTTTAGAGGATCAGCATTTGAGACCGGTGTTTCTGCTCCCGTCAGCTCTAATAAAAGAGAGACTGAAGGGCGTTTCGACAATGCCTCTCTCAGACTCTCCTCCGCGAGAACAGTCGGACAGAACGACGACTGGCGACGCTTTTGATTGGGCGCGCGTCCGTTCGCTCTGCGCTCGTGCCAGACGCAGACCGGCGTGTGCGCCGTGCACACGTTCACTGTTGACGTGTGGACATTTGATGGCTGCGCGTGAGTGCAATCAGATTTCAATCTCTCCCCTCTATGTGGCTGAGTTGGTGCAGCAGAGGTGCCCCATGGGAAAACGTAATTATACCCTGCTGGCCACAGAGTACGGGCTTCACTGCCCCATCTATCCCGAGAGACAGCAGCTTGAGGCCCCTTTTCACTGCTAATATCAAACAGCAGCAGCATTGCTAAAGCCATGTTACATCTTAAAATGCAGCATTCAGTTCTCTATCCAGTGGCCGTCTCCACTCGGCTTTATCTGGGATTTTGTTACAGCTGAGGTTAATTTATTGTAGAATTAACTAATGGCTACGAGCGACGATTGTAAGAATCGTTTAAAACCAGATTGTCTGTCTGATAAGCAAGGCTTTATCGGGTCTGGTTTGATTGTTACCTTAAGAATCGTCCTCATCTTTCATTCCTCCTGAGTTGCTGACACAAAAATGTGATTCATTGATTTTTTTTAAAGACTGTTTTATATTTCTTTCTTCTCTGGCAGTGTTTCTTTCTTTTCATCTCTATGTTTGCTCTGCCGCTGGCTTTCGGCTGAGGTGCATGCTGAGATGGTGTCCATTAGTGAAGCAAAACAAACAGACACACCCCACTCTCCTGAATTTCGGCAAGCAATCAATGAGTGCACTCACATAGCAGTAGACTAAGTGGGCCATTAAAGTCACAATTAAATGAATCTAGGACTGCAGGACTCATTGGAAAAGGGTAAGACACTCTGACCCAAAACAACTCAAAATAGCTTTTTCTTCCACTGTAATTTACTTTTCAAAAGGGCGCTTTTGGCCTGTGTTGGCTTCGAAAAAGGTCAAATGTAAAACTGATAAAACGGGGATAAAGGGAAGTTAAACAGCTCAGAGAGAATGCTGGCTGGAAATGGAGATTGGGAGGCTGAAGAATCTAAAATGAAAGCCACCAAAACCTTCACATTATCCATTTCATTACGCTGTCACTTGTCATGGCAACTCAACATGAGGTTAAGTACGAAGCGGCTCACTGCAACCAATAGTCGCGGATGCAACCTAATTTCTCATTAGTGCTCCTGAAAAAAAAAAATGAATTCGCACTGAACGTTTGCTTAATAAGAGGACATTCATGTCTGTAAACTCAACTCATAGAAACATTAATGCTCAATAAAACGCATGCTCAGCAAATAAATAACTCCATTCATTTCATAAGTCCTACTGGCTTCGATTGCTTCATGCCTCTAAATGCTTTGTCTGCTGGAAACAAATATCCACCTTCCTGACTTCATTACGAAAAATAGCTGCCGACTTCATTCCTATAAAACACATTCTTGTAGCTTGATGGACATGAATGGATTTTATTAAACACATCCCAATATCTAAAGAAATAAAAATGGGATACAGTTACGGCCAAAACATTTCCTAGGTAGGAAACGGGTATCTAGGTATCCTCTGCATCTCAGTGGAAAATGTTTTATTGGTGTTAAAGTATTCAAACCCTTTTTTGCATGTTTCACTGGTATTTTGATATTTTTATTGGGTGAAGAGATTCATACCTTCACCATAATCTCCAGCTGCATTGCACAGAGTTTCCATTAGATTGAAGATGGGACCTGTCCTTTAGCTTTAGTTGACAAACACCACTTATAATGACTATTTACTCCTGAAATGTTGGGGTTACTTTTTCAGAAAGTTACCCGTCTTGCCAAGTCTGCTTATTCAAAGAATTTTGTATTTACTATGTCATTAAATAATCATTGTTAATAACATAGTAATCAACTAATTTGTTAAATTAGTCGATGATGCTTCAAAGGCGACTAAACATCTGGGTTTTCAGTCTGTGTTTTAAGGAGCTTAGTTTTTCAGCTGCAGTTTTCCGGAAGTTTGTTTCAGATCGGTGGTGCATAGAGGCTGAAAGCTGCTTCTCCTCGTTTGGTTCTGCTTCTCTTCAAATTATCTCAAACATACCTGTACTTTGCTTAGCCACTGACTTGTCCAACTTAGCCTACTCAAATTTTGTGTTCTATTAATCTATTTTTTCGCTTTTCTTGTTTTATTTGTTCCCCAAAGATGGTGTTCTCTCTTCTCTTTGCTTCACAACAACAGCCTGTTCTGTCTCTCCCTTGGGTGGTGCGTCCGCCGCTGTGCCTAATATTATTTATGGTCCTCCAGCTATCTGAAATTGGATTTTTCTCACTCTACCAATGCAATGGGATTACAAGTTTAAACATAAAGGTGGAAACGTGCGTTGGAGGGCGAACTGAAAGTTCTGAGTGTGAACATCTTAAATAAAAGTTTCACCCAGAACGTGGCCAGATTAGAGGATAACACGCGACGGTTCTGGGGAAAAAAAGACGATGATGTAGGCAGATTCCTTGGGACGTGGATGTTCCCAGCAATTAAAGCTGTTCCTGCTCAGTTGGCTTTCTGACTCCGCAGCCTGGATTTCTAGTCCTCTCATGTCGACCACGCTCACTCGTACACCTCCTCTGTGCGTCCGCACAACTTCAGCCGTGTTTGATCTAATTCTCATCTAATGAATCTTTTGATCTTCCTCGCCTGACACTCAGACACATCCCTGATTTCTGCGTCCAAAATATCTCAGCTCGTTCTGATCCCTTCAGATATCTGGCTGCGGGGTAAACAGCTGGGTCTGCAGCTATGCTCTGTGATTTTTAAACCGTGCACGGCGAGTTTATCTTTTAAAGAAAGGGCAGCTTTTCTTACACCTCTCTTTAACTCCCTACGATATCAGGAGATCGACATTGTTCTCAACGTTAGGCGACAATCGCGACCGCAGTTTGAGACGTACCAAATTAAAGACAACAGAAGAAGTATACACAGCAGAGACTTTTGGCAGTGAAGACGAAATAATTAAGAGTTGCTCTTTAGTGAACTCTTAATTGGTGAGGAGACAAGGCTGGAGATAAGGGATCAATAGAGGGAAAAGCAAGGGTTCCAGCCCACTGAAATCAATCGGCCTTCTCTCTGGCTCAGGGAAGGAGAACAGAGCCTTGGGCTGCTGCTTACTTACTCCTTTGATCAAACTTTCAACAGGATCGATCTGAGCGGAGGACCTGCTCCTACTTATCTCAGTCAAAAAGAGCATCAGCTTGCACGGCAAGTCGATTCGGTCGTTCTGAAATCAGCGTTCAGAATTCAGTTTTGGAGAAAATATGGGAATGACAAAATGTTCTGATGAAAAGGAATATCAAGTAAAGCTCTGGTGTATTTTTACTCTACTGCTAAAAATAGTCACTTTCTACTCTTGCTCCCTATTTTCCCTTGCTCTTTGGCAGGGTAATAACCATCTTTCTGCTCTGTCACTTTTTGATGCATCATCCTCTTATTCACATCAAGGACAAGGCCAGGTGTCGCATTTTCCCCTCCCGGGTTGCTACGCTCGTCACGGCGCCTTGTCACCCGCAGCCTGTACCGGTTCCCCCTCCCTTCCTCCCTTCCCCTCCTCTTCGCTTATTTATATTAAATCTGTCATTCTTCTATTTTATTGGGAGAAAAAGAAAAGTAAGTCATTTGCAGCCTGCTGTGTGCCGAATGCAGCAAGCATGTGGGTGTCAGTTTTTGGCCTTGTGAAAAACTGTCAAAATCAATTTTGTGTCTGCGGCTTTGTTTCTTCATGATGACTAAAGAACTTGCTCCTCATGTGTCCTTGTTTGAAATACCAATGTCATTTTACCTTTCAACTTGGCTTTTAAAGTTTCGGGTGGACTTAAATGTCTCTTCGTACGCCTTCAAATTTTTCACGTCATCTGGTTAAAACAATAACCGATATGTTTTACAAAGTGGGACATAATGGTGGAGTGGATGTAAAATTTGTGGTCGTGATGTGACAAATGCATCCATATGACGAGGCACATTGTCTAGATCAGAAGTGTCCTAATTTTTAAGATTAAGTTCATCAAAATGTTTTTTGAAACTAAATATCCTACCTTTTTTTTTTCCTTTTTTGTTTTACCTACCGTGAATTAAACATGCGATATTGTGATTTTTGAGAATTGATAACTAATTCTTAAACTGAGACATAAAAAGGTTTTTGCCCAATTTGAGCCTTTGAAATCTTGTGCGTATGAGTCACTCTTATTATTTTTAGTCATGTTTAATAAAAGGTTGTGTCCAAGCCTGCTTTTGAATAAAAGTCGCTGACTCCTTATGGTCCTATTCACTGTTAATAGTTGATGCAGAAACCAAGATTAAGAGAAACATTCATTGTTGTGCCTAAAAGATTCTGTTTGAAACATCTTTCATTATAAAATTAAAAATTTCTCTGTCTGACTCAGTGACCTACTGGAGGGCCAAATTTACATCGTTGTTAAACTTCTATTGGGGACGGACGGACAAAATATTCATAATATTCACATTTAGGAACATCGTGAACACCCCTTGTCCTGACTAGAGTTTTTCAAAGTGGGGACTTTTTAATCACAAGATCACAATTCAATGTCATGAACTGTAAGTTAAGATTAGGGCTGTTGCAAAAAGAATATCCAGTACTCTTTCGATTATTTGTATGATTAATCGAGTACTCTGTCTCTCTGTCTCTCTCAATCATTTGAAAACGTCAACATGCAGTTCTGGGAGGAGAAAAGCTGTTGTACTCCAAGCATCACGTCAGTCAGTCAAAACAACTTTCTGGTCCCCCCCAAGAAACGACACAATAGCAACAACTCATAGGCGGCAGGAGCGCGCTGCCCAACACAAATAACGACCCGCCGTTAATGAATAAAACTTAATTTCACAAAGCTTCCAGGCAGATAAATTTTCCTTGAGAAATTTTAATAATCGAGGTACTGGAATAGTTACAGCCCAGATAAAATAAAGTGTTGAAATGTTATTTTGTTATTTGACATGCTCATCTTTCTGATGGGCTGAAACTCAAGCTGCTTTTCTCCCCCGAACTCATTGCCAACTAAAATCAGAGGCTTTGAAGCACCAATTTCTGCTAAACGAAAGTAATAATAATAGAACTGTGAATAAAAGTGAGGGAGAAACTTCCTAATAGTGAATGATTCTTTACATATGTCATAGCACTGTTTGTGGGTTTGTATAGGGCGTCGTTGTCCAGAAGCTCATGCTGTTTGGGGAACCTCTGGTCTTGTGGACATATGTGGACACCAGCTTTCTGATGTCCACATATGTTTTTCAGTTTAGTACAGAGAACAGCTGGGGGTTGTTGGCATGCTTCGGCTGTGAGACGACCACGACTTTATAAAGCCCTCCGCTATTCTTAGCGGTGTGGTACGTAACAGACATGGATGCCTCGCCTCGCAAGAGCCGTCTGCTCGACTTAGCCGGACACTGACACCTGTCCAATCTAAACGAGCGCGAGACGCATGCTCCATTCTTGTCAACGCGCCTTCACTGACAGACGATGAAAAACAAGGCCTCATACTTTACAAGATTACAAATACAGGCACTTGTAGACACAGTGATATTGTGAGATGGCAGTCTGATGGAAAGAGCTGAGAGAAAACAGCTGTCTTTTTTTTTTTTTTCTTTTGTACCTCGGCTGCTTCTGACACCGAGCTAAAAGCAATAAAAGGATTTCACGTTGTCTGCCTGGATAGTGATCCAGCTTCTACGTGGCGTTACCACCTCGAATGCTTTTTGAACATTATTGCTTTTGTCCTGGAATAATATCCTACAAAAAAAGGCACATCACTCACCTGTCTGCTTGTGGTAGTTTTTACACAGATGATGGTAATATTAAATATTAAAAAACGGAGACCATTTTTCTGGCTTGTTCCTGGCGTGGGTCTAATTAAAGCTTCCCCAGAACTATTTCCTGTTTCCTCAGGCGTCAGTAGGAGTAAAATATGAAATTATCCGTTGTGAATATCATTTGTATTTATACCGACCTCTCCTGAAATGTGTGTGTGTTTTCTGGAGTGCTTTACCAGATTTAGTATCCTCTTTGTGTAAAGTGCAAGGTATGGGAGGGGCATCAGGATTATGAAAAACTGCTACGACAGAGACGGACGAGTGGAGATAAAGTCTGAGTGAATCAGTATAGGGACATTTTTTTATTTTCATTTTTTTAATTAAAAAGGATTTCTGCAAACAAGCCAGAAAGGCAAAGATGTGCGAGTTGTGTTGAAGCCTCGCGCTTGCCAAGAATTCATTCACTTTGTGTTTGCTTTCAGAACTTGGCAGTCTGAGGCTGATTTCTGTGGGAGAGGAGAACATCTAAAGGAGCTTGTTTAGAAAAGAAGGTAAGGCTGTTCACCACCTACTCACAGATTGATTGAAACCACTCCTTCCTCACTGTCACAGACAGAGAGCATTGGAAACATTCCTGCAGCTTAAACCTTTTTCCAACTCGTTACGTTACAGCGACAAGCTTCAATGTGTTTATTTGAAGGAATATGATTGTCCGCCTTGCAAATCGTTAGCCTCATGCCATGATTGCCCAAGTCAATATTGTAACGTTTTTGTAAACATGTATGAAATGCAGATGAAAATATAACGTTTGGACCATAGCAAGTGTTCTGATCGGCTGAGGATGTAAGCAACTAGGCAGGGCGGGTGTAATAGTGTAAGGACATCAATGTTAGGCGGATCTCTCAATTTGGCCAAAATATGACTTAGTCAAATTATGCCTTAATTAAATGAAACTTTGTAAAGTATGATTTTCAGCTTTGGTTCCAGCTAAAGAAAAGCAACTTTAATAATCTTTCAACAGTCAGATGAGGTGTTTGAGGCTATTTAGTCAGTTTTGCTCAATAAATACGGGTTACTTTGAGGTCATTCTCAAGGTTTAATATAGGGCTCCTATAGTTGTGGGGCCCTAGTTTTAGGGATTTTACAATCAGAAATGGTTTTCTTCATAGTTATCTTGCATTTAGCTCCATCCATCTCCTTGAACTTTGTGTCCACGGCATGATGCTGCCACCACCATGCTGAGGCAGGAGGTTGGTGTGTAGAGTGATGTACAGTGTTAGTGTAAAAATGTTTAGCTTGATGACCAGGTCTTCATACTGTGCTGTACTTTTTTATTTGTCAAATAACTGATTACACAGTCCTAATGCAAATATTTTTTTATTTACCTTGAGGTATTGTTTTATAACCCGACTCTACTTTAAACTTCTCCATGGTTGTTTAGTGGTTGCTCTTCACAATGCAGTTTGATTTCTAAAGCTCTCTAACAAACCTCTAAGGAGATTTAAATTTACAAACATGTTTTTTACGTATTTGCTCAAACTGTCGCCATTTTGTGACTGTTTAGTATGAGACGGATAGTCTGTGAAACGATCAAACTCCTCCACCTCCTTTTCTCTGAGTCACTATTGATGTCTAAAGAAAACCACAGCTCCCTGTCAAGAACAGCCAATCAGAGCCAAGAGAAGCATTTTACTGCTGTAAAATATTTTTTTACTGCGCTATGCTAAATAGCTTTAGCATTCAGGTTAAACTCTGCTGTTGGGAGAAAGTTGTAGAGTTCAGAGAGCAAAAGGGAAGGAGTGAGTAGCACATACATATAATTGATAGACAGCACTGATACCCTCCTCCTGGCTCTGATTGGTGGTTTGGGCTGTGCATTTTTGTAGATGAGTTAAATGTTTTATAGATTATTGCTCATATTATTCCATCATGACACAGTGATAGATCTAACAAATATGTAAAAAACATTTTTGTTTTTAATAAAAAAAAATACGTATCAGATATATTGTTCTGAACTTAAAAGGATGTGTCACTTCCTGTTACTCTGGACTAGTTTGTGTTGGCCTGTCACATAAAATCTCATAAATTAAAGTTGGTTATTACAACCATCATGAATAGTTTTGTGAGGCTTTTGTGTCGTTTTTCCTCAGACATGTATCTTCATACTGATTGCTCCCTTCCTACCAGTTGGTGTTTTTTATCTATCTTAACCCTAAAACTAAATTATGGAATGAAAAAGTTTAATTGTGTGACGCTCGTGTCTTTCTAAAGCGGTCTGGGATGTTCGTGTTTTACACCTCCGTGGGTATCATTCATCCAGCTGTGGAGAAATATGTCAGATTCTGATTACTGCTGCTGTTATTGTGGAGTTTACAGATCCCAGAGGAAATAAAACACAAACGCTATCCGCCGCAGTAACTGTCAACACTTTATTTACTGCAGGCGAACAGATTCATCACCTCAGAAACAGACTTGTGCATCACGCTGCTTTACCAAAGTAAAAAAAAAAAAAAATCCATAAACTTTATTGTAGCGCCAGGCTTTATTTTACTTATTTTTAAAAATTTTTTTTTTTTGCAAAGTTAGAGACCCCAAAAAGCGTAGCATTAATCCGCCTCCATGTGTTTACAGTAGACACTGAATTAGCTAATTGATGCAGTGCAGTGCTGCCGGCATCCTGTAATGTACAGGTGCATCTTGCGGTGATCAGAGCCATCCTGTGTGAACAGCTGTAAGTCACAGCAGAAACTACGACTTACAGCTGTGACTCATTAGTACCTCAACATCAGCAGTACATGAAGCTCTAATCAGATCCCCCTTGGATGAACAGACGACCTTCTTTGTGATAGTTTTAGAATATATACTCTCAGGCGAGAAACTTTTCATGACAGAATATTCGGTGGAGCCGAACTTTGATTTTTCCGTCGCTCGTCTGTGACACTGGCAGGAGCTGACAGGTAAATGACGGGCCTTTGGTAAGATATTCTCTTTGAGGGCTGATCTCCACTTCAAAACCCTCCTCTGTGTGAGGACAGTGTTCACCTCGCTCCCTCTCTCTCTGGCTCGTCCTTTTGTTGACACGCAGGGCCTTCAGCAGTCTGGGATTAAACACCCAAGTCTTCAAAGTTCAGCTCAGCTCTCGACTCTCAAACCACTGTCCTCTGCAGAGCGATGCGCTTCTTTCTGCACGAACTTGTGACACCCCTTCCCTGCTCCTTGCAGCGGGTTACGTAAGGCTTTTAGTATCTTGTGAGCGATAAAAGTTTATTTTCCTTTCACATCTCCAGGGACTTTTATACGATCATGAAAGCCGTCGAATGGGGTATACAAAATGCACCGCGTCGTCATTTTCCACATCAGTAAAACGGACTCTGCCAGCCCTGCTTTCATGATCCCGTCCTGCCGTCTGCCCGCCAATTAAAAGTCAAATATTAAAGTGCTCTGTTGTGAGCTAGGCCTAATTGATTCTTTCCGCCGGGCGCACACAGAATGGGCTGACAGCAGGCGATACCAGGCTTTGTCAACACTGGGCACGCTGCCTGGAGCTTAGGACGGCACCCCAATAAAGACCCCTGTGAGTGTGCCAACCTGCGGCGCCACACACTGAGGCCGTTCGGCACTTCAGCCGGGCTTTATGGTGACGACACCGAGGCGGCTCATTCTTCTGCTCTGGGTCGTCTCCCATCAGTGAGCTGGGAAGTCGGTTCTCTCTTTGTAAGGAAGCACCGGGCTGTGACAAAAATGTGCATGTGTGAAAACAATCCTTTATGTCCACTTGCGTAACTGCTCATCTAACTTGAGCAGCCTAATGGAGTGTGGGGGTCTGAAAGAAGTATTTGTTAAATTTCCTCCAAATGATCTTTTTTTTCTCAACTATTTTCCATTGCTCATATGTATCATTTATGCCAATCCATTAAAAAATATAATCAGATTAATCACACTTTGCTGCTGTGAACATTCACTGCTTGAACTGTTAAAATTCACGTTTTCAAAATATGTTTAAGAAAATGTCTTACTGTCTATCAGTATTTCTGTCTGAAGCTACTTTGTTTCAAACATAATTTGAAAATGCTAACTATAAACTGGCTATGCTTCGGTGGGAGGGTAATTCACAGCTGCTGTAAGTAGCTAGACTAATTTTAAAAAACGTCTGTTGCCATGGTTTTTAAGCTGAAATTTGCCACTAAGCACACCAGTCTGACTCCTCACTCATCTTTTCACACGTTTGCAACTCTTATAGTCTTACAATGGCATAAGAAGTTGCATTTTGATGGGGTTACTGGCATATTTTATGTAATTCTAAGTCCTAAACTACAGTTCTTTTGCACAGCTTTTTAGCCATAAATCTAGCAAAAGTGGCAATTTGTGTCCCTTATTGCCTTCCATAGTATGTCACGGTGTATCTCCTCTGCAGGAGAGTGTCTTGCACGTCTAAACAGGTGATACAATTAAGCTACATCATGTAATATTAACGCATTAAACATTTTAGATTCAGCACATGTGCTAACGTTGACCCCCAAGCCAACTCAAAAAGTTTATTTATCAAGCACCTCAAAAACAGCCACAGCAGACGCCACTGAGAACAGAGCAGCAATGGTAGTTTGCAGGCTGGCAGAATGCAGCTCGATAAACTAAAAATATCAATATCGGATACAATCATACATGGAATAGCATCGTCACGTCATCAGATATCATGACATCACACGTCAAGTGATATATTGAGGTAAAGGTGGAGTAGCTCCCGGTTGCCCTGCCTTCCTAACGGTCTCTTAAAACATGACGCGAGGCCGAATGATGGCAGCGAAGCGGCGTCCTTCTCCCCGAGATGAAGACACTCCCTCTCCTGTCTGCTTATCCTGTGGATTTACTGATCGTTTGCCGAGCATCATGAATCGGCTTCGCCGCCCATTTATTTTCATTGCTTTGCTGCTCCACACAGGAGATTGTAACAGTGGTCTTGGCTCTCCGCAGCGTTCATTAAATGCAGACATTCATCCACAGCGTTTTCTCATGAATCTGATTGACCTTTCATGCTCCCTGCAATCCACAGTAAATGGATATAGGTCCCCATTAATCCCTTCATGGTTGAAAAGCTGGCTGTATCTCCGCGTTGTGTTTGGTGCTTTATGTTCCCTCTGAGCTGATGGATGGGTGCAGTAAGAGGGTTTAAAGTTGCACGGGGGGACAGGAGTCAAAGATGCGCGATGGTAGGGGCCGATCACTCATGTCTGGAGAATTGCTCTGGCACGGCACAAGGTTTATGAACTTGATCAGAGGCCTGTTTATTCATTTTTAAGGAGGTGAAACAAGCGGAGGTAAGGAAAACAAGCAGGATTGTGGCGTCACCCGGGCGTCTGGAACGCTTTAAAGAGGACCACAGTTCATATCCTTCCACCCGTGGTAATGCAGCATTCAGCGTTTGAGGTTTTCACATCACATCTCGGCGTGACCGATTGCCTGCACAGCCGTGGAATAGTCTTTTAACTGACAAGCAATCACAATGTCCTCTCCTCCGAGTCTGAGCAGGGTTTCATTTTTACCGTCATCCTGTTACTTCCCTGCTGCAGATCCGGGGGAGTGGCGGCGTTTCAAGGTCTGAAAGGGGGTCATGATCGCATTGCAACAGTGCCGGGTGATGGAGGGGTGGAGAGGAGGGCACTGAGGGTGGCTGGCTGCCTTTCTGACAGGAGTCTAATGGAGGGCTAATAGGAGAGACTCAAGACTGTAAGACCTCTGCTGTGGTTTTTATGGCAGCTTGTGGAGGCAGGTGAAAAGGAAGATAAAGGACGCAAAGTTTAAGATCCATTACAGAGGCTGGCTGGTAGTGCTGGTGGACTTACTACATCCTCACTCGTCTCGGCTAACATCTTCTCCATAAACTCCAACGTTTTACTTTTCCTTAGAGACTCGTGTTGGAGGCTGAGTTTGTCAGGTGTGCATCTGAAAGGTTGTCAGCTTGTGGTAGAATGAGCTGCCTGTTTGCCATTCGCTTTTATCATCCCCTTTTCTGCAACTTGATGTCACAGGGGGAAAAAGCAGGAAAGAAAAACATATTTTCTTCTTTTAGGAAAGCATGACCTCTGTTTCAGTTTTTGTGACGTTAAGAGCAACTTTTAGTTCAACATACTTTCCCTGGATGTAGGACTTAGTTGTTGAACATGTTTTTTTGTGTGTGTGTTTTTGATAAAATTTTAATTGCAGTCTTCTCCTGAACTGAAAAGTCTCTAATGTCTCCAAGTCACTTCAAGTAGGAAGAGATATGAATCTCTTCCATTTTCCTTCCTGTAAAAAAAAAAAAAAAAAAAAAGGTCTTGGCGCTCATGCACTTAAATTACAGTGTATGATTTTATTTTTATTTGTAACGTCTTATGAATGAATTACAAAGATATTTATAAAAATGCTCAAGTCTTTTGTTTAATTTTATTAAATTGAATGAGTGATGTTGAATCATTGTTTTGTCTTCTAGTTCTTACTCTGGAGAAATGCATTTTTGTTATAGCTTTTATTGCACTTACCTCTTTTTAAGTCACAAGATTTAGTTTTTTTCATATTAAAAGAGCAGAGCCCTGTGTGATAAATGGTCAGAACTTGTGTTGGTGGTGGCCCAGTGCAATCGTTTAAACTCTGAGCGCTGTGTTGCTCTGTTTTCTTCTAATACTAGATTTTTAATTGTTCCGCTATTCGGTTTCATACTCCAAATTAAGTGGAATCACAATTATCATCTTTTTTTATTAATTAAAACAGTTTCTGAGGAATTCAGTGAACACATTTTCTGTAACAAGATTAGAAGAGGAGCTAAACTGTGCTGCTAATTTTATGGAAATCAGATTAATCCCATTTCTAATCAGGTCCGCTGAAAGCCATGCTTTGTTTTAGCTTGAAAACTACATTAATTAAAACAGCGCAACAACAACAAGAAATAGTGACTGCAACAAAGGATGCCTGTTTCTTTTTTTGTTTTTTTTTTCTCAGTTTGGCTGAGAAATTTATGACACTCTTTCATTGATTATTGACAGAAAGATAAAATCAGGAGTATCCGAAGAAGTCATTAGCGCTGTAGTTTGTGAGAAAACACCTAGGACAAAATTGACATTTTTGTTTAGAAAATAAACATCTCATTTTCTGCTTTATTGTGCAGTTTCTGTGTTCTTGTATCTGGATTCTGTGAGTTAAGGGGTTTGATTTTTTTTTTTTTTGCTCATTCTTGTCCAGTGAAACGGATCAGATGGAGGTGAGATCTGCAGGGACAGCCAGGGAGAGTCACCGCTGCTTGATCAATCTGAGCTCTCATTAAAAGGCTGCAAAGCCCTTTGCAATCTGATACAATATCAATATTGTAGCACCACATAAGAGACCTGTTAGGCTGGCTGCTTGCAGCTTCCCTGTCATTACCGAGTGGGCAAATTGCCAGAGACCCCCTTCATGGGCCACTTAGGCTCCCTGATGGTCCCAAACACAGGTCAGGACAGACAGATAAGATGTCTGGGCAGCTGTCCCAGAGACAGGGGAGGGAGAGATGGATACGGACCTGTAGAAGAGGAGAGACAGCATGTGTTCTCTCGCTGTGCTGAGGAAAGCCATCGACTGTGACTTTAGTTTAGTTTTTAGATAAAAAACAAACAGACTGTGGTTTCACCTGGAACTTGGTTTTCGTTCCCGTGTGGGGAGGCGGACTTCCTGTAGCTCGCTGTTTGCATTGTGATTCATTACAAGAAGTCACATGTTTTGTGTTTAAACGAAACAAAAAGACAAAGAGTTAGTCTGAAGTATGTCTTCGCAGGGATTCTGAAAATCTGGATTTTTGGCAAAGAAACTGTTGATTCCTGCTGGGAAAACCACAGTTGTTGAATAACTTTGGTGATTTCTGAGCAAAGCAAGTGGAGGGAGGGGGGAATACAAAGTGGCATGCACAGAATAGGCTCTGTAATTCAGATCATTGTGCGGGGGGTCTCCCCTGTGTGCTCCGGCCTTAACCCCCTGTGTGGTTCCAACAGGGGAGGGAGAGATCGGTTTGTGCGTCTCTAAACCGTCGGTAATCTGCTGACAAAAGGGCCAGGAGAAAGGCAGCTAGTGAAGTTTAGGGGGGTTGAGGACGGAGAATGGGAGGAGTGAAGAGGTGCAGAAGGAGTTGTTGCCTCTCAAAGTCCCAAGGGTGTGCTCAACATTAGATGAAGATGACTCCCACAGCGCCCACTGAACTCTGCCACCCTTTGGTGGAGCACCATTTATGGTAGTTGAGGTTCGTCCAAGCTGGGGGGAAATAAAGAAATAAACACAGGCTATTGTGATAACTTGAGTAAACCTACCACAGTTTCACTTTCTCAGAGGATTTACCCCAAAATTATAAACAAAATGTCTTTAATATGATCCAGAAAATTTTATTTGAAACTGGAGAAAAATATTCTGCTGCAAAAGCACCGATTCTTTTCACAATCAAAGCATTTTTATACGAAGGCTGAAGCAACATTTGTGAAGACACATTCTTTGAATTTGTGATGGTTTTCAGGTAGATGTGGCAAGGCATTTTTATTTTATATCACTTTTCAGCAACGGATGAAACCATAAAACAATAAAAAGTACATTTTCTGAAATATCATAAAATATTGGAATGAAGACTAAATTTAATCTACATTTCAGTTGTTATTTATCAAAGCCAACTCTAAAAACATTGGTTGTTGCTTGGAATATAAGCTATTTTTACATTGTGCTCTTTATATAGTAACACAAGTATAAAGCTGTTATTAGCTGGGTAAGCAGTCAGGCTATCTGCTCCTGTAGGAGGCCTGCAGTGAGAGTCCACGTTAACTGATGGATCAATTCTGCTGCAATATCAAAATAATTTTCTGATCATGATTTCCTGGTCTGACTTGGTGGGAGGAGAGGATTTGTGAATTCCTTTTCATTTTCAAAATTTCTCAGGGACATTAATTGACTGCGAAGATGAACACTTTTAGCCTTTCACACTGAAGATCAGTACTATGCTAAAATAGTTGCCCATGAATCATCTATGAGAAATAAACATCTTCATAGTAATTTGAAGTATAAATGTCCAAATCGTACCTCTGTCCTGTTTTCACCTGGGTACACATCAAATACCAAGCATGATAAATACCCCCAGGCTAAAGCCCCGGTGATCTTTAGCCGTAGTTCAGCCTTGGCTATGCGCCATTAGGCCAAAGAAAACGCCCCCATTCTGTCTGCCATCTCCATTAAAAGCACTTTACAGCATAGAAGTAATGTAAAGAAATATTTATATGCTGACATTTTAAAACATGGGTCCACCTTGATACCAGCTCCTGTGGAGAACTCATCGTCCACTTCCAGTTGGTATTTTGATTCATCTCAGTCATCTGTAATTTATTCAGCGAGTGGGAATGGATTTGTTTACAGAAAGCTGAAACTCCTGCTTTCTGTAATTATCATTAAATCAGGGTCATTAGGAGCAGGTCCCATTGCAGGTGCTAATTAGATGAAGTGGGGGTAAAAAAAAACAAAGTCGTATAATTAAAACACAACAGATAACGGAAAACCTCTAAGCCGTGCGGAACGAGATCTAATTTTGCCGTTGTTTGCTCAGATTATGAACTAGAGACAAACTTTAATATCGCAAGTCAATAAAATTCTTCTCAATAGCAGTCCATCCGCCGCGCTTGTTGTGATCTGTTTTTGGAAACATTTGATCTGTTGGTGGTGTTGCACCTCCGCTGTGTCACGCAGCGGTCATCTCGTCACCCCTGCGGTCTTAATAAGGTAGATGAGTCGGTGGAAGAGGCAGCGCCGTCTGATGGGGTCTGTAATCCAGTTAGTTGTGCTGCGACACTGTAGGGGGGCTTTGATTCTGGTCAATAAGTGCCAATAAGAAACAGTCATCACTCAGCAGGCTGTAGTGCCCACCAGCTTGCTCACTTGTTACTGCTGTCAACACCCGTTTCAAAGGACGCTGCTTCGGACAGATTGTAAATGACTTTCCCATGCAAATTTGAATAGGACAACGAAGACGACGACACTTGAGGACTCAAACGTTTCTGAACTGACTGATTTCTCTCCAACGTCTGAATGAGCCCGACCACAGTGCAAGCAGCTACGTATTTACAGAACCGCCATTGATGGACGCTCATTCTGTCAGTCTTAAATGCTTAAGAGTGAGTCCGTAGGGGGGTGTTAAGCCCTCAGCAGTGACAATCAGAGCTCTGTTTGGCTTTTCTTGAACACCTCTGTGTTCTCTGTAGGCTCTCATGGGGTGCACCACAAGGCCGCAGCGGAGGAGGGGTGAATACCCTGACCCCAACGTAGACTCCGACTGAAGCCTTCTGGGAAGGAATCCGCGGACCTCTGCTCAGGCCCGACATGCCGCGCGGTTGCCGCTGGAAACGCAGCGCCAAATGGAAGTGTTTGAATAAAACTTGAAAACGAGAATCTGAAGAGATTAGGACCGCATTCAACTACCAAAACATCCTGTGTGCTGCACATTTTGACATTGTGTAATCCATAGTGACAAAATAACACGCTCATTAAATGCACTGTCTTTGTTGTAACTTAAGAAGATGGGGAAAAAAGCATGACAGTAACTCTGTGATGTCGTGATGAAGACTGGACTTTACATTTAGAGAACAATTGAACAATGCGATGTTGTTCATTTTGTTCAGATTCAGAGATAATTAGCGTGGCTGTTCCTCTTCTCTTTCATGTTCTCTTTTGGAGAGAGAGCTTGAAGAATGATGCACACTGTGGGTGTACTCTCATGTACGTCGAGTTTCGTGTGTGTGTGTGTGTGTGTGTGTGTGTGCGCGTGTGTGTATTTATAGTCAACAGAGCAGACCAAGGGACTCTGTCAGAGCTCTTTGTTCTCCAGTGAGAACACATCATGACTGGGCCTTTTGTCAGAACTGACACCATCATCCTACCTCTCTCTTTTCTCTTTCTGCATCACTCTTTGCAACTTGCCGCTGAACCAACCACCTACTATCTTAGCCCCTTCTATCCCAGATGAAAACGTTTAAACTTAAACATGTCCAGAGATTCTCCGAACCAGGATCCAATCTTGATATTTACTTTTTGATATCTGCCAAGATGCCAACACTTTCCTAGAGGTGAAGTTTAAGGTGATGGCAAGGAGGCCTTTCAACCTCATTGAGTTGGAACTCCTCACTAAATATAACTCATCCAAATACCAATGGAAATAGCTGCTAAGTAATTATGAGAAGTGCTTAATCGCTGTAGAAAAAAATAAAAATAAAGAGATGTAGAACAAATAACACTGATTACTTAGAGTATTATTTTTATTAAGCTGTTCTTTGTAGGAATGTAAAATGAGAAGGCAAGGCAGCACAGTGTTTTGTGCGTATTGGGCTTTGTAAAATGTTCTGCTAAACTGCTAAAGCTGGTGACAAAATCGCACCATTTTACTGTAATTTAAGAAGCTATGTGCTCATTATTAACCGTCATTAATTATTGATGAGCAGAGCCGACAGCTTGTGTGTATGTGAGAAATGACACAATAAAATTAGTTTCTCATTTTAGTGAAACAAAAAGGACAAAAAACATTTAATGATGAAATGGTTTCTAAAATGTTTTTACCAGTTATTTGATCAATTTTAGGTGTTAGAGCCATTAGCATTACTGTCTTTAGCAGCAGTATCTCTGTATTTGTGCACACGTATAACGAAATAATACCACTATTGTTATTTTTTTAGCATCATATGAGATTGCTCATATTTTCTCTGCTGTAAACTTAAAGTTCCAGAGTACAATTTGTCAGAGGATGGCCTCCATCAACGTCATATCCAGTCCATGATGTCAGAATCTGTTACAATTCTGATAATCAAACTGGGCTGGACCCACTTTTTCTGCATTACAGGCAGTTAGTTCTAGATATAATTTTTTACGAGGATAGATTGTACCCCAGGTTTTATGACAGTCATTGTGAATGTGCACAAAGTTTATTTTTTTTCCTTTCTTACTGTTTTCTCTGGGAAAATCACAGATACTGCGAAACAGAATGAAAAACATGACAAATTCTTGGATTCTTTTAAAATGATTTTTCTTTATGTGTACTATTGTACTACAACCTTTAATCAATAATGTTTATAAGTAGAGGGAACTTCACATTGTGTGTGAAAGAGAGATGTTACTGTTCTAAAGCGCTGGAGTCAAAAACATTACAAAATTAACATTTAAACTCTTTATTTTCTCATTACCAATAACAATGATTAACACAAAAAGTCAAAAGTATTTGTTATAAAAAAGTTTTGAAGATATAAATATAGTATTTACAAGTTACTTTTGTTGTTGTTTTGTGGGTCATAAGCTGAGAAGTTTTGGCTCTACTCTTTGGCTCTTGATGAACCAAAACTGACTTTTACTCGTGGAATGCATCCGTCACGAGTGATGATGTCTTCTCAAAGTGAGTGAAGCTACATTTACTACAAATCACTCTCACATCTTATATAATCTCTGTTGTGGTAAAAAATGTTGTTGTACAAGTACTCGGGTAAGTTCCTGGGTGATGGCATCATCTCCGGGAGAGTATTGAGCTCTTTGTAGAGGACCTGAAAATTAAACTGGAGTTTTATTATCAAGCCATGGCTTGTGTTAATGTATTGACCAAGGTAAAACTTATTTACGCCACATTCATAAATATTTTTATCCACAGTGACATTATTTTGGTGCAGGTCACATCATCCCCACTTTGTTAATTAGTTTGTTTATTATCATGTTTAGTGTTTTATGACATTTTAGTTTGCTAAATTACTGCAGGATGTCTTCTCGCTTTATTTGGGTCCCTTAAAAAAACACAGAATTATAACAAATATAAAACGGCAATAATTATATAGTTAGCTTTGTATTGTAATATGTTTTTCCAGACCAAGGCGTTATGCAAACACAAACACATTCCAAAAGCCTTTCGTTGAGCCAGTTTTCCATTAAAGACACAATTACAAGTTAATGAACACATTGAGGCAACGTAGAGCTTAGTGTCTCACCCCAGGAAACCTAAATAAGTCAGGAGTAGATCTTCTTTTCCTCTGATTAGAAGGATATCAGAGGGGACGTACGTGACAGAGAGGGAGAGTTGAGCCAGAGCACGTCACATCTTCACCCCATTTCCCAGGGCAACTGCATTAATGATGGGTTAAGTGCTAAAATTACACACATTTATATTCTACTTTCAAGAAAGAGCTTTTCACAACACTGTTAAAATTGCATAGGCCTAATATAAGTAAGACAAGACACAAATACAGAGGGAGAAATGTTTAAGAGCATCTCCAAAGGGACAGTTCTTATCTACAGTGCTGGTATCTCAGCAGAAATCTTACTCTCACTTTAAAAGTCAGTGCCCTTTTGTGTCTGCATGCACACAATGAAAATTGCTGTGCAAGAAGTGCTTGTCATCTTAAAGTGTCTGCAGAGTGCTGAGCTTATCAGAACCTGAGGGAAATCTAAATTAAATCTTTTACGGTAAATGAAACTTGCTTCCAAATTAGCTCTTATCTTTCTCAAGTGATCAACTGAAGTTGGGCAGAGAAGTTTTTGGGAAGCAAAGGCACATTTATCGAAAGAATGTTTAAGTAGGTGACTTTTTTTTCCATTTTAAGAAATTTAATATGCATTTTCTAATGGATAAAATTATTTGTTCTTTTCATTTTATAGCAGTGGATTGTTACTCATGTAAACGGGTCAGCAGTAATAAGTGATGAGCAGCTCTGTGGATAAAAGGTTCATCTGATGTTTGCACAAAGCGTATGCAGCATTTACCTTGTTTTCAACAGGGGCAATAAATAATAAATGTAAACATTAAAACTGGGAGAACATTTCAACAGGAATAGATCAATAACACATCTATCTATTTGGAAATGAAGACTAGAACATTCACACAAACCAGAAAATTCTGACTTTCTTACCAAAATAACCCAACACTAAAGCTTTATGTCCTGTAATGATAAAGTCAATTTTCCGGCTTATCGTACAACAAAGCAAAGAGCTATTAAACAAAACAAAAGGTAATAAGCTCTTGACTTTGAGTTTATTTATGTGAAAAGTAGTAACTCATCGAGATCAAAAAGTCAAATTTCACTGATGAAAAACTAATGCAAGCAAAAATTTATGATTTTGACGAGGACTCATTGTGACTGAGGACCTGTCTGCTGATAGCTTGGAAAATCAGACCTTTATTGTTAGTTAATATCATTTTTAATAAGCGGACACGAGAAGGTGCCATGACTCCATTTATTTTTCTTTTCCGGTCTGAACAAAATTTGCATTAATTATGTCATTTGCCATCATTTTCTTATGTACTAGAAACCTAGAATCTTTATAATTTTAATTCAATGCTTTTTCCTGAGGTCTGTTTTTTACACAAATTAAACCTGCTGAACTTTCACTTCAGTTCATTTTCTTGGCTCAGCTTTAGTAATGAATTTGTTTTGATGTCGCGTGGATTCTACTAAACTCAGTGGATTTATTGCTTTTCTGTTCCCAGTAAACCATGCATTCAATATTTTGAGCACTGTAACAAAATAATAATCAGAGCTTCTTCTAGTAACTACTGCTACCTCCCAGTGGACAAACTCTGTGAGCTGTATCAGCGCAAACGAATGACAGTAAGCTGGATCCTGCAGGCCAGGGTGGACCGCCGTTTCTGATAAGCTCAGCTCTCTAAGATAATTAGAACAGTTTATCACTTTTGACTGGATCCATAAGAAAGTCCCACACAACTGGACTGAGAATGAACTGCTTGCTGCCTTGTTGACAAATTAAAGAGATCGGTCTTTGCTGTTTTTGTGTATGAGTTTTTTGACTCAATCCACTTCATCTATAAGATTAACTAGCCTGATTAGAATGACGGGTCTTTACCGCTTATAAAGATTTTTCTGAAACTAGCAGCAGGGCAGAGATTTACTTGTAGAGGATGATAAATAAGCAATAGCAGCAAGCTGTGGCCTTTTTGTATTATGAAAAAGCTTTCCATACTGTATTGAGAATGCACACACACACACACACACACACACACACACACACACACACACACACACACATCCTTCTACTTATGTCAGTCTGAGAACTTTGTATTGACTTCCATTCATTTCTATAGCCTCAACCTGACAGACCTATCCAATACTAGTTTTTTCTTAACCTTAACCAAAACTTAATTCACACCCCCATACCTATCCCTTGATCCTAAACAATGGATAGGGCTTTGTGTCCCCATAAGGCCCATCGGTCTTCAGACATTCAGTAAATATGTCAGAAATGATCGTAAATAGAAAGTTAAATAAGTACACATAAATTACATTTTTATATCTTCACAAGAATTTTGCGTCGATTTGCTTTCATGGGTTTCTACAGCCTAACCCAAAACAGAAAACCCAAAAGAGTTTCTTATGGGCCCAAAAGGATCAGTGGGTCCTCATGATGTAGTATTTGTTGGCAAAATGGGTCTTACAAGGTGAGAAATACTAAAGCACACACACAGACACACACACTCCTCTGAGAAGAAGTTACTCTCGCATAGAAACATGCCGTTGCTCAATTTGCATCTGAATACCAACTTTTGTTGGAAAATTCAAGGGTCCTTGGAGATTTTACACTTTCAGTTTGGAGCCAGGCATGCCAGTGGGAACAAAGTCAGGCATTAGCAAAGCCCTGCCAGCCTCAATTATGACCGCAGGGACTGGCTTGATAACGTTCGGCCGGTCACATTCAGCTCTGAATGTGTCCATTTAAGCTTCCCTGGCCAGTTCCTTTATGTTTTTTTTTTTCCTGCCATCAGGGAATAGCAGATCGCACATTTCTGTGTCGAGAATGAAGGAGAAATATAGAGGTTCTCTGCTTGTGGATTCTGTTTGATTCTGTTCTGTTTTATATGGAAGCCTTGGTCTTGGTGTCTGGTTTAATGCTGTATAAAATCCATCTGCAGTGGATGTGCTTGGTCTTTGTACTGTTTAGGCTGTACTCCCAAAGTTTTTTCCTTTTTTTTTTTTTTTTTTGTTTTGTTTTCGCCCACTTTTTTTTTTTTTTTACTTGTATTTTCTTGATCTTTTTCTCTCTCAGAGCGTTCGAGATGGAGAATTCAGGAGTGTGGTTTTAAGCTTGTGGGCTGCTGGCTCTATATTTTGCATGCATCGTGAGACGCAGCTGATTAAATCACAAATGCAGAGTGGTTTGCCCTTCTTTAATAAGAAATACACATGCAATTTGCTGGCTTCCATCAAAAGCTGTCTGTAACTTTTGAATCTCGGAGGGATTCAAGATTGGGCGAATCAAACTTTCTCTTTCAAAATGCAGGGTGTTTTATTCATGGGAAGAAAATTACATCTGAAAAGTTGGGAGAAAAATTCACAAGCCGCTCTCTTTCTCCCTCTCTCTCTGTGTCTCAACTTCCTCGTATTGACTCTGATACAGATGTGTGTGAAGTAGCTGTGAGTTGATCCGGTGTGTGTTTTCGTCCCTCCACGCTTGGTGCTGTCTTACCATCATGCCCATGCTGTGACATGGCCAGCCCTGTTGTCACTGCATTCATAATTTAGTCCTATCAATAAATGATGGACGGCATTAAGTTTTCATCTCATGATGCAGCGCGGCCGTCTCTTAGAGCCTCTTTACAAGCACATGACTGAAGAGCAAAACTTTCCCTCTCTGTTCTTCCTTCCAAGCATCACTAGGCATTAGTATAACCTCAGATGATCCTTGTTCCTTATCCATGCTTTTAGAGGCTGATTCCCTCTGATCTCATATTCCGCTATAGCTAACTCCCACAGCCCTTCCTCTCTCCGAGCCTCTGGCTTTTAATGAGTTTTGCTGAGAGATATATTTACTCATGTTGTCTGCTGCTTCTGTCTAAAAGGCAGACCCCCCCTCCCCCCCCCCACCCCCCTTTCATTGCGTCCCATCGAGCTGAATCAGCATTGTCGTTTCACAGTTCGGTTAGTGCAAAGAGCTGATGCGGCTATAGCTCTGTCAGGGAAAACGAGCTCGAGAATCATCCCAGTTTTCAGGAACGGCTTTATAAATGCTTGAAAACCGTCGCGCTGGTCATGTTGTCGGAGGCTGAGAGAAGCTGGAGCTTAAGGTATTGCTGGTCGACAGCGAGAAGATAAATATTACATGTGTCCATGTTTCTCTGGGTTATTACATTTTAAACCTGGCTGTTAAAGTACAACACATATCGGTAACTTCCACAGTAAACCCCAGCATATAAAAAAATCAAAAGAAATGAGACTATAGACTATTAACCTTACTGGAGATGAGGAAAGATAAAAAAAAAATATGGAAAGCCAGAACGGTTGCTGAAATTCTTTTGCATTTAGAAAGCAAACACAACCCACTCCAGTGCAAACTAACGTTTGTTGCTTTTATTATAATTAATAGAACTGATCTAGAAAGTGGTTTCTCTTCCTTTAGCACATTTAGCAGCGCATACATAAGGATGATTGACAGCGCTAAGACCCTTCCCCTGGCTCTGTTTGTGGAGTCGAGAAAAACAATCAGTTTTTATAGTTCCAAGTTGCAGTTGCAGGACATCTCGACAAGCTAATGACGTACAGGAAGAATTTGACAAAATCTTAAGAGGAGCTCAGAATGACATCGGGACAATGAGGTTTAAAGGTGTGAAAATGTCAAGCTGTCACTCGTCTTCAACATGTGGTACCGGCAGACGAAGTAGAACTGAGTGAAGGATTAACGGAGCAACGCATTGGGACATTTTTCAACAAATCTAAAGATGAAACAAGGGTGGAGTTTTCGATAATCTCAAACACACAGCCTTTGAAACTCTCTGCTGGCTTCAGAGAACATAATTAAAGCTGCTGGAAAAGCTCGCGCTTGAATTTAAGATCTGAAAACCCACCAGATGATTAATTTTTACATGCAGGAGATGGTTTGAAGTTTTCGTTATCAAAAATGTTCAATTATTATTTTCTGAGCCATTTGTTTGTGTCCGACATAATTTAAGGGCCTTTTTATGTTAATTTTATCGCCATCTGGCCTGAGTTTCATGTCACTGTCCCTGTTAGAAATTTTTCTGCTGGGAAAAAATGTTGACATGTTCAAAGCTCATTTTCCCCACTGCATACCAGCTGTCCTCCTCTGCTTTTCCACACATCTTTGGAGATGTCACGCCCTCGGCACTGTCGGACGTTGTTTTTATCTGCTTTTTTTTGTTGTTGTTGTTTAGTTTGTTTGTTTCATGTATCATCTGTCGCACAGTTGGATAAACAATTTCTGCTGATAAAAGATAGAGGGGAAGAGCAAACTGGGAAGAAATAAGTCCAAGTGTCAAATGATAAAAGCCTGAAAATCCAATTATCGCTCAGTATCAGGTGGAAGAAGACGGCTTTCACGGGAGTACGGCAAGGAAATCTTCACAGCCATAAAATGGATGTACTCCCTCATTTACATATGAGGCCATTGATAGATCTTTACAAAAATATATCTGAATACTTTCTTTGAAGACGAGAACTACAGTTTTCCCTATAGAGTGGTGCAGATTTTGGCTTTTTCTTTTACAGTCTATGGTTTGCCCACATCAGCTCTTTGAAACGTCTCAAGCAAATATCAAAGGCGAGCACAGCGCCTTCCAACGTTCACAAACCACTGAGAACGAAGGAGCCACTGGCGGAGGATGATCTCCACATCGACACAAATCCACCCTCGATTCTCTGTGAAAATGTATTCACAGCTAAATATAAACAAAGCTAGTTCAATGGACATTTTTCATTATTTTTATTTCTTTAACATTAGATAATCTTTTCTCGTTGGTGCCTTGTTTTGTTTTTTTTTTCTTTCTTTTTTTTTATATTTATCCAACACTCAAGATGAAAGGAAGAGCCAGGCAGGCAGAACGGATAGAAAAAAAAAACGGGAGCAAGGACATTTCCAAGCAGCACATCGCCTCGGGTCAGAGATCAGATGTTCCCCTGGGGAAGAGGCAGCGCGTGCCCCGGGTGTTGGAAACCGGAGCAAATACAGCCCTGTCATAGATTTTACCTCAGACTGTAATGTACACAGTCACACAGTAGATTTGCATGTGTAGGTGTGTGCGATGCAGAACCATGGAGGACAGGAAAGAGGAGGGAAGAGATGTAGATGTTGGTGCATTAGGGAGGTCCTTAATGAGCACAATCTGGACACTATGGAGCAGAAACAGTGCTGGAATGCAGCGCTGCTGCATTCAGAGCTCAATAATCTGCTGGGATCCTGTGATGAAGTGCAGCAATTTGTTGGAGTGCTGGTGAAGATATGTGAAAAGCTTTGAAATAAATGCATCTTTTATTGAACGGACATAAGCTCACCCTGGAAAAAAAAGTAGAAAAATCAACCCTTCATTTGGAATAGGCACATCTATCTCACTTTTTCCTCCTGACATCCTCCTACAACATTTCTGAAAGGTTGGGCCACACTGACGCACAGATCTTTGATAATTTCTCTAGATTTCTCTTGCGTGCTCTCTTCTTTTAGCTAACCCCTGTGGCATTTAGATCTGGATCCTTATGTACACGGAAGAAGGATGACTTTGTATCTCAATCAGTTATACAGCCTTCTTCTGTTGAAAGACCAGTTTTAGACTCATTTTTAGTTTATTGCCGGGATCCACCAGATTTGAATTTACAATCATTTGGTGTTTTTAAAAATTTTAAGAAGCCGTTCACTTTAGCAAGGTTTCCAGGGTATTTTCAAGAGAAACAAGCCAACACCACCACACTCCCTCTACCGTGCCTAACAGCAAGCTTGACTTGGATTCACCCTTTGTTTGCTGAAAAATGCCCCTGGAGTGTTTAGTTACTGAAAGGTTCAAACTCAGTCTCATTTGACCACAGCACATGGTTCTGGTTAAAGACCAGATGGATCAATTGGTTGTGTTTAGGGATAGAGACAGAAGCTGTTAAAGCGCCTGCCATTTCGTTCCTCCAGATAAAAAAAAGTCTGAAATCCTTTCTTTGTTTTTAATTGTGTTGTGCAAATTGAAAGACAGCATATGGCTATTGATATGAAATGGTGTGATGTGTGATGTTCCCAGTATCAAACTGGTGGATACACTTGAGCTCCTGGCTTCCAAAATGTCTACCGCTGGTTGCTATGGAGATTTTGTTACCCACCATTATGCTACTAGCCACTTTCAGCTCCTGAGCTTTGGAGAATTAGTTTTGCCTCTGTGGCCATTGGGCTGCTCTCTGTGTAAGAGAAAACCGAATGTGAGAGATCATTAATCAGAAGCCAATGTGACAAAGTAAATAAAAATTTTAATTTTAAAAGTAACTCATCAGATTATTTTAAAATTGTAGTTTTGTTAAAAAATTACTCTCCGACTTTATAAATATACTCAAATACAGGTTGAATTTCTCCTAAAAATGGGTGAGATTCTGCTGCTGCAATAAAATACACATTTCCATTTCAACCATTTTTGATTTGGTGCCGACAAATCTGTCTGCCTCTGAATAACAGCAAAGCCCATGTGCATCCAGACTCGATTAACTACGTACATTTGTTCATTTTCTGCAGATTATCAATGTGCGAGAGAGTCTCTCATACACACAAAAATGATCCAGACCCTCACCTCTGCATGACAGCAGAACATCTCCACAGACACACAGATGCTGCATGATGTTAACTGCGCTTGTAGCTGCGGTCACTGGGCCGTGTCGCGGCTCCAGCTATGCGTCATCATTAATTAGACACAACATTTGAGCTCGCTGTCAGCTCCCCATTGAAATGCGTGCAGCACCAAAATAACAGCTTCTTTAAAAAGTGTGTTCATGGGAGGCATTGATTTCAGCAGCCGATAAAACACTGGAAAGGCAGGTTCTTGTTTTAGATTTGAACACTACATCATACTTTATGTAATTCATAAAAAAAATACAAGAAAAACTTTGATATCTTCCTTGTCTTCCATATAGGTCACTTCTGCTTCACCATTCAGTAGTCGAGCAGGAAAATCGACTTGTTTCGCCTTCGTGCTCCCTGAACAGTCACTTTCAGGTGCATCTTTTTCAACTGTGGGAATTACAGTGATGTAGCAAGCACGCATTATTCTGGGGTTCTATCAAGACTAGAAAATCTAAAACATCTGATATTTTTAGGATTTGTGTAAAAAAACAAAAAGAACCTGACGATAAATACAACAAACACCCAAACGTTTGGCACACAGCATAGCGCTCTACGTGGTATGCTAGCGGCTAGCCAGGCTTACGCTTACACTTCTTCTAAAAATGCATGCAGAAATAAAATTCTCACTATATGTCAGTGGAAGACCTTTTTAAAGAATATACATAGACAATATTTTAGTTATATTTGTTTATTAAAGTATTTTATTGGCTTGTTCTTGTATAAGCCAATAAAATAGACATTTTCCTCCAGCAAAAGGCAACATGACATTGATATTGCTTAGAGTCGACAACCCGTTTTATTTTGTAACTTCATTGAGCTGCCCAAAGCCAAAACAACATTTTTGAGATTCCAGCAGTAAAATTAAAAAAAAATGTGAAAAACTGGTGACAATTTTTGGTGTTGCGATTAAACAGTTTTGTTGACTTTACATAACAAGAATTTGTCACTCTCTCAACATATTAGGAGTGTATTGAGTTTGGTTTCAATTATACATGTCACTTTTATGCTTTAATGTTCACAAATATTTCCTTTTTTATGTACACTGATTACTTGCTGCTATTTAAAAATAGCATTTGTAACCTCTTTCCTCCCTTCTCTCACTCTGACCTGCTTTTTCTGCTTTTGTCACTCCTTAACCTCCATCCGTCCTCCTGACCCCACACCACTCTGCATCCCTCCTGTCCACAAAACCCTCTCAGGGAGAGGTGAGGCTTGAGCTGGCCCGAGTCCCAGGCCCATTAGCCCCAGCCTGGCAGCCATGTGCTCATCACCAGCAATCATTACAACCAGCCAATGACACCACTCTAATGCATCATTAATGATTGATTAACGAGCTGAGCTCAGCCCAATCGGGTGCATTTGAGCAGAAGGAACACCCTGTAATGGCTGCGTATGGCTTGCATCTGCTTATTTTTTCCTTGTGTGTGTGTGTGTGTGTGTGTGTGTGTGTGTGTGTGTGTGTGTGTGTGTGTGTGTGTGTGTGTGTGTGTGTGTGTGTGTGTGTGTGTGTGTGTGTGTGTGTGTGTGTGTGTTGGGTTTTAAATGTTTTGTTCTTATCAGATCCCTCCTGTGTCCTGTTTCACAGGCTGCAGAGAGATCTGTCGACTCCCCGTGTGGTGAATGAAGGACTGAGGTGGCACTGTAAGCTGAAAAGATGGCAGGGCGACGACACCCTGCCGTTCCCCCTCTTCTTCTCGTACTTGTCTTGGTGGGAGTCATTTCTGAGGCACAGGGCTCCGGCTACCTGTCTGGGTTTCGCCTCAGGTCTCGTTTGCAAAGGGACCGCCAGATGAGAAACGTCCGGCCCAACATCATTCTTATTCTCACAGATGATCAGGACATAGAACTGGGTAAGATGACTTCTGTGGTTGTACAGTTCTGTGGAAAAACTATTTACCCCTTACAGAAATCTCCTTTTTTCACGTTTTTTTGTTGTTGTTGTTTTTTTTGTAATTGCCCACCTTGTAAAATCAAGAAATTAATGCGATTTCCCACGCTTCTAGTTTCTAGTTAGTTTCACCAACAACTCCCAAAGCCTCTCTAACAACATGAACATGCTTGTAAGATGTGATCTTAAGAGCAGCGCATCTTCCCCTGCTTTAAAGAGATTTAAATAAGGAGATTTAAATCTCTTTAAACCCCCTGATTTAAACAAATCAGGAATTTTAAACTCATGATATCTTAATCTATAATTAAGAAAAGTCACCTTCAGTCAGGCTGGACAGGGTTACAAAACCAGAAATCAACCATTATCCACAAACAGAGAAAATCTGGAACAATGACAAGCCAGCTTACCAAATGCACTAACAAGAAATCATTGGAGACTCATCCAGGAAGTCACAACATAACAAAGAACAAAGTCTTGAGCAGCTTCGGCCTCTTTGGGTTAAAGATGAAAACAAACATGAAGGCCTGTCTCACATTGATGATCGCCAAGAGTCTTGGGAAAACCATTCTGTGGACAGCAAGGCGTGAAACCTTGTCAGATCGGTCAAAAAAAGAACAAATATTGAATGTCATGCGAACAGCGGTGTAAGTGTAAAAGCCTCAGAACCCTGAAGACATCTTGATAGAATAATGAATTATGCTGTCTGCCACAAAATCCTCACAGAAAGACCTTAAGCACAAGCCAGACCTAGATTATGCAGAAACTCAATTGATCCACAGCACACCACCAATCCCACCTGTGAACGGGTAGAAATCATCAAATGAAGGGTTTTGAAGTAGGCTTGCCAAAGTCTGTACTAAAATCTCATTGAGATGCAGTGATCTGACCAGAAACAGGCTGTTCATGCTCCTGAAACCCTCCAGTGTGACTGGATTTAAACAGATCTGCAAAGAACACTAAGCCAACATTCCTCCACCTTACTGGAAAAGACTGATTGACAGCAATTGTTGCCAAATCTGCCACAACCAGTTATCAGAATTAGGAGCAATTACTATTCTGTATCCCACCAGGTTGTTTTGAATAGCTTTTCATCTTGATAAATAAGATGAAGCATTTACTCTTATCTTTTTTGGTTTAGAAAATCTGCTGTATAATCTGAAACATTCAAGCACAAATAAAGAAAGTAAAAAAAAGGAAATCTATAATGTGTACAAATAATTCCGTCTTTGCTTTTGTTCCATCATTTTAGATATTCTGTCCATGTCAGTCGGACAACATTTGTAAGAGAAAACCAACCTAAGCCGCTCCCTGGCAACCTAACAGCTGGCTCAGTCCAAGTCATGTTTCTCCCCGTTGCCAGATCTCTTTCTGACATGAATTAAGGCCAGCCTATGGCTTCCATTGTCTGATTGCCAAACTCTGGCCATCTCCCTACCCGCTTGAGTCCTTTAGCAACATATTGGATTGGAGTAGCAGCATAATGGCCTCTGTGACATCTTTTGTCCTCTTGTGATGGCAGTGAGAAGGCAGCCATTGAAGGAGGAATTTATGGTCAAGCATCTGTTTCCCCAAACAATCACCATCAGCCTGAAAAGCCTTTGGTACACAGAAATCCAAATGGGTCGCACTTTACCAAAAAGATTTACTTCCTCAAATAAGTCCAGCGCTTTTTTTTCTCTCCAACTTTATTCCTATTCATTTTACCCTCTCCTGTAAGTGTATATTTGCATTTTCCCAGCTGTGCTTCTAGAATTTCCAGATTTAAAATAAACAATTTTTCACCTTGGTTTTTTTTATATTTCAGTTGTTAGCCTTTGAATGTAACCCTGCCAGCTCCGCCCCAATACCAGATCCTCTTTTTTTTCTTCCTCCTTACATCCCCGCTCTCTCTCAGGCTCAATGCAGTCCATGAACAAAACTCGCCACATCATGGAGAAGGGAGGCACTCATTTCTCAAACGCTTTCTCCACCACCCCCATGTGCTGCCCGTCCCGCTCCTCCATCCTGACGGGGAAGTACGTGCACAACCACCACACTTACACCAACAACGAGAACTGCTCCTCGCCTTCGTGGCAGGCGCACCACGAGCCGCACACGTTCGCCGTGCACCTCAACAACTCCGGCTACAGAACGGGTCGGTACTGCCGTGACAGCCTTCACGTTTTTATCGAAGTCCTGAGAACTCGTGCAGAAAAGATCTTTAATATCTTTGCTCCCGAATCTTCACCCAGCGTTCTTCGGAAAGTATCTGAACGAGTACAATGGCTCCTATGTGCCACCTGGCTGGAAGGAATGGGTGGCGCTGGTGAAAAACTCCCGCTTCTACAACTACACCCTTTGCAGAAATGGAGTACGGGAGAAACACAGCAGCGACTACCCAAAGGTATTGATACTCCATTACTTCTTCAAATGTCCCAAAACAATGGCCTACTGTAGAAAACTGGTTATTATAGTATAAATTTTAAGCACTTCACATTTAGAGACTATTATTACTAAACACACATTATTGGGTCGTCCACCCAAATCATTGAATTCATGTGTTAGAATGAACTAATCAGCTATGAATTGCTAGGATATGTATAATCAGAGAGCGGGGTCAAAGGGCGATAAGTTGCTTCATGCCTAGAGATTACCAACTTTCTGCAGAGTAAATGGCTTCACGTGGTTCTCAGATCAGCTCAAGAAAGAGAGCGGCTACATCCAAATTTTATATTTCAAGTTGTAAGACGAATAATCAGATGCAGTGGTGTAGAAGACATTACATCTGGACTCCACAGCAGTAGAGTGGAGTTCTACTGCTGATTCTACTAGTGGAGTTCTACTACTGATTGTTAGTCCAACAATCTAATGGAGGAGTCCTGGTTTGGCATTGGTCAGGGAAACGGCACCTGCCTTAGCATTATGTTAAGTTTGGTGAAAAGAGGATAATGATATGGGGCCGTCGTTTTTTGGTGTTGTGTTCAGTTCCTTAACTCCAGTAAATGGAACCATTAATTCTTCAGCATACAAAGATAATTTGGACAATTTCATGGTCTTAATTTTGTGGGAACGGCTCCTTCCTGCTCCAACATCACTGCCTTCCACCACACAAAGAAAGATTTGTAAAGAAACGGCTCACTGAATTTAATGAGGGAAAACTCTGGTTGAGCTGTACAAAGTCCTCAACTTTATAGATCACCTCAAATTAAAATGGAAACCGTCAACCATGTCCCGCATCAGTGTGTGACCTCACAAATGGGTTTCAGAAGAATAGTCCAAATTTTCCATTGTAATACTGAAATACTTTCCCTAAAGAGTGGCATCTTTTATAGCTCCTAAAAGGTGAGGCAACATTATATTAAAGGGGTCATATTATGTTTTCACCCAGTGCCATTTTATAGCATAATCAATTAATAAATTAACTAGGTTAACATCAAGTGGTTATAAAAATACCATAATAAAATACCATACTTCCAAATTGTACGCCTTGAAGTTCTCTTTCAAAACTGAAACTCCACCTTCAGGAAGTCATCACAACATAGCTCTTCTATTAGCCCTTCTCAAAATACTTTACGTCTTTTACAAATATGTGAAAGATTGCAGAACTGTGTAGAATTAAAATCAAATCTATAATTTAACCAAATGTGTACATGATGCATACTCTTCTGTACTCCTGTTGGACCAAATGCAAGCAGTGGATTGATCGAACAAGTCTCATCAGTTTGACAAAGTGAAAAACGGAATTTATTAGTATTTGTCACTGACCCAGCGTAGCAGCATACGCTTCGACATCTGCTGTATTGTCAATGACTGCTGAGTGCCTGGTGGGCAATAATTGCTTGTTCCACAGGACTACCTGACGGACATCATCACCAACAACAGCATCAACTACTTCCGGATGTCCAAGAGGATTTACCCTCACCGGCCCGTCCTGATGGTCCTGAGCCATGTAGCTCCACACGGCCCAGAGGACTCTGCCCCGCAGTACAGCGCTGCCTTTCCCAACGCCTCTCAGCACATGTAAGACACAGAAGCTGGAAAGTTTGGGAACAACTGGGATAGATCAGCAAAAAAAAAAAAGAAAAAAAAGCCAGTTGTGATGTGTGTTTAAAATAATTGAACAAATGGAAACTCACATGTTGTGCCCCCAGAATCAAAACTTTGTAAATTCATGTTTGTAGGTTAGTAGATCAGTCAGATTTCAGGAAAACATTTGCAAAAGTAAAAGTCTTGCAACAAGCTATTAATTAGATCTGGACTTTGACTGGGTCTTTCTGATAGATGAGTCCACTTTTATCTAAACCCATTGCTCTTAAACTATAGTACAAGTACCACTGACTGGTACAAAATGGATGACCACAAACCAAAACCTTGCATCTGATCTGGAGAGAGCATCTTTGTTTACTTTTGATCAACTTGCTGCTAACATCAATAGAAATAACAATGGATTCCTCTTGACTTTATTCATTAAAACCATGTATCAACAGAGTACAAATAAACCATTTACGGCAGCCATATTGGATTTTGAGGTCTGTTTGGGGAAGAAACATCCAGTTTTCCCACTCTGAATTTGGAAAGCTTACGTGTTTGTTTTTCCAACCAAGAGGGAAAATTAGATTTTGGAACTGAAAGGTCTCTTTCAGGTCGATGTCACGTCCGGTTGAGTATTAATTTGGTGACTTCTTAAGTCAATTGTTTGCAGTGGATTTCATTTATGGTGTCAGTGTAATAGGGGCCATCAAATCACACACTTTTTGTTCTAGATAATAAAAAGTGTGGCGCAATCAGTGCTCATAATTCTCCCACCTCATAATTCTGTTTGGTCCATCAGCCACAATCCTTTAAAAATACATAAAAAAATGTTATTGTAGCTCGACAAAATGCAAGGATGTTTAAGGGGTCGACAGCTTTCACGAGGTTCTGTATTTCACTATTCATGCTCAATTAAACTGCAAGGTGTTTGAATAAAAGGTTCATTTTTTTTTTCCATCGTGGAGAATTTGTGTGATCTCTGCAAGACAAAGCTGACAAGTACACGGTACATTTTTACTTTCTCTCTGCTGTTTGGTAACAAGTGACTCATCCCTGTGTTCACGCTTCTTCTCATTTGACCCAGATTGACACAAATTTCATAATCTGAGCTGGATGTCGTCTTCCACTGCTTACAGTTGTCTGTTGGCAGCTTCGGGACATCTGCATGCACAGCCAGCGTTTTTTTTTTTTTTTCTTCATTTGCTCCAGTTTGTTTGGCTCGAGTGTTGTTCATGTTAGTGTTGTCACCACAATGAGCCCCATTGATTTGTACTGTTTTGCCAGCTATGATCACAGATAAATTATGTACTTTTAATGTGTAGGTAATGATTTCGTCGCGCATATGCACAACCGTGTACCTCTTTCGTTCAAGCCTTTTGTTTTTTTCTGACCTTTTGTACCTCTGGCTGCCTCTCTGTAGCTGCTGGCTAATAGCAAGCCCACTATTGGCCTCCAGAGAAGGATCCAAGGCCAGTAATGAGATTGTAGTTACTATTCCCTCCCTCGGCCCACCCTCCCCTCACACCCGTACTGCTTCTTCTAATCCCTCCAGCATCATTAACCTGTACCACACTGGCTTTGTACAGAGAAGACTCAGAAAATTCAACCTCTGTGTCTTTGTGGAAACTTTTAATTGCTGCTTCTCCATAAATGCGCGCCCTCCTGGGTTTTTGATGCTGCGAAGTCCTTTTTTATTTCTCCGTTTCTTTTTGTCCTGAACTTTACAATCTATTTGATTTGCAGAAAAAATAAAAAACAGTGATACTTTATCTTCCTGTCAGTCCACCTTAGCGTTCACTCCCCTTTGCTCTTTGGCACTTATTTCCAAATTATCAACTATCAACATGGAGTGGTGTTAAATTTTCATTAAAATGCACAGCCATATTGATTAGCATTTTTACATTACTTATATAAGATCCATTACAACACTGAATAAATAGTTCTCTTTCGATTCTGGAAAGTCATTAGGCTTCGCAAGCAGAAAATGATGCTGCGTCGGCACAACAGAACTATAAACATTTTACGACAGCTTGGAGATATAGCATTTACCTTAAATTGTGCCGTCTGAAAAAAAAACAATACATTTTTAATATGAAATCCTTTTCAATAATGGAGAGTTTCAGTAGTTGATCATTTATAGCCCATTATTTTCATCTTCTGGTTTTTCCACCCCCAAAGAACGCCGAGCTACAACTACGCTCCCAACCCAGACAAGCACTGGATCCTCCGCTACACTGGCCCAATGAAGCCTGTCCACATGCAGTTCACCAACATGCTCCAGCGCAGGAGGATGCAGACGCTGCTGTCCGTGGACGATAGCGTGCAAAAGGTACATAGTGAGCCTATACGCACATCAACCCTTAAACATGGACGCACACGTACCGCCCGTCTGACAGCCAGCGGTCCTGGGAGATCTGTGCTTGTTCTGACTGGGCCTGGGGTAATGAATTCACTGACACACTTGGCAAATTGTTCAATCTCCTTTTCCTTGAAACTGGCACAAGAGATTTGAGCTATCAAACAAAAAGTGTAACTTTTTTCTTCTTGTTCTTTTCCACCCCGTGAGCCTGCTCAATGAGTTGTGTCTCCCCGTAGGTGTACAACATGCTGGTGGAGACGGGAGAACTGGACAACACCTACCTCATTTACACCTCAGATCACGGCTATCATATCGGCCAGTTTGGACTGGTAAAGGGCAAATCAATGCCCTACGAGTTCGATATCCGCGTGCCGTTCTACGTACGGGGGCCTAATGTGGAGCAAGGCGCTACGTGAGTATTTCTCCTACCCTGCTCATTTTCCTGACAGCAAAATTAATCACTGTTGTAGTGAAGTACTCACTCTTTTGCATATGATCACATTGTATCATGTTGAAATCTCAGTCTTTGACGTGTTTTATTTGATGAACTGACAGGAAGTGATGCAGGATTTATGAATTAACAGGTTTGAACACTCTGTGAATTTGAATTAAGATCTTTTTATGCTGATACCCCAGAATGAAGTCTGGTGCAAGAAAGAAGTCAACAAATTTTTATTTTTAGCACATTTTATGTAAATATTTTGTTGGGATTTTAAGTTATAGATTTGAAAAAAGTACATAATTGTAAAGTGGAAGGGAAATGATGCATAATTTTCAAAGTTCTGTATAAATAAAAAGGCCAGAGGTGAAGAGAGGACCCAGAAATTGTGCTCAAGTAAGAGCAGCACAGCTTCAACAAATTTTTACTGAAGTAAAAGTAAAAAGTAGTCGTCCAAGAAACTACTCGAGGGTAAAAAATGTACTGAGTAACTGATCCATGATGTCAGCCATTTAATATTTTAAAAATCATCATCAAACAGACTAAAATTAAAATAATTCATGTAAAAACATAACTACAAAATAACAAAATTAGAAAGAAAAAAAATGTTTGCAAATCAAATTTTTTCAAAATAAAACTTATGAAACTTTCAAAAACCACAGGTCTGTCTGTGAGTCTGGTGCCTCTTTGGTTAAAACAAGCTTGTCTGCAATCAGTGTTCAGAAATTGTATCTAATTGAAAGTAGGAATAATTAAAAGTAGTGATGCTCACTAATCTTACCAAACATGAAGAACCAGCATCTAGTTTTATCAGAGAGAAAATGCAGAGAAACCCCTACTAGTTTATAAATAATGGATTATTTATTCTTATCAAACACGGGGAACCAACATGTAGTTTTATACTTTTACCTTTTGGTTTTGTTATTTTGTTTGTATTTCCTTCTAATTCACGTAAAGCACTTTGAACTGTCTATATATTTTGTTGGGGGGAAACAACATTATGACATTGAGTTTGCTGTTTCTTGGCAGAAATCCTCACATCGTGTTGAACGTTGACCTGGCACCGACTATGCTGGAGATGGCAGGTGTCGATATTCCTGCCGAAATGGATGGCAAGTCCATCCTGAAACTTCTGGCCTCGGATCGACCCATGAACAGGTGAACACGCTCGGCGTCTTAGCATCCCATCGACGGTTCCTGGACGACATTTAGAAAAGGGAAGAGTGAAACCTACCAAGTCAAACGGGGATTTAGCTAGAATTTTTTATTTTCAATTTTTTTTCCCAAAACGAAGCGCTTTGTCGTACATAATGAAATTCACAATTCAAACATAGAGGTACAGCATCATTATCTTCTATCGGAGTGTGACATTTCGAAATGCCACAGATGTTTGCTCACTGCAAATATCACAGTCTGTTTTGGATTTTTTGTCTGTTTTTTTTACTGATTTCTCAGGTTCCAGTTGAACAGGAAGGGTAAAACATGGAGAGACTCCTTCCTGGTGGAGAGGGGGTATGTTTTATTGATTGACCTTTTTGTAAGACGCGTTCTCATTCAAGGCGCTGTGTTCTGGCAGCATCGGCCTCCCTGTCAATGTTCTGTCTGTTCTTTCAGGAAGCCTCCGCATAAGAGAGCCGATGGGAAGGAAATGGCCCAGGAGGAAAACTTCCTGCCAAAATACCAGAGGGTGAAGGACTTGTGCCAGAAAGCAGAATATCAAACTTCATGCCAACAACCGGGACAGGTACCTGACCTGTATGAGCCAAGAAGGGGAGCCTATTTAATTTCCAGAAAAAAAAAATACAAACTGTGTTGCCATGGCAGGATAGTAATTTGCCATCTGTGAACGTTCTGTGCCATTCAGTCACTGTAAGCTCAGGGATGCGTTTGAAAATGGCACCTAATCTCTTTATGAACAAAGAGGACTGAGTCGGGATATAACTTTTTTCAAACATCTTTGAGATTTGTTCATAATCTGGAAAAATATGTAGTGCTACATCATTAAAGGTGAACTGTTACACACGTTAGGAAAGAACGCAATGAATATGCAAAGCATGTTCGTTATATTTTTTGCACAGAATCTTTCTTTGATAATGAGATTTTAATCTGAGCTCCTTTCAGAATGATCTATTTCAGGGCCTCTCGTCACTTTAAAGCCAAATAAGCTGCTGTTGCCCCCCTCCCAAACTCGATGTTTACAATCGCATGTGAAAATGGCTACAAACAGATGCACAATAATACAACCCTACGGCTTTGAAACCCATTCAAAGTTTCAAAGCCTGCTCAACCAATAAGAATGCAACAAGCGGTTTCTGGATGGTAAGTCAACAACAAAACACTTGCATTTTCCAGCAGCCATTGTACAGCCCATAAAGAGTAAAACCAGCCGGCCAAGTGTGCTGGAGCTCCACTTGGGTTGCTCAGTAACGGTGCAGTGACTCAGCAATCGGAAGGTTTTTGAAACGGCTCATTTTCCAGACACCAAAAAGCATCAGCTTGTTGCCAAAACATGACCGGCTGCTTTTAGGAGCAGCAGAGACCCAAAGGAAAGAATAAAAATGGTAAAATATAAATTTATTTCAATAGATCCCTCTTAAATGCATTTCCCCTTCCTTTTTTGGTTTTGTTCCAGAAGTGGCAGTGTGTGGAGGATCCGACGGGCAAGCTGAGGCTGTATAAGTGTAAAGGCATGGCGGGTCTGTTTGCCCCTCGCATGCAGGCTCTGATGGCCAGCAGTCCCTCTACCATGTCTGTCACCTCAAACTTTGACGACTGTAACTGCGCCGACGGGGGGCTCAAAATGTCTGTCCTTAAGAAGAAGAGACTCCTAAACAAAAAGAGTGAGTTCCTTATCTCACTTTACTGTTCTGCTGTACCAATAACTATTATTACACCATGAATTAATCAGAAATACACGTCTTCTGTGCCTGAAAAGGAAGCAGCGGGTCTATAACCTGTTATTAAAACAACCAGGTTTTCATGACTTAAGAGGCATGTGTCAGTGCTGCCACCAAGTGGTGGAGTTGAGAAATCACTTGAGCCCTAAATCATTCCAAAGAAACAAATTTGGCATGTACGATGTTTGTAAAATGCATCCACTCTGATCAAATGTGCTCAGACTATCTTCTGTCAATCAAATGAATCTCTTTCCTATTCTGCAGAGATTAAGTCCAGTAAGGCCGAGACCAGGAAGCGCTGGGCGCGCTCCGTCTCGTTCGAGCTGGATGGAGATCTGTACGCCGTCGACTTGGAGGAGGGCTACAGGCCCCTGGGATCCGGGAACGCCAGCTGGACCAGAGACAGGTGGAGAGGCGCGGCCGCCAGAGACGACGGCGAAGAATTCAGCGGAATGGGAGTCACAGCCAAGCCAACCACCCGTGACAAGCTCACACCACCTGCTGCTTTGAAAGTCACCTACAGGTGTGTGGGAGGGGGGCATGCAAATATTCAAGCTGTCAGGTCCAAAACTACTGCATGTGTCTCGGAATAAAACTCACAGTAAGCTCAGTGTTTGTTTGTTCTGAAATGAAGTAGTAATTTCTCCATGAAAGGAGGGTTGTTGTTGTTGTTTTTTTTTTTTTTACAGATTTATAACAGCTGTAATGATCAGAAATATGTGACTGATTTGTGACCTTTGGTTTTGGTAAAGCTCTAGCACCGATTTTTCTTTAAAAATTATTACTAAACAAAGTAAATGTTAATTTCTAGCTTTGCCCCTGTGAGCATTTGTTAATAATTTCTGTTAGAAGCAGAGACAACGTCAGGATTGCAGTGTTTGTGTTTTTTAAGAATGCCTTTAGCATCTTGTGTTCAGCAACACTGTGTATATTCGTTCAGCCTCTTTGACGATTTGATGAAACTTCAACACGATGGAAACAGATTGATGTTCTGTGTTTGATGGTTCCTTTTCAAACCAAAACAACAGGAATTGTAAACGTGCCGCATTATGGAGTAAAATGATTAGCATCATTTCACATTATGGAGTAAAATGATTAGCACGTGCTTAAGTCATTCTGGTGCAGCGAGTGAAAAAATACAGCTTCACACATCAAAGCTTCTTCAAACAGGGTTTTACCAGAAGTTAGAAATAAAGAAAACATGAACAAAGCTGATATTCCAACACCATTTATAAGCGATTAGCAAGCTTATCATTACTAAAGCAACCTTATTGTATTCCCTAGAGAACAGTACACATCCAGCCTGTTTCAAGATGAAACAGAGCAACTTTGTTGTGATACTTTCATCCTTCTTGTCTTGCTTTCTCTCTCTCTCTCTTTCTCTGTCTCTCTCTGTCACTCGTTCTCACCTCATTTCTCAACAGTTAGAAAATGCATTATGTCTTTTTTAAGGAGCTTTTTAGTATTTATTCTTCCTCTAACTTAAATTTTAAACCCACTTATACCAGCAACAGATAACTTTGGGCGCTCTTCCAGCAATGAAGATTAAAGTTGTTGCACCTTTGCAGTTGTTTGGTTTTATTATGTTCGGCGATTGGACAAGGATTGGATTTCTGCAAATCCAACCGGCCGAAAACAAAGAAGCTGTAAATAATCCCGAGTCTGGTCACCGGCTGAATCTGTTCAAGTTTATTGAATCAGGGACAGCACAGTAAACAACAGTACATGATGAAAACAAAGATCCATTGTTTTGGGGGAGAAGGGGTTCTGGCCATTGGCTAATTTGCAAACCCAATCCTAAATTGGATCTTTCTTTAAAAAAACAGCAAATGTAAATCGATTCCCATGTCACACACATTAACACACACACACACACACACACCTGCTGACATACCGCAACTTCTAACAAGATATACATGAATTTACATATTAGAGAAAGAGAATTACAAAGTACTTGTGCGTCTTTAAAACAAACTATTAAGTTCTGCAATGAAAATAAAGTTGCTTTTTGAAGGTCTAAAATAATGATAATAAAAGGTGCAGCAATTTAAAGTTTTATTAAGTATTCACAAATATAGATTTACAACATATTCCATTCAACTGAGGAACCTGTTTCTGATTGGAGATGACAAAAGGAAGTTAGTTAGATTTATCCGACGGCTCTCACTGTCGGATAAATCCATTTGTTTCAGTAGGAAGCATTTACACCGGATGGATTTTAAGTTTCATTGTGTTGTACTAAATATGCACGGATTTTTCTCTACGTGCAGATGCTCGATCCTCATGAACGACACCGTGAAGTGTGACGGGGGCCTCTACAAGTCCCTTCAAGCGTGGAAGGACCACAAACTGCACATTGAGCACGAGGTGCTCCCATTTTTAATAACACTCTACCGAGTTCAGATAAAACTCTGCTGAGTTTGTCTGACGTATAACGTGCTCCTGGTGACTCTCTGGTTCTTCTACTCTCAGATTGAAACCTTGCAGACCAAAATCAAGAACTTGCGCGAGGTGAAAGGTCACCTGAAGAAGGTGCGGCCAGAGGAATGCCAGTGCAACGCGCCCAGGTGAGCAGGTCATCCGAAATGAGTCGGGCCGCGGAGATTCACCAAATGTGACGGCTGAAATTTGTCTCCTCAGTGATCTTCTCAAGAATAAGGAGGCTTATCTGCTAAACGTGGAGCAAATGCACTCTCTCAGGTAAAACTTTACTTCAGTAGTAAAGGCTTTTAAAAATGTTTTTAATATTTCAGACACCCTGACAGATTTTGTTCCCGTCAGAATGCCATCCAAGCAGAAGACTCAGTGGCTGCAGAAGGAGCAGAAGCGGCGAAAAAAACTGCGCAAATTCCTGAAGCGGCTCCAGAACAACGACACCTGCAGCATGCCTGGCCTGACCTGCTTCACACACGACAATCATCACTGGCAGACCGCCCCCTTCTGGACGAGTAAGGAACGACAAATAGCTTTTCAGAAAGTGTTTTGGAACATGTTTTCTGTCTCTGCCGCCGTTTGGCACAGCAGATGAGATAATAACAATATTATGGCGACCTTTTTCTGAAAAGCTGTTGTTTTCTAAATCTGCCTCCTCCCTTTCCCCTTCGGCCTCCCTCTCCCTGCAGTGGGTCCGTTCTGTGCGTGCACCAGTGCCAACAACAACACATACTGGTGCCTGAGGACCATCAATGACACACACAATTTCCTGTTCTGTGAATTTGCCACCGGGTTCATGGAATACTTTGACCTCAGTACTGACCCCTACCAGGTATTTTGTTTGCACAGACACACCTATAGTGGAGGGTATAAATACTTCAACAATAATAACTATATTTTTTTAAAAATGCAGTGCATTCCTTTGTCCACAGGAGTTGAGCTTTACTGACATTTTCCAGAGTTTACGACGCGCTCGTTGACATTTTGTCCTCGCTCGTTCCCACAGCTGATAAATGCTGTCAGCACTCTGGATCGCAACGCGCTCAACTCAATGCATCAACAGCTTATGGGCTTGAGGAGCTGCAAGGGCCACAAGCAGTGCAACCCGGAAAAGGGTGAGTAAGACACGTCTCTCGGTGTAGAACATGATGAGTCGCTTTTTTCTCGAGTCCTTTTGGAGCGACGTTAATCCCTTTAACTTCCTTCCAGGGGGAAAGGAGAGAAGCCACATCAGTGAATACAGGTATGTCTTCCTCTCTGATTGCTTTTACAATCACTCCAGATGGAAGTAAAGCTACAAAATGAAATCAGGGAGGCTTCTGTCTGTACGGCAAAACTTCGTCTGCAGTGCCTTACAAAAGCGAACGCAACACTTTCACATTTTGTCATGTTATCAGTTCATCAGGATTGCCCCTGTTAAGACACAAAGTAGGGCATGAGTGCAAAGTGGAAGGAGAATGATACAAAAAAGGAAATAGACTCCTTACTCCACCACGAGACAACTGCAGCGTTACCATCTGCTATCTGATTACTAGATAGAGAGCAGCAGTGTGTGTGATTAAATCTCAGGGTAAAACACTGTTTAGGATTTAGAGGTTTGTTACAAACATTACATAACAAACAAGGTAACTAAATACAGGCATTGCTTCTGACAGGCAGCACACAATTTGAGGCTGAGGTTCTCCATACCCGGCAGTCAGAGCCGGCCCGGCCCATAAGTGAATTAAGCCGCTACTTAGGGGCCCCCAGACCTTCAGGAGCCTCCCGTAAACTGTTGTTTATAAAGATTGACAATATTAAAGTTGATTTATTGGTCCGGGCATCGATAAATTGAAAGATTCCAATATTTTAATGGAATTGTGAAGTTTACTTTATGAAAGTGTAGCTGATGCTATGAGTTTAATGGTTTCTTTGTGTTTGAGTTTGTCCATAAACACGTCTCGGCAAATAAGATCAATTATCACTTCCAACATTGTCATTTCATTCTGCTTATTCTAATATTCTTATTAGTTCAAACAAACTCATATTACTTGTAGAAATTGTGGAGTATTCATTATGTAGACCAATGTCATACTTTTTATGTTATTATGCAGAGAAACTCCTTCTGGCTAATCCCGGAAACCAACTTAGAATCCAGAAGAACTCACCTTACTACCCTAGATCAACCTTATCAGAACAAGAATCCAGAGAAACAATTACAGACTGATCATTCTTAAATGTGTAGTTTTATACTTTTTCTTCTTTCCTTTGGCTTCTTGTTTTCCTTCTAATTAATTAAAAGCACTTTGAACTGCCTTGTTGCTGATAATGTGCTCTATAAATAAAATTACCTTGCCTTATCGTATCTCTGACTGCTTTCAGCTCCCCCCCTTTCCAGATCCCAACACATCTGGATTAAAACGCTGTTAGAGGTGTTGAAAAGGGGGACGGGGCCCAAATGAAGTCCTGCTTACGGCCCCTTGTGACTATTGGTTCGCCCCGTTAGCAGCAACAAGTGGTTCCCTTGATACTGAAAATGTATAAATCTGAAGGGTTGTAAAGTCTTTTGCAAGGCACTGTATGATTCTGCTTTCTGTCTGCAGTCAGAGCAATCAATAAAAATAATAATCAGAATTTATTTTAAGCCTCTATGTTTTATCGTAGTCCAAAACCTTTTCAGTGAGATTCAAACAAACACCAAACAGGCTAACATGCAAGCACTGCTCTGCTGTTTCTGCCGGTCCTGTTTTTGACCCCTAATGACTCATCTCTGTTTTGTGTGTGTGTGTGTGTGTGTGTGTGTGTGGTGTGTGTGTGTGTGTGTGTGTGTGTGGTGTGTGTGTGTGTGTGGTGTGTGTGTGCGTGTGTGTGTGTGTGTGTGTGTGTGAGTGTGTGTGTTTGTGCGTGTGCATGCCTCTACGTGTGTACGCCTGCGTCTTTACCTGTTTGTTTCCATGCACGTGCATTTGGCCTGCGCGTGTGTACATGCTGTGCATGCCTCAGGCCAGTTCATCGTCGAAAGAGGCCAAAAATGAAGAAGCCCTCGTCCAAGTCGCTGTGAGTTTGTCATAACCCATCTGCTATTTGTAGTCAGCCAAACAAGCTCCACTCCTGTCGCCCCGTTTCTCTCCGGGTTTTTGTTTAGCTCGCTCAGACGACCCAGCAGCTTGCCATTTGCTTTAGCTCTGCACTCATTCATTTACAGTAACAACCCACATTGCAAAGCCGCGGCTCATTTTTCTTCCTTCATCTTGTCGAGTCAAGAACATTCATGCAATGCAGGGGGAAAAAAGTCATTCTATGATGCTGTATTGTCAGTCCTCCTATCGTCTATTTTTGCTTTTTCTTACAGTGGCGGTAGAAAGCACTGGAGCGACGGTATTTATCGGATGCCTCAGGTTGCACTTTTAACTCAGACGGCTTTATGTGTTGGTTTTGCAGAGGACAGATTTGGGAAGGATGGGTTGGGTAACCACCTGCAGCCCCAAACCACCCCAGTCTCCTCCAGCAGAGGACGGAGCATGGAGGCTATACACAGACCTAAGGACCTTGACCACACTTCGCTGAACCATGAACTTGAGATACTATTCATCTCTAAACCAGGTTTAGTTTTTGGGAGAGCTGCTCTTTGTTGCCTTTGTGTAAATGAGACACTAAGACTGAAGAAGCTAAGAAAACTTCTTAAGTTATCTGCATCGGAAAACATCTCATAATCATTTGCATTCGGGTCAGTTTGGTGTCCAGAAGCCGTCCAGTTTTGTCAGCAATCCTTGTAGATAACATTCAGAATATCGCTTTAATCTGCTTTCTTTGGCGGGAAACGGGACCGGGATGGAAACGCGATGAGCTACGCTTCGACTCTGCTGCTACACGATGACATCACGGCCTCGTCACGTCCCCCTGGCGCGTGCTGACGAGGAACCGGACGAACATATTTACCGCACCGACGTGTTTGCACCTGGAAGTGATGTGAACTTTCCAACAACGAACTGTAAATCAAAACAAACAAAAAAAACTAAAAAAAAAAAAACAAAACAACTCCTCGCCATAATCTGTTGTGGTGTAGTTGATTTTTAACACTGATGAATGTCTTTTATGAGGAATCATCTCCCTCACAGCCGTGAGATGTGACGTGACCAGACTTTTCTTTCACAATCATTCGACCACCTACACAGAAAACCCTTGAATAGGCCTTCACTGAACACTCCCTCACAGTTAGAACTGAAGGATTTTTGACCGCCGATCACGAAGTTACTCCTTTGTTCCACACTTTAGAGGTTTCTATATAGTTCCTTTAGCTTGCTATACATGGTGCTACTGGATAACAACACGGACTTACACCTTTGCTGTACAGTACAGTATGTATTTGAATGTATGTCGTGCAATTAATATAAATGTTTACAATATTTTTTATAATACTTAAGAGGCAGACCTCAATGTACAAGTTGACAAAAATGAACGTATCGGGTAAGAAGCGGCTTCAGAAATCCCATGATTTGTATGTTTGTCCTTATTTACATGAGAAAAGCACTTAAAGGATTCACTGTGATGAGATGTACAATTATCAATACATAGTCTACTCTGTGCCAGAGGGGGGAGAGGGGGAATCAATTTAATATTACTTGCTGTGAAGTACTTGCTTTTCGTTAGATCATGTTTTGTTTTTCTTTGTAAACATTTCCATTGACCTAGCTAGAGCTGATAGTAATTGTGGATAATAAAGTGTCTTGTTTGAAATAAAAAAAAATGGCATGCATTTTATTGTTTTATTGTCATGATGTTGTTTTTGTCCAGCAGGTGTCTCTGTCTGCTTGTCCACAGGACAAGAGGTCATTTGGGCGAATGCGCTGAGCGGTGTTCACGCAGAGTGCTGCAGTTCAGAGAGCAGCGAGATGCAGCTTGAGAAAATAAAAACACATAATTAAACCTGGGTAGTAAAGGTGCATATGTTCTCTAAGACAATTAAACATTTTCATGAGTCCAAGACTCGAGTGCTATGTGACGGAGCAAACCGAGATCTGAGTGAACTTATCACTCTATAATCAGTGCAGTTTGTAGCTTTGACCCTTTTTCTGTTGCTCCGAATCAAATCATCCAGCTGAGGTGTAATCGGTCAAACGTTTCAGATTTGAAATGACCTCTTGATTCACCACTGAATCATAAGCTGTGAAGCAGATGCTCCGTCAACGTAATGAGCTGTGCACACTTTTCTGACAATACTTATTTCCTTTGAGTCATTCTGAAAATGAGCGAAAACCTGTTTACGAAGGACATTCCTTGTGGTGTGTTGTCCTGGGTGGAAAGCTATAATGCCCAATTTGAAAAACAAAACTGTCTGAGATTCTGATTAGTAACAGTAGTTTAAGTACGGATTCTATATTTGAGTTACCTTTGGATTTCAGATGAATGGCTCAAATCAGAGAAGAGGGCATTTTGGTTGCAATTTGGAAAACGGTGGGAAGTGCTGTTATGGTATAAGAGTCTCCAATTTATTTTTATCAGTTTTTATGTACATAACAAGAAACCAGTGGTTTACAGGTGATACTGGTAGTAATTACTATAATGTATGGCTCTTTTACATTAGTGCAACATCTGCTAATAACAGTTTTCCAGTTACATGGTACCAGCCCCCTATTTTTATTTTTAGAAACTTCTCTGCTGGGGTCCCAAGTATTCAGTCAGGTTGAAAAGGTCACTGATTGGCTAGGGGGAGGAGTCACTGGCTGTCATAAGAGCAACTGACCTGTCATTTGTGCAACCCACAACCACCACTGAGTGTACTTGGAAATTTTAAGAATGATGGCGGACCAAGCAGAATGGTCAACATAGCTTCCACGTCCTCCATTGTTGAGTTTGTGTTGCATATGGATGCTACTTTCTCGATTTCCACCCAAATATATGATGACTCCATCCACTACACTACACAAAAGCTGCTCTTTGCTCCAATAGGAAACGCTCATAAGCGGCCATATTGGATGCTGAACTCAGGGTTGCTTGTTCAGCTCCTACTTGAAGAGTAGGTCTTCAGGTGAGCTTTGTTTTACTAAACACTGTGAAACTCAGTGAATACAGCAGAAAGTGGTACTAATTTTTTTAAAAAAGGTTGGGTAATTCAGAAAGTCATATGTGTTTTGGCCAGCGGTAATAAGCGACACGTAGCTCGACGTAAAGGTGGCAGTTGTACGGTCAGCCGTTGAAGCCGTTTCTGAACCGAGTCCCAAACGCCTCGGCTTGTCGTCGGACAGCCGGGGAGTGAAGCGGCCGAGTGGCGTGGAGGAGGAGGAGTTTCTGTGTGGGCTGGGAAGTCGGTGGGGGGTTTTGCAGACCGGCTGACCCCCATCCCAACCCCGCCATTCACGTGGGGAGGCGGAGACTCCGCGTCGGATTCACCCAGGCAGGCAGCGCCGGGAGGACCGTCCTGAACCCGCCGCTCCGACAAAACCAGCCCTCCGGAACGGAGCCGAGTTTCTTCACCGCGTCCGCGTCGCTTACAATGTGAAAAATGGCCGGGACGAGGTACGTCTACCCGCTTTACTCTGGACGCGACAGCAACTGAAAGTTGAGCAGAAAGTTTAGCTCGGTTGTGTCCGGTCGCTGCGCTCTCGCGCCGCTTACTGGTTAACTGTTCAGATTCATTTGAAACTTCACGGCTTGTGGGTAGAGAGGCTTTGAGAGGGGAGAACTGGATAAACCCCTCGGCTTTCTTTGCCGCTTCTTGTCGCTAGTCTTGTTTTAAAGCTCACATTGAAGCTGTTTCAGTTTGCTAACGGTTAGCGTTGGGAAACAGCAGGTTTCTCACTGAAACGTCTGCAGCTCCGGGTCGCTAATTGAGAGTTTTAACGAGCTACGACGCAGCAGAAGCTGCAGACTTGAAGTTTATCTTCTCCCAAATGATACACCAGCGGCAGCCACATCGTTTGAATTGGCTTTGATCTCGTCCAGTAATTTGCTGGACTAACTTTCCTCTTTGCTGTGGTTTAGGAGGCCAGTAAATGTTCCACAGGCTCCCATTTGTTGCTCCAGTGGCTCATTCAGCCTCAGCCATAAGGCTGCTGGATGCCTTCACCATCTGCTTTTCAGAGCAGATGTGCTTTAAAACTTCACTCCGTTTTTTCCTGTCTTTCATTGCATTTCAGCCCCCACAGCTTGATCTTCCTCATATGTTCGCCGTGTGATGTGAAGCGATTTCCCTGATAGGAGCTCCTGACCCCCCCAGTGTTTGTGGGGAACAGCCATATCTCTCTGGTTGGCCAGCTGTGACAGAGTATTTCCATTCAGTAGTTGCTCCAAACCTGGGATTGACCCAACTCGGCTATTTATTCCCCGACCTGTCTTGCTCTGCTCTTTGGTCTTCACCATGCCGTTTGTTCGCTGCTGTTCTCAACATTGAGGCGAAATGACACAAAGGCGGTGAGTTGTGCTGGATTTTCATTCGGGGTGTCGGTGTAAAAGGGGCTCGATGCAAATGTGTGCCTCGTTTTTTTTTTTTTTTTTTGTGTCTTCTGTTTGTGAAAGCGTTTCACAGACATCCATCCTTGTTCCGGGAACAGTACGCTTTGTGTGAGATCTCGGTAGCATGCGTTGCTTTTGGTTGTGGCAATATGTGAAAGTTGTAAGGAATGCATACACATTCTCTAGATATTGTTATGGCTCAATTGATGGAGCTGTGGCCATGACAATCATTTTTGTTTTATCCCTGGTACATGTGTACCTAGTGGTGATTTTTTTCCCCCTTTTCTTTTTTTTTTATGTCATCTGACTGTAAAGACCTCCTGTTGACAGCTGTTCCACATACATAATCTAAAAAAAAACCCCAACGCTATTGATGTTGTTTGCATAGCCTGAAGCTGTTGGTTTGGTACAGCAGGCCAACATGGCTTCTTGGGTGCAGCAGATCCCATCGCCATCCCGCCTGGGTCCTGCGGTTTTTGGAAGTTTTTCTTCTCCGTTAGTTTCGTGGCGTAAACTCCGATCCATTTGTTGTTGCCACAAGGCAGAGTTTATCTTCCCTGCACGGGCTTGTTAATATGAATGGCTGGGATCACAATGGGTCGTCACCTCTGTGTTTACCCTGATGGGGCTGCAGTGCAAGTTTCAAACAAAAGGAGAGCCACTTGCTTTTCACACTCCCTACCTATCTTTACAGATTGAATCAAAGTTTCATTACAGAGACAAAAGGACAAGAAATTCTGACAATGACCTAATCTTTTAGCTGGTCTGCGGGACATTGTTTTGGCGTTGAGTGCTTCTAAAGTACTTTTTTTTTTTTTTTTAGGGCTGAAACAATTGGATTAATCATGACTCGATTGTTGAAATAAGCATCAACTAACTTATTGATTGATTGATTAATCGTTAACTGGAGTACACAGACTGGCTAAAAGACCAGTTGCTGAAAGTGCAACATATTCAGAGAAGTCAAAGCTGTACAAATGCATCTTGGATAAAAACAAAAGTTTGTCTTCAAATGTATTTCACTCAGAATTCGCATGGCATCGTTTTGACTGCAATAAATAAATCTGTTAAGGTCCAGTTATTGAACTGCTAATCTAAAAGTAATGAACTAATCTGCTCTGTACAGTTGATAGAAGTTATTTCGTTTTTTGTTGTTGTTGTTGTTGTTATGCATCCTTCGCTACTGATGGTCAAGCATGTCACTGATTTTAGGCAAAACATAAAATTTTCCATTAAAAAAAAAAAAAAGAGTTGAATTTACTGGTTTATTTGCATCTTTTAATGTATTTCTAATACAGTATAAAAAAGGGTCAAGTTAAAAATCTGCACACCGTTTTTGTTTCAATATAATTATTCAATTGTTTGTCAAAACAATCGACAGTTTAAGCGATAACTATGATCATTAGCTACAGCCCTAGTGTTTCACGTGTCTTTTTTTTTTTCCTGGACTGTAATCCTGTTCAGATCTGCGGATCAGCTCTGTTGAACCCAACACACCCTTCTAATTTGACCCTGGTTCGCCGTGACCTGCAGCAGCGACTCCGTAATGAGGTTAAGGTGGTTTATAGTCAAACACGCTTATCTTCACCCGCACAACCATTTGATGTTGCACACTTTGGAGCTGCTTCGCCTCACCTGCGCACAGCAGAGCCGAAGCCAACGCGGAAAATGCTGATCATCACTCGGCCGCATTAAAGCGGATAACAACTCGTTGCACTACGCAGACAGACATCTGAACGGGTGTCTCGTCTCGTTCTAACCCGTGTAACTAGTGCATGTCGTACCAGTGGGCTGTCAGGAAACTGACACAGGACTGGGGCAAAACACGGCCACAACTTTGCACTGCTCTTCCACTGTTTGGGAAATATTAATCGCTCCCTGCATGCTGATCCCCTGCGATGGCCTCTTAAATCCTCCTCTACCCTGTCGGGCCCCAGGCAGACCGAGCACTAACATCTTCACCAGATTGCTCTGCGTTTCTAATCCTGGAGCGTCGGCGTCTTCACTTCCTCCGGAGGACAACACGAACAGACGTGTGTATCCTGCCTGGCTCCTGCTCCGCCCACTGACCTCCACTTTGACCTCCGAGCTGCATGCCGGGATTAGACGCTGGCGTCGTTTATCATGTCATCTGGGGGAGCGGGACGAAGGTGGGGCTCCTCTTAAAATGATGGTACAAATTACTGCTGCTGGTGGAAAAACAAACAGGGGCCAGCTTTCTTAAATACTTACACATTTATGTACGTACATGTGTACGTACATGTACCACATATGTATGTGGTCGTTGTTTAGCAAGAAACGTTTCAGTGGAAGTTAAGTTTTTGAACACAGTTGCTCAAAAATTTAAATATTTTTCATTTTAAAAAAGAAAGAAATGGAATTGTTTGGTCTACTTATAGCTATTATGAGAATGGCTGAAAGTTGAACCACCTTCCATTGAAAAATGAAGTTAATATAATGATAAAGATCACATTTTCGCTACCAATTCAAAAAGATGCATTAGTTTTATAGAACTTTGTCAAAGCAGTCTTAGTATGTAACGCCTGTAAGATGAAACTTTGTTTGAAATCACAGCATTTTACCACTCACTGCCCTTGTTTTGTGATGCGATACTGTTTTTGTGCTAAGAAATCTAGTTGTCAAGTAGGCCTCTGCACCTCTGCTTTGGTTTGCTTTCATTGGTGTTTCTGATTTCCTGCAACTGAATTGTTCAGCAAAAGAAATACAATAGAATGTAAAACAATCAAGTAGGAATTGGATTTTGTTTGGACAAGTGACCCCATTGTTCGCCGTGTGGCAGCTGGTGTGCTGGATGGGGAGAGGCGTGTTTGTGCTAAACACTGATCCCGTCCTCATATCTGACCTCAAAAGTCTCCATATGTGTTCAGGTAGCCCTCTTGACTATACCAAGAGTTCAGTGATCCTGTTGCCGAGTGCGACCTCGGACAGACTCCGACTGTTTAGCTGAACAGAATGGAGGTTCCTGAAAGCTCTGGCGGAAGAATGCAGGGCAACGGACCTGGCAATACTCTACCTAGAGAGATCTTAGCAATGCTTCTCCTCATTCAGTTTATTGGCAGATACTGTGGCCGGGTATCTGAAGAAACTTTGAAGTGCCGACCCACAAAAGCCTTCTCCTGGAGTTGTTGAAAGGGTTGGGCGCTTTTATTTCACAACTCGTGGAGAATCACTTTGCTTCAGCAGGGTCTGAGCAGTTTGGCAGCTCTTGGACGTGAATTCACTCAAGCCATGTAAAATTGTTTGTTGGAAGAGAGTATGGGAAACATTGGCCTTGCCCAAGGTGGCTCGGTGACCCTATGGGGTCCCATTCTAAGTCTGTGCCAAAGGAGAGGCGGAAATTGTCTCTCGCTTTAAATTTGGGGCAGCTGGTATTGGAGGTCATCCCAGACCTCTCCTACATGACCCAGGCTCCTCCCTCTGCCCTAGCTCTGATTGGCTGGACTGTCCTCATGTGGTGGCGTCACAGAGACCTCTTTGAATGGACGCCCGCCTGTTGATCTGACAATAGTTGGCTTTGTTGTGCACCACCACAGGCTTCAGAAGACTGTTTATTTCAAAGGCTTAAGTGTCATCATGGGAAATTCTTATCTACAAGGTACAATATTTTTTTCCTTTACAAAATACTTCTTAGGCACAAGCCAGTTACAATCACCAATGTATACCAAATTTTGAACCCCTAAGAAATGTATGGGCCGTTGTTTTTGTCAGACTCTAAATTCATCTGATGTTGCTATGAACTTAAATACATTGCACATAAATCTGACATGTATTTGGGAATCAAATTGGCAAAATAAACTTTGACTGCCAGACAGAGCAAAGTGTTTCCAATTTGATCCTTGGAGTGTACATCAGCAGGCATTAGTGATACACTTACAATACTTTGGTTTTTCAGGGAATTAATGCAACAGTAGACAGTAGTCCAAACGGGGTTAAAAAGTTGCGGTTTCAAAAGTCTTTTACAGCTTTAATGGCTTAAAGTACTTTTAAAGACATGCCAGAGACCGCAGTTGCTGCCCCAACCCCACCTGTTGCTGCACACTGCTCGTCGGTTGGCTGAAAGGGCCAGTACGTTGTTTGTATAGCTGAAGTTTGAGTCATGATTCTTCATTACATTCTGTGACTCGATACTTAAGCAGCTGCTAATATATCCATGCTAACTAGCTAGCTAACTTTAGTGATAGCTAACCATCATTCAGTGCAGATCCAGTTGGCTGAACGACGTTTGTTTTCGCTGCTGGTTCACTTCTGCTGCCAACATATATGAGGCGAGGTGCATTCTGTGCAAAACACATTTAAAGTAAGCACCACAGGGGCTTTGTGATTCTTTACTGTAGTACAGCAGGATCCCCCAACCATTTCATATATTTATAATTTTTTTTGTCTTAAATTTTATTCAAGGTGGCATTGAAAGTTCTTAAAAAGTCTTAAATTTGACTTGTTTAATTTGAAATAAACACAGTAGGATCATGTTATACATTTTCTTCCTTGTCCCAGGACTGTGTTCCAGCAAAAGTGTGGTATATTACACAAGGTTAAGGCTGCGATACTGTGCGAATCTCATTCTGACCCAGAGCAAGTTGACCTATTTTTCTCAGTGATATCAGTGTCCACATCACACACCATCTAGTTCGCCTTTGTTTTCAATCGGGCAGTGTTTTGCGGAACAACTCGGATTGGAAAAGGTTATGTTTTTCTTTGTGTTTTTTTTTTTTTTTTTTTTTACCTTGCATCAGTTTGAGAGAAACCCCATGTTTAGACTCTGCACCAGCCCTGCAGCGCTGCGAGCAGACTGGTTCGTCTGGTTGTTGAACCTTTGGGTGCGTCATTGTGGTGAGTAACAAATATCGGCCCATCTCAGTTGAAAACTGCACTAGACCGTTTTGGAGATTACCGAGAGTGTGTTTACTCTTCTCCACTAAGTGGCAATGACATTTATCTGTTCAGATAAAACGTCCTTAGAGAGGGAACACTTTCCATGCGTGATTACGCATGACGCAATATAAGGCGGTCGTAGGACCATTGTCTCAGGCATTATTAACAGCTATCTAGTTTTATCCCAATGTTTGGAAGTGAATCCGGTCACAGGAATAAGAGTGCAGGGGGGTGCCTACAACTCTCTCGTATCCGATCCCCATTTCCCTCAGCAAGGCACGTAAATTCTTGGCTGTTGAGTCTTTACTCTTTGTCCAGTCTTCAATCTATGCTGGCTCAAATAAAGCAGCTCTAGCGTGCTTCCCGTGTCTAAGAGCATAAGACGAACCCTCTCACCCCAAAACTTTTTTTTTCCAACGCGTGGGGAATGGACATCAACAACTGCTGGAGATTCGAACAGAACAGAAAGAGGAAGCTGGAGGAGGCTGGAAGCAAAGGGACAGTCAGTGAATTAGTTCAAGCCATCATTTCTCTTCAGGAATCCAAAGTATTTGCTGGCAGATTTTGTGGAGAATCTAAGGGGTCTTGTAAGGTGGGGGTGTTTAAGAAAATAGATGAGGATTTTGTAGAATCAAAGACAAAACAAGAGTTCTAAAAAAAAAAAACAGACCACTAGTGTACTGCAAACTTGAGTGGGTCTGATATATGAAACAAACACTAAGCTAAATACAGATCAGGACACCCTGAAGCCTAACACTGACTTTAATGTAGATTGCTGTGGGGATGAATACCTCCTAGATATCTCTAGCAGAGTTACAGTGCCTTGCAAAAGTCTTCATATCACTTGAAAGTCCTCACCTTACAACCACAAACTTAAATTTGGTCTCTGTCTAGCAGATGTGTGAAAATGATGAATGGTTGTCAACATTTTTTACAAATGATTCTGAAAAGTGTGGTGCTCACTTGTGTTCAATCCCAAATCTTGTGCAACCAGCTGCCATTATTAGTAAATACTTGCTCTACAATTTCATCCTCCCATGCGACTTCCCCGCCAACTCCTTCAGACTAGCAGCAGCAATTAGCAGTGGAACTGCAAGACTGCTTAACTTATCAGACAAACCACTTTTCAGTCCCATGTTCCAAGGAACTGTTGTAAACGGCATAATGAGAAGCATCATGGTGAAGGCGACGTGCAAGAGTAGGAGCTTCTTAAAGACACAGGCCAACATCCAGGCGTCAGATTGCAAAGTCAAGTTTCTTTTCAGTCGTGTTTCATATATACAGCCTTTTGTTACAACTGAATGTAACGGTTACTGGATTGTGCTATAAAATCCCAATATGAGCCTGGATTTTATACGTAATGCTTCCCTTCAGAGAAATGTCTTTCAGGATTAGTTGTGTTACATCTTTTAATATAATGCATATTTATTTTTTTTGACATTTTGCAGAAGAATGTGTATTTAGGAAACATAAAACATATCTACAAATTAGTCAACTAGACAAAGTCATACACGTAAACAAAAGATCAGCTGTTTCTCCACATAAAAAAACAAGCAATCCTTCTGGAGATTGGCTGATTAGGCAGTTTTCTTGATCATTCCTTCATTTACATTTACAAAAAAAATAAAAAATAAAAAAAAAACTGAAATTGAAACAACTTGAAAAGCCCCAAAACAGAAGTTTTTGTCTCAGTAATGCGATTCCCCACAAGTCAACTGCATACAATGACATTCAGTAGTTTAATCAACTGAGCAGACTGCTCCGATTTTTCAATCGGGTTTAAAAAGCAGCCCCCATTTACAGAAAACGACTCTTCAAAGGCTCCTCAGAAAGTCTGAAGAAGCGTTGCTGAATACAAGCTGTGCTGCGGATGTCCTGCTCCCTACTCCCTCTGACATGATAGGAATGGGAGGTGTTAAACAAAAGCCCCAGAGAATGTGTGCGCGGCAGGTGCAGGACGTTTTTCTGTCATGTGTGGTATGTGCACTCTCCCCTCTCTCTGGATCGTTCCGGATATCTGGGGTGGTGAGCCGGACCTCATCTCAGTTTTTTCCTGTTCTCCTGCAGGAGCGACTCTGGCCTTTGTGGCCCCTCCATTTGGTTTCTGCTGCCCTCCTCGTCACGCTGCGAAACAGAAGCGAGGCTCCGGGCCCTGCAGCGTGTTGGGTTTACAGTTACAGCTACTGGAACTGCTGCCAAGCGCTCTGTCAGTCCATATCTACGCTTCATGCTTTACAATATTTAGATAAGCACGTTGCTTAGCAGCCACCCTGAATAGACTTTGTACATGCTTTATCCATAACCAAACAGAAGTCTTGTATTTTGGCAGATTGTGTCTTGTGTTTCATTCACAGGCCTCTGCATGCTTTATTGCGGGAAATAACCCAGTAGTTTCTCAGCATTGCACGATTTTCTAATTGCTTTTCTCCGTGTGGTGAGATGATTTAACACCTCTCCCTTTTCCTGGAGGCACCGTCTTATTTTTAAGTCGGTATCTGAGCAGAAATAGGAGGCAGCTACTCCTGTAAATACACCGGTAAAGTGTGGACCCCTCGCACTTGTTGCTGGGCTCGGCGATTCAGGGTGCTAAGGTTTCCTGGATGAATGGTGAGCCCTGTCTGAGAGCTCCGCCTGCCTTGGTCCATCAGGAACAGCTCAGACTGAGCTGTTTGTTGGAGAAGGTTCTAGATTACCTGTCAACTCACTGCCTCAATGCTTTCCTCTTAGTCTAAGTGAAGTGATTCGATCACACTCTAGTTCTCCTTTGCCTAGAAAGTCTGGTTCATTTGGGGAGGTGTGAAAGCGCAATTGAACTGTGATGCAGACTCTGGTCCGCCTAAAAGCCTAGGTCTCGGTTCAGTTGGAATGAACTCTGGTGGTTCGAATGCACATTTGGACACAAGCAAACTGGAGACAGCTCCCAAAGCATAAAAAGAACTACAGTGCAAGGCATTCGGGGTAAATACAACCAAAACAAACACAAGTGTCTTGCACTAGTGGGAGAAATGGCTTATGGTCTTTTACCAAAGACAAAAGAGAAATCCTGCAACTGCTAAATTCTGACGTTACTTCTTTGTTGCGCTCCTGTCGTCTTTGGATGGTTTTGTTGTTTCCTGGAGTAGCTATTGGTGCAGCACCACCACTGGTGAGGAGGGGAACAGGTTTTTCAGTAAATTTGAATTGTATGACACCATTCAGTGTGAAAGCAAAACACACCAACAGAAAATGTAACAACTATTGCAATTTTCGTCCCCAAAGGAACTGAGTGTACTGGACTATCATGTGTGAAACACGAACTCACCAACAGCCTCCGCTGTGCCTTGTCAGAGGTGTCCTATCAGTACATCGCAAAATGCCAGAGTGACAATGAAGCAGAAAGCTGCAATTCAGCTGCACCTTGATGATCTGATTAAACGCTACCGCTGGAGTTCACTCTGTAACTCTCTGCTGTTTCTGTCCTTCTTTCTCTCCTTGTTGAATTCATTGGTATTCAAGTTTGTTTGGAACCCACAACTGGACAATGACACATGATTACACATTGCCCTATTTCCAGAGAATGCATTGTCCAGTTCTGTATATTTACAACTACTGGGAAAAGTGCCATTTACACTTTGGCGTTGGCTTCGAACAATGGGGCAGATTCCATGTTCTGTCGTTTCCCTTGCTCTGGGAAACTGCCCTCAGTCCCAGTTATTTTTGGAGCTGACTGTAAAAAATCTGTTTGATAGATGTCTTATGTCTCTCAGAAAGCTGCTGAGACTGATATGATGGTGGGGAAGGTGTGTTTTGTCTCTGTGTCGTTTAGTCCTGATAGTGGATTTACAATTTGACCTCCTTTATTTTTAGCTGCTCTGGAAAAAAAAAAGGAGAAAAAACACACGGCTGAAAGTGTCTCTTTGACCCAGTTGGGAGATAGAAACCCTCGTTTCACAGCAGGATAAAATGGACTTTGCATTTCTTCCTAGTTCTTCTACCTTTTGGGCAGTTATGTTTTCTGAGACACACAAAGTTAAAGCAGCTCTTCTGCTTTAACTCTTTCAGAGTTTCTGAAAGAAGAGAATGGACAACAACAAAAAATTTCCATTCCCAATCGTTGGAGTGAAACAGAAACCGGTGAGCTTCAGCTGGAGTTTCCCCCTAAGGTAAATCAGGTGCTGTATTCATCAGTCATAGGACCGCATGCGTATCGAGTTCATTTCAGATCAATAAAAAAAAACTAAAAAAAACATTCCCGTCAGAGCTGAACTTCAGCGAGCTGGTTGCAGACTGCATTCCAAGCCATTTATGAACATTTACAGCATGAAACGCATTATGTAGCTATTCCTTCATGTTTGCCTCTCAACTCAGACAGACTGCCTATCGCTGAGGCAACTGAGGTTAATTTACATGGTGTCATGTGCAGTCTGCATGCACAGAATACTATTTACAAGCGCTACAAAAACAATTTCTCTCTCTCTATTTTTTGTTCTGCCTTGTTCATGAAGTATATTAATGACTTTTTGTTTCTTCAGCTGTTTCACAACAAGATGGTCCTAGATTCAAATCTTACCCACGACCATTTTTGTTTTAACTTTGCATGTTATTTTCAGCTAAGCTTTGATTTTCTTTTCTTTTCTTTTTTTTTTTTTTTGGATTCTCTCAATTCCTCCTGCAGTTGGTAGCATGCAGGAAGAAGATTTACTGATCCAAATCTTTTATCTGATCTTTTTTTTGTGTGTATGTGAAGCTTTGACCTGCCAATACTGGTTGAAGCAGATTCAAAATCTGAGAATCTAATCAATTCAAACTTTAGCTTTACCTTTGATCTTCTAAATTGAAAAAAAAAAAAAAAAAACTGTGAAAACATTACGCTTTCACAACTAAGTAACATCACAATAAAACAAACGGTTTCTCAGCTATATATCAATAATGTCTCTTTTCATTGAATTCAAGAGGTTCAGTGTGCCTTGTAGAAAAAGAAAATGGCAAATTATTTTCTACTGAATCCATAAATGCCATCTCCAGGTCTCTTCTGTAGCGCTGTGTCATTGTTGATCAATTCTGCCGTACAAGTTATTTAACTCTGATTTTCCAGCGGTTCTGGCACCGATGAGAGATCAACTGATTAGGATTGTGAAACACAAATTGGATTGGTGAAGTAGAGACATCTGTTTGCTGGTATTCCCTGTTTGTTAAACTCTCCGACCACTACAACCCTTTACAAAAACACAGCATTAAACAGTGGAGGGATCACTAAGTGGATGAGACATTTATAGTGATGTAATGGCACGGCATTGGTTTGGCTCTTTGGTGGTGGAAAAGCAAATAGTGTGTGTGTGTTTTTTTTTAAACAGAACCAGCGATAAACCGGCTGGTTAAATACTGGAACCACTTTGTTGCAAAAGCCGTACAACTGTGCCCTTTACCCAGTCCTAGATTCATGTATCTAAAATTAAACCCTTAAAATGACTTAAATTCATTTAAAAAGTGGAAGATGTCCTTAAGTTAATCATAGGTCTTAAATTTTGACGCGGCAGGACAGTCTAGTATACTCAGAATTTATTAAACTTTACTGTCAGGCTGACGTTCAAGTAAGCTGCAGACCTGCATTCTGATTCCCTTTAATTGAGTCGCCAGCTGCAAATCTTTTTTTTTTTTTCTTTTTCATATTTATTACGCTAGAAATCTTGCATTTTAAATTTCATTCAGAATTTTATAAGTCTTATATTTAAGTCAGTACAATTTTGTTGGCGAATCTACGCTGCACCTCGCCCCTTGGATGGAACATCGTTGCGGTTAATCGATGCAGCAGTTCAGTTAAAATATCCAAAAAACATTTAATCTTGTTTTTCCTAAGGTAAATTTGTTAAAGGCTTTTGCTCGTCTTTGCAGTTTTTCATCATTAGTTTCAGCCTGAACACTAGCCAGCCTCCCCACTTATCTTTTCATGTCAACAGAGCCCAGCAGGCCAGCTCTCAGCTCTAACTGCTCGTTATTTACTCAAAGGGAGCCGGCCTTTGTGACTGACGCAGCCTACGCCGCTCAGCTCGTCAGCCAAGGCCCTGACTGCTGACTCCCTGACTCCAGCCTTCCTGCCTCCCCACTTCACTACAGTGGACATTTGAGGCATTCAAGGGACAAAGCTCATCCAACACGATGCTGCTGCTGTTCGTCGGACAGATTCAGACTTTCCCGAGGCAGAAAGTGGTGATTAAGCCAGCTAAATTGAATGCAACTGAGCTTCTTAGTGTGGGAGCGCCTCATTTAGAGACTGGGAGCAATAAAAGGATAAAGGCTCTGGTATGCATGATGTGTGTGTGTGTGTGGGGGGGGTCAGGGTGGGGGAGAGAAATGTTGACTGTTGACTTCGCTTTGAATGGCCTATTATATTCCAGGCTTCCCAGCCGTTAAGTGTTGCGGATCTAATCAGTCTGCGAGTCATCTTCTAATAGTTTGCTCTCTTTGTGGGCCCTCTGAGTTCGGGGGACGTCAGACATTACGCCCAACAATGGCAGCTTGTTCTTTGACGCTCATGTGCCCCCTTGCCACAGAGATTTAGCTTTCTTATCGAGTTATCAGAAGGTTGGAGCCGGTGTGAGGGAATGAAGCAGATGGCTGCCCAGCAGAGGGCCCAGAACCGCATGGGAAAACAGTGCATGCAAGGCTCCTGTGTTCCCCTCTGTGTTTGCTCTGCGTTCACCTGGATGTTTTATCAGGGAGCGGGAGCGCCCCAGGCTGCTTCTGGCACCCGATTAAACAGAACTCCATGTTTAAAGTGCGGCGGAACAGGTACTGCAGTATTACTCAAGGCGTTCCCGTTAAAACAGAACAGCTGTCGTTCCCAGAGTGGGTGACGGTGTAAATCTGGCAGGGCTGACTGGCACCAGTCTTCTGTGTCTATTTCTGAGCCCAAGTTCGAGCACACAAGCGGAGACTTGGCGCGAGCTCAAGGAGCGCATATGTGCGCTTGTTGGTCCACACTGTGATCCACGCTAAGCTTCTTGCTCCTCCTGAGCAGCACAGATAGTCTGGACAGCAACCTACAAACAAAACGACAGAGAGGAGTCGAGGAGGTTTTCTTCCACCCACCCAGCGTCGCAGACTGGGAAAGCGGCCAAATATCCAGCAGATTCCAGTGACACCAGTTCATCCCCACAGGCCTGTTCTGCCAAAGATATTTAGCTGGAGCTGGGTGGGACACAAAGGAAGAGAAAAGGAGCTCGGCCTGCCAGGATCTTCAAGTGGTCATTGTGAGAGCGGAGAACAGATTATATGTTGGGTGTTTGGAAGCAGTCGTCTGGGGGTGACCTACACATCGCCTCAGTGAAAAACTTCTCTTTTTCCCCTCATGAATACGCTGTTTTAAAAAAATAAATAAAATTATTTATACATAAAGGCCTTCACTGGTAAACTACATCAAAGGAGTCTGCGTATCCAGATCTTGGCCTGGATACGCAGCTCTAACAGTGTTTTCATGCACTTTGTTTATTTTTATTTAGATAACTGCTCATCGGATGTTAATTTTATCATCGTATTGGAGGCCTTTGAGTCTTGTTTTTTTTTTTTTTTTTTACACAATAGTTCCATAATTATCCATTCTGAGTTTGTTTTGGGAGTTTGAACATTGCTTAAATTCACATTTTGCCTGTTTTTGTGCTTCTGTTTGAGTCTCAACTGTTTCTAAAAGCAACTCAATCACTTAGAGATTTTTTTTATTTTTTATTTTTAGGCAGTTTGATGTGCAGTGATAAAACCATAAACTGCTGCTGCTCGAGTTACTTCACAGGTAGTTCCTAGGGAGTGAGTTGGGTTTAGCCGCTAGCCTTTCTTAGCTAGAAGTTGAGAGGCTGAAGCCTTTCCCGTTTCTACATGCCCCAGATTGCTGCGCAGCTCTGGGTCAAAGGCCAGTGAAACTGAGTAATATATCAGACACATTATCTGTCGATGTTGATCACGTGTCTTTTGCGATATATATTATTTTTGATGTAGCGCCCAGCGCTCCCATTCATTAGCCCGATTGGTGCCTCCCTAAGAGCGCTTCAAACATTGTTCTTGTGACTTTCACCTGTTAGAGAAATCCTTAAAACCCAATTTAAAATGTACTCTCTGCCAAGTTGTTTTATATTTTGACGTAACGGTGGAACAGTTTGTCCCATTCTGAAGAATGGTAGAACTATAAACTGGTTCAGACCTTTTTAGCGGCGTACTTATCTCCCGCCCTCCCTTCATATCTCCTTTTGTTTCCTGTGCCTCCTCCCTCCCAGCGTTTCTTTTGTGTCCTGCCTGCATTGTGCTGAATTGGCGGTTGCAGACCGCTCTGATTGTCGTTGAGCTTTGTGGTTTCTGTGGCGCACCCAGAGCGCGTGGGTCTGTTCGGGCCCTGCCAGCCCCCCGCTCTGGCTTCCCACCGACATTCCCACCTGTCTCCCGGTTTGAGGGGAACACACTCCATCACTCTGCATCCCCACATTTCAGAGATGACATCACTGAAAGCTCACACTCGCACAGATGGATACATGCGGGGAGCACAGAAATTAAAGCTCTTACCATATGGACACGTGTGTTTTTGAACCTCTCAGCCTGCCAAATGGCGTGACTTGTTTACTGCCTGTCCAGTTGATTAGTGCTCAGGCGTGACTGCGACCTCTAAAGATGGATCGCGTCCCATCCATGGACTTTGTGTTTTTTTGTTTGTTTTTTTTACCTGCTGGTGACTCTTTTATCTTGTGGCTTGTTCCTCCTCAGCTCTGATTGGGTGGAGATTCTGGAGCCTCGCTCCCGCGAGCGCATGTATGTCAATCTGACCACTGGCGAATGCGGCTGGGATCCCCCTTCCGGCGTTCCCATCCGCCAGGCAGACGGCAACCAGTGGTGGGAACTGTTTGACCCTCACAGCGGCCGCTTCTACTACTACAACTCTACGGGGCGCCGCACGGTCTGGCACCGGCCCCAGGGGGCCGACATAGTGCCCCTGTCCCAGCTGCAGGCCATGAAGCGGTGCAGCGACGCCAGGAAGGCCAGCGGGGCAGTGGAGGAGCACCACCACCGCTCCACCACCGGGAGCATAGGCAGTGTGGGGAGCCAGGGCCGCCGCACCCCTATGGCCGAGCGGGACGGCGACGGCCCGTTGCCCAGAGCCCCAGAGCCGTCCGAGCAGAGCGCCAACTCCGAGCCGGACCCGGCAGCGGGCAGTCGAACCAAAGGAGATGGAAGCAGCGCCGAACACGAGGCAGAGGACAGCAAAGACCCTCAGAGGTAAGCGACTACACCCCGTCATAGCTTTTCATGTGACCTTCTAGACCAGGGCTCTGCAACCTGCATCTCCACAAGGAGCTCATTAGTCTGGGGATGAAAATATGGACTTCAAGATTTATCGCACTGTATCGTGGTAGTATTGTGATAATTATAAAGTGACGATGGGAACCATTTATTGCTTTAGATAACGGAATGGCTGTGACTGCATGAAACAGCAATAACACAAACACAAATCCTGTTCTTGGAAAACAAACATTTGTAATGCCTTTTTAGGACAGCAGTCACATAAAGCGTGGTTTGTTTCACTGAGCTTCTTACAATAACTGCATTTAATTATATTTTAAAATGTATGGATATTTTTTAATTCACTCACCAAACAAACATTGGAGAACATAGTAAAACTCACAATCTTGACAACAGTTTTTTTTAAACTGGATTTTATTGTGATAATAATAAATTATGACAATTATCACGGTCAATAATACGATAAATGCCTACTCTACTATAGATCTAAAAGTTTAGTTTTTCTTTATTTTAAAAGCTCAAAATAGAAGTAAAATTTTGCTTCACAAATACCCTAGCTATTTATCTAAAATTAGAATTATAACTTTTCCTGTTTTTTCTTCAAAATGCCATGTAACATTTGGGGTTCTCAACATGTTTCATGAAGCTCGACTGAGAGTCAAAATGGCTCATTTGAAAGTTTTAAAAGTAGGTAACACCTGCTTTAGAGGGATTCATAAATAAAACCTCCAAGGTAACTGTTGTGGACTTGTATTTTAAGTTTTAATTTCAAGTTCAATATTATTTTATTTATTGAAGTTTAAATGCAGAGGCAGTTATTTATTGACATTCATGGGTTTTATCAATAGATTTTGTCACAACTGGCCCTTTGAGAACATTCATGACCCTGATGTGGCCCAAAATGAAAATGAGTTCACCATCTCTGCTTTAGGGACTTCTACTCAGATTAGGTTTGATCATTAGAGGCTCATATTACCAGAGGGCTGTTGAGGAAACGCGATACCGATCAGAGCATATGTCCCTGCTGCTTGTAAAGACTCTCAAATGCTTTTGTTGTGAGAAATTGCAAGATTGCGTTGACTTTTGACCATCTGGGCCAGACTCGGACTGCTTTCTTGTTTTCTTTTTCACTTATCTGAGCATTCCATACATCCCAAGCTTCCATACGATCGCCTGTGAACCGTGCCCGGCTGTTTGAGCAAATCGCTACCAAATGGGGGGTAAAAACGGTCCGCTATATTAGAGAGCACATCATTTCCCCCCTCGCACTTGGGTTACTGGTGCAGAACGAGCCCTAACAGTAAGTCATTCAGAGACCCCGTCATGCGCTAGCCGTTGCGGCCTCATCTAGACCACATCTTTCCCTGTCCAAGTCAAATACCAGACATGCCACTTCTGTTTCCCCTGGCGCACGGCCACCGGGGCCATCTCAGTGTCCCTCTGTGTGCTGACCAGCGCTCTGCTCGGCTCGGCACCGATGCTCTGCTCATTTCGTTTTCCTTAAACAAATCCAGGCTCCAGGCCATAGAACGCTGTAACCCCTCTAATGTGCATGCATGAGAGGCATGTGAGAGAATGTGGTGGTGGTTAATAACAAACAGAGCCACCGCATTCCTGCCGCTTATGAGCAAGGCTAACCCTGAAAAGTTTTCAGAGGTTTTGTCTTTGAGAATGGATTAGTTTCTTCTTCTCACTGGCTGGCAGCTTGGATCTGCTTTGTATTCGGGTGCTGCAGAAAGATGGTTGAGGAGTTAAATTGTGATCTCCGGCTGATGAGTGGCACTGGTGGGTAGGACAAAACAATACCGCCAGCTTTGGACGGTCCCGTCAATCATCCAAAACTGAACCCAAAGTCATGCTGGTGCTCGCTAAGCACCACTGAAAACTGGAGCTATCCAATCCCTGGCTCCCTGCTGGGCCAGAGGAAAGAGCAGCTTTCATGGGTAGCCGGGGGCGGCACATAGGGAAAAGCAGCCAATCAAATTGTTCCGATGTCTGTTTCTAAAAATATGGAATCTATATGAACATTTTAGAAGCCCAAAATAACCAATCAGTGCCACACTTTTCAGCTCATTTGCGAAATGTATGACTTTCTTTCACTTTAAAATCATGACCTACTTGATTTCCCATCAAATCCCAGTAAAACACATTGAGGTTTGCGGTTTGTAATGTGATAAAATGTGAAAAGAGTTCTGGAGGTATGAGTTATCCTGCCAGCACATTGCTACTAAGAGAGTTTTCACTCTGGGGTCCCACACTGCCGCCCTCAACCCCCCGTGACTCAACCTTTCCCAAAACTTTTTTTTTTTTTTTGTCTCTCCTTTAAAACAATAGCCAGCTGTATTCCAACACAGAAAGCTGAGGAGCCTTTAACCGACAGGACTGATACCCTAATTAACCATATGGTGCTGCGCAGGCTCACCACCCTCAGTCTCTCAGCAGGTAATTGGAAACCACAAAACACCCACAGAGGGTGGAATGCGTCGGCCCAAAATGGTTGAAATCAAGGCTTCGGAGAAGGTTCGAGATGAGCGGGTTGTTTTCTACTAATTGTCATTGAATGTTCGCGTGGGGGAAAAAAAAAAAGCAGTTTTTTCAACCCCCCCAGCCCTCTGTATTAACACTTGAGCTATTTCGGACACGTCTCAACATGTTCCCATTTCTTGTAGCGCAGTGGGAATAAAACATTAACATCTGACCTGTTTTAGAAAAACAAAGCCACCCCGAGTGGAAACAGGACTGTCCTTTATTTTTGTTTTAGGTTATGACTAAATGCGTTCAGAATCGCTTCCTGACAGCTTAGTTTTTCTGAAAGTCTCTAAGCTGCACTTGGCGATGCTGCTTCCTTTCTCTTTGTGGAAGAAAGCTCCCACCTGTATTTGTGTTTTGTTTTGTTTTGTTTTTTTTTAAACAATGATGAATCCAGTCACGTGAGTCTCTGCTGTCTGTCTCAGTGCCAGATCTGTGAATCATTGACTGAGTCTTATCACATGTGCAGGAAATTTTGCGTGTGTGTCAAGCAGCTCATGAGGGAAGTACCGTGAACCCCTCGGAGAATCGGGATGGAAAGTGTCAAGGTCTTACCATGACATAGTAATGAAAACTGAGGCGGGAAATTAATTGGTCTACATGGTATTAATGGGGTTAAACACCAAACATAACCAAAGATTTATAGGGCTCTCTGTTTGTGTACATAGTGGCTGTGTGTGGGCGTGTTCCCATGCAGCTTTTCAATTGCACACCTGTAGGGTTCGTCGGATCACAAAGCCACGCGGGACGGTTGACTGCTTGCTTTCAGTTGACCAGAAAGCGACTTGACGAAGTTTACGCGAACTCCGTGGCTTCTACTTTGTCTCATGCTGCGCCCTGAGGGGCAGCATGCACCAGTAAAGTGAACAAAAGGTATTTTTGAACACAGTTCTGCCCCAGGGGGAACTGAAGGCTTCCTTTTTTGTTGTTTTTTGGGAAGTTTACGTATGCTGCCATGAGAGAAACAGCATTCTGTTTGCAAGCAAGCTCTAATTTATTCCTGTGATGACCAATCAGAGCAATTCACACAATTAGTCACTGACAGTTGCATTTCCTGTTGTGGAGCAGCTGAGTTGCAAGTAGGTTGTTTCTCAGTGAACTGTTTTACAGGGTGTCTGCTCTATCAGCCAAAGTTAGACACAATGACAGTAAGGCCAATTTTAACATTTACTTTATTTTTGTTAGTTTTTAGTGGGACATTGTAATTGATTGATTTCTGAAGTCAATTTCGAAGTACTACTGCACAAGCCTATCATAATTATTAATAAATCAATGAGTCGCATAATGAATTAAAATGAACGCGACCATTTCCATTTGGACATCAGTTGTTAAGAAGATGCTCCCCTCTAATATTGTTAAAAAGTCGCCATTTTGAGAAAGATGCCCACTACAAAGTAGCGAGTTTGCACTACCTGCCACTTTTGCCTGAAATGCAGTTTTGGTTTCTGAGACGTCATAATCCATTTTCATTTTTGATTTGGTTGTTTTGGATATTTTTAAATGCTTTCTAGTTCCAGTGTTTGTTTGTTTTTTAAGCTTTGGTAGGGTGTACTTGGATCAGTATGTTATTGTCATTATTATTATTAGTCGGAAATGCTTTCAAAAGGACAATATTATTGTTTATCACAATAATTTATGGGACAATTCATTGTGATGGACCTAATACTAGATTTTATTAAGGGTTGTCAGAGTAAAGGGGTGGAATACCTATTTCAACTCTTCATACTTTTTTTTTTTTCCACAGAACTTTAAAACTATTTTTGTACCACTTTGCAATTATGAAATAATCCATAATAAAATACATTCTTTCTCTCTCTGCCCTTCCAATGACTGTCAAACACCACTAGTGGCTTAAAAACAAACACAATAGGAAATTCAAGGACTCAGTCAAGCTATTTTTGTGTTTAACAAAAATCAAATATAGATTAAAAACATAATTTGAAAATAAATGTGAAAATTTCTGTAATGCTTTTTTATTTTCTTTTTGCTGTAAAACTATCACCTCGATCAGAGCTGTCTTTATTTCATTTATTTTTTTGTCACAGGTCAATTCTTAAGAGAAACATTTTATTTTAAAATTTGAAGACCGCAAAGAAACATTCTCAGGAAAACACCTGACTGATTTAAAGGATTGTTGAGGACTTTCCATGGCGCCGTATGAGCGCGTTATGTTCCGTTTTTCTGAATTATGCCACGGTGAACCAACCATAACTCTCCATTTCACTTTCAGTTTTTAGGGACGGGTCCAAGGGAATTTTGCAAACAAACCCTTCGCACAAAAAGCAAAAGTAGTCAGAGGAACGCAAACAAACCCTCTTCCTCTTACACGCTTGTGAGTAACAGGCTGTGAGCCATGCGGGCCAAATCACTGCTGGGGTTTATTTAGGAAGCAAGGGCGAGTTTTACGGGTGAGATAAAGATTTTAATGAATCACACATTCTGTCGGCGTTTCCTTCGAGAGCAGAAGTCTTTCATGCTTTTTGATGTGCCACCAGTCTGAGGACGTACGCGGCGTTTTTTACACACGCACACGGGAAGGATTTGTTTTATCTCGACTCTGCTGGTGTGGTATGGTCTTTTATTCCTGATCTTTATAGAGGCTGTTTTAAGTCTGGTCTTTAAAAAAAAAAAAAGAGGAAATCTTTGCCTCTTTTTTTTTTTTTTTTCCAACTTGCATAAAAGCCATGCTTGTTGAGTTTATGGCTCTTTACTTTGGTCTCCTTGAAGTCGTGCTTTTCTTTTTTTTCCATCTTCAAACCTTTTTTCCTACACATCCCACTTTGTTCTCTGTATTCCACATAATTGCGACGTTTATGTCATCCACAAAAGATCGATTACAGACGTGCCGTTTGTCCAAACCTCCATTGTTTCAGCTCCTATTCAAGGCAATTTTACAGTAAACCACCTCATTGAGATTCTGGGATGTGAAGGAGCGTGTGTTTTTTCTTAAAACCCCGACGGCACCAGGATTCATCTGACCTCAGCTACGACCCCTTTGGTTGACTCGCGCCATCATAGCTGGTCTATTTGCGTACTGGCGATGGTGTGTTTCTGTTTTGCTCTCCGATTATGTTTCAGTGAGCTGACGCTGACTACGGTTTCAGCAAATCTTCTATTATTGGAGCTGCTAAAAGAGCTGCAGATAAACTTTCAGATGGCAGAGGCTGGTCTCCGTGGTATCGTCCAGAGCTGTCGCACTGGCTCTCCTCTAACCCGGCCCGGTTCTCCTCCCCACTCGGACCCACACAGCTGCTAGACGTCTTGGCTCGGGGGTGGGAGGTGTGTCTTTTTTCAGCTGTTTGCAGGACAGCTGGCTCTCTGTTGGTCTCTGACAGGAAACAGGATGCTACCAGCTCCCCCTAAAAACCCTCAATCTTATTATTTTTCTATGACAGTTGGTATTTCAAAAAGTGATTTCTAAAAAGAAAAATTGGCCTTGAACGCTGGCCAATTGGTGCAATATTATCTTTAATGTCTGCTCTGTCTTTGATTTTCTTCCTCTCTGTGGATCACTGATCCTGTATTCTCAGAGGTGTTCGTGCAGCAGCAACTCTCTATGACCTCATTTCCTCTTCCTGTTCAGCCGATGTTAATAATAACCTGTTTTTGTTATCCCACTGTTCTCGTCATATTTAGGAATTTCCAAATCCATATTCACGACCTGCAAAGTGACTCTGGTAATGGCTTTTCCAAATTTATTTCAGACATGTAGTGAGAATTCTCTCCCGAAACCGAACTTCAGATTCAGAAATATTGTAGAGTTCAAAAATATTCATGACAAAATGTCCCAGAAGATATTGTGATAAACAATAACATTGTTATTCTTGAGGCCATTTTCGAGTAATATAATGGTGATGGCATAATAATGCAAGTTCAGATATCAATAAACTTCCATTTGTAAAGAACAACCAACTTTGGAACTGAAAGATATCTAGAATAAATATACAAAACAACCAAAAACCATAAATGAAATGGAAATCAAAAACATACCCACAACCAAAATCATTAATAAAATGCATTACGATGTCTCTGTAAGCAAAACAGCCGCCCACCAAGTGGCTAAATAAAATGTTCCAATGAACATTCAGAGGTGACCAGAGGATCCGAGGCTAATTGAAATTTGCTGACAGATAACTTGATTTGTTGCTTCAGAAGAAATCAGATTACTCCATTCAGTGCCAGAGGAGCTCTAAACTTATTTCATCTAACATTTCTTCATCACATGCAAGCTCGTTGCTCAGAAGGAGAGGATTTTCTGTTTTCTAAAGGGCTGCTCTTGTGTGTTTTTAAGTGTTAAGAATCGAAGTAATCCGTCTGTAAGCCTGCCTTTTGAACTTCAGGTGATGAATAGCCGTGCATAGCGCCTGTCCTCGGCTAACACCTGACAGGCGGCCATCCAGCAAACAACACGCCCTTTCCAAACAACTCTCTTTGCGGTTAGAATGACGCCCAGGACCCCGCGCCGCATTATGTAACCCGGATCCCGCCAGACTCGCGAGAGGTCAAAGATGGTTGTTTCTCTTGTCCCCCCCACTAGGCCCCCACCACCGACCTCCATTACTGCCATTGAGGGAGGCGTCTCCGTGACGATGGCACAGCCACGCATTGTGCTGCCACAAAGGCCGCTGAATGAGCCCTGAGGAATTCCAGCCTTCCCGCTCATTCCCTCGCTGCACTCTCCCACGACTAATCCCCACCCCTTCTCATTTACACACATTCACACTCACTCTCTTGCTGCTCACTCAGACCTCACACTAAAACCACCTCCAAATTACCCCATGTTTTCTAGCTGTGGCTTTTCTCGGCATTGTGCTGCTCCGGTCTTCCTTTTGGTGCAGAATTTAGAATCAGGCTTTTCATTAACTTAGCTTGGTATGTGTTTGGTGTGTAACGAGATGACAAGCCTTGGAAAGAGATTGAAAGCCTTGTTTAGTGAACCTCAAGTATTTGCAGGGGGTTTGGGATCACAGCCATCCACTAATGGCTAAAACCTACAAATACCTGAGACCCTCCCTGAAAGCACTCATAACTGCCTATTTTAGTAGTTCAAACCTCAAATATAGTACAATATGCATTGATACACACCTTGAAAACTATCTTAGCGCTACCGCAGAAGCTAACATCTACAGTCTTATCTACACTGTTGGTGGTATAGCCAATCAGCGCCAAGGAAACTAGATGACACTCCTGAGTTGGTGGCTTTGAAAACACCAGTTAATATCTTCTCAAGTACCACTGTGCCTAGGTACAAGAATATGTTTTCTTTCAAATATTTTGGTTTTTAGTTGAAAAAAAAAATCTGCAAATATCAGAATTTTCCACAAAGAATTTGGAATTGCATTCCACAGAAAATTTGCAAATGCTGAACCGCGAAAAGACTGTCCACTGAAGACAGTTTGACATCAGGCTAAACTCACAACAATCATTATCTCAAGGTTCATGACAATCAGTATGACAATCTGTCTTGTGCTAAGACAAGGTAAACAGTCTAAGCATTTCGCCATGCCTGGCTTGGACAAAGAAAACAAAGACAACGCCTTAAAAAGTCATCCTTTGGAACTATGAGTAATGAGCTGCTGAGCCTCTATTTATTTTATCAGGCAACACAAAATGGTGCATGAATGCAAAGTGGAAGAAAACATAAACATGGTTTTCAAAGCGTTCACTAATAAAAATGTGGTTTATTCAACCCCAGCGTGTTGGCGCGTTCCAGAAGCAGATTTTATTGCAATTTCAGCTGCAAGTCTTTTTGGTTCTCACTCTTCCAGCTTTGCACATCTAGAGAATGAATAGTTTGTCCTTTTTATGCAAACAGTACTACCTCAGTCAGAATAGATGGAGAGCTTTTGTGAATCTTTGCCATTATACGTCTCTCACAATAGAGAGGAAACTGAATAAAACAGGAAAGGTTGGGCCACCAGTTTGGCTGCATTTCAGAAATTTAAAGCAAAATATGAATCGATAATTATTGGTATCTACTGATCTGAATGTTTATCATGTTTGTCAGCCATATTGCCCAGCCCTAATTTATGCTGAGATTAAATTACACAGAGGTGACTTATGTTTACTTATTAGGTGACATCTGAAGACATTTGCTGGATTTTATCATGGGGTATCTGAGTAAAAGTGGGTTAATCTAAATGCATGACACTTTTTTATTTTATTTCAGTGATTCTCTCATTTTCCTTCCACATCACAATTAGGCTCTTCTTATTTTCCAAATATGTGTAAAAGTCCCTCTCCTCCATAAATGCAGCGTGTGAACCTCATATAAAACATTTCCTGTTTGTAGAGCATATGGGGAAGCCCTCTCTCCCAACCCTCCCAGTTCTCTTCACACACAGGAAGTAGTGGTCACTTCTTCTTTGGGGGTCAATCCTCACAAAGTTGGTCACTCACGCAGCCCAGATATGGAGAAGCCCAGTCATGTTTTATACACCAGGCGATTACATCCTCCCAACACTTTGTATTTATGCTGGAGTACCACACTGGGATTTGTAGTTTTCTGCACGCTGTTAAAACACCCGGCTGTGCGCCACCTGGCGCGGTGGCTCCTCTTGCTGTTTGACGAGAACAGAGTGAGAAAACGTCCCCTGGCTCAAAGCGAGCAGGCGGCGGTTCCACATTTTTACAGCTTCCATGTGTCACCTGACCACCCTGTGTAACCAGGCACACTGCCACTGGCTTGTAACAGTTCTAACAGTGGCGTTTCGTCAGAGCGGTTGTTCGCACGTGTCTGTCTGTGGATGTGTTAAGAGGGCAGTAAAACGTCCCGGTAGGCTTTGGTGAGGAAGAGAGTGTGGGATGATGTTCGTCAGAGATCAGTGCAGCGTATTTGGGTGGCTGCTAATAGCCCATGCTTGGATGGTAACTTTGCTGGAGTGTTTCAGGATGAGTGTGTGTGTTTACATTCAGATGACTGAGGCCGCGTGAATCACTCTGTATAGGGAGAGGATGGGGAATCGGGGGGGGGGGCCTGATAAAGAGATGGAGGGCCGAATCGTAGCTGCTAGGACTAAAGGAAGTTAGCCGTTGGTGTGAGGGAGCTCTGGGGAATTGTTTCAGCATTGTTCCAGAGAGACGTAGGGGGCAGAATGAGGGGGTCTTTCCACCTCCTACTCTCCTCCCTCGGCGTCCTCTTCCTGCTCTTCTAGTCCAACTCTCAAGCCATAGTGTTCCCAGTGAAGAGACGCTTTTAAGCACAAGTTCTCAGCTCCGCGATGATCTATTTGTTTGGCTTTACCCAGCTGATCGGCTTTGATGTAATTAATTACCATATTGGACTAGACCGGGGCGTGTGAAGGTAAGACTGCCTGGCCTCAATTTTAACCCATTTACCTGTTTTACCTTTTCAGAAAGCATTGTGCCGCTTTACATGTTTCGCAGCGTAGACTCATGGACATATACGTTTTATGCTGGTTTTAGATGTAGAAGTTGTTCTATAGGCCACGTCTTGATCAGCAGAGGGATGAGATCTAATAGAGGATTAAAAAGCAGCAACGTTGAGGGCAGCAGACCAGAGCAGCATGACCAGATTGATGGCAGATTGTTTTTCGTTGCCGGGATTAGCAGCCGGCTCTTAGCTTTGAAGTTTGTCCGGTCAGTCAACCCAAAAAGGGGGGAGAGTCACCCTTCGGGAAACCTCATCTGTGAGGAGCTGTGGTCTTGACTTCATTCAGCTCTCCGTGCGCTGATTCACTGCTCAGATGTTTCAGCGGCGACCCAGCAGCTCTGCATTTGATCATCTACATACGAATCCAAGTAAATATTTTTGCATGAGTCCTGATATGGTCCCCAGACATGAGTCACACCTATTAAGAAGACCTCAAGTGAGATGTGTTTTGTTCAGTCAGTCGGTAATTTTAGGCTACCGACAAGCACAACACACATGCAGGAGTCATTGTCTTGTGGTTTTGACGGGGCTGTTTTGACTGCCAAGCTAAAAATGGACTCAAGTCTTTAGAGGTTAGGGAACTGTTTGGAAAAGACTTCATGGATTGCTGGAGATTTTCCCAGCCCCATCAGGCCTGCAGTTGTCATATATACTGATGCCGCTTTTATGGCAGGCTTTTTAAAGAGTTTAGTCTTGTATTGTTACTGAATTTAAATCTCACTTTTGTCTTTCTAGGGATAGCGCTCAAAGATGGCAGCCAGCACCCGGTTCTAAAGCAGCCATGTTGGTGAAGGTGAACAGCATGCAGCGCGGCCAGCCCATCCCACCTCTTCAGCACAGTGCGCACAGCAAAGCCAGCACCACCTCTCCGCACCAATCCTGCAACACTCCCAAAGGAGGACAGCTGAGCTCCAGCCAGGGCTATAAAACAGCCCCCTCTGGCAAAATGACCAGTGATGCACGTCAGGCTCACCACATGAGGAAATCCAGCAACGGTAGTTTCTGTTTGCTGACTTCGGACAGTGGCCATCCCAGTCCGCTCCTCCATAGGTCACAGACTTGCACCCCTCGTCCCGTATCTCCTCCGTATGGTTGCACTGCCCCTATCTATGACGAGCCAGTTTCAGACTGTCCCATATATGATGAACCTCCTACAGATATGGAAGTAGAGGGGGCACACCTGTACAATGGACATTTGTCTCGTTTGACACCTACCCAAAGTCTCCAAAAGCCCAGACTTCTCCCGCACCCTCCGTCGTCACATCCGGGTTCTAGACACCGGAGAGACCCATCTTCCTCTGACTACAGCCCAGCTGGTCTGGAGTGTATCAAGCACATGGTCAACGTGGACCCCAAACAGGGGCTCCCATCCAGCTCTCCTCTGCCTGCGCGAGCCACCTCCCCTACGTCCAGACAGGAGCGTGTTTTAACTCTGCCTCAACCCCAACCTTCGCAACAATCACGAGGCCAGTTGAGGGACAGAGAGCCAGGAACCCCAGGTCCGAGTTCGCTGGACAAAAAGCATAACTGGCGAATCCTTGAGGCCACCGTGCAGCGTGCCATGGACGCACGACACAGCAGGCAGAACAGCCAGGCCTCGCAAGACTTCCCGTCTACAACGCCGCAGGCCACAGCAAACTATCAAGACTCCGGTTACTCAACGGGTCCTTCTCCAAGCTTGAGAAGAAAGACCCGGAGGAGAATGGGAGGCAGCGGCGGGGCAGGAGGCAGGCCGGGCTCTGTAGGCAGCAGCGGGGAGCTGTGCGCCCTAAATGAGAGACTTATGGCTGAAATGAGGGAGGTGGTGAGTCGCTCCAACACAATGAGAGAGGTGAGAGCGGGGCTGGACCCGGAGATGGGGGAGAGGGGCGTTGTACCACGGACACGCTCCCCCGCCGACTCACTCAGGTGGTTTGGAGGAGGAGTGAGCTCTGCGGGCAGGTGTCCTTCACGAGAGGATATCAGCGGTGCGCCGCGGTCACTAAAGGGGACGGCAAACTACGGCCCTCCTGCTATGACCCCTGTGGAGATACCAGGGAGGCAAAAAAGAACCTATGAGAAAGTGGATACATTGGAGATGAGCATAAACAGCCAGGCCAGCCTGTCTTCACCAGAGACCCCAGGACCACCATCACAGGTAACATCCTGTTATGACTATTGGTTGTAGGTGTGGGGCCAAGTTAATTTCTAGTACCTATTTGTACTCCTCCTGTCATTATATGTAATAGTTAATACTATGAGCAAAGGCAAAATCTTTCTGATATATTAGTGACTAGCACAGTTAGCATCACTAATACCAGTTAAATAAAATGTCAATGACCTGCATGTTTTAAATGTAAAGTGTGGTTCTCCCTGTATGCAGTCTGAATTGCAAACCTTTTCCTTTAACTTAATTATAAAACATCATTGATACTGAAGATGGCCAATTTAAGTCTTCCCTTTGTAACGGCTTAGTTGTTAGCATAACCTGGTAATGGTTACACACAATACACATACTGATGAAAGAAGGCCAGGGCTGATGAAGCTACAAACAGCCCATTTCTAATCTGTTGCTGCATGAATAAACATTTAAGTTGTCATCCTAGCTCGTCTAACGCTGTCTTTACCATGTAATTAAAAAGCTTAAACATGCTTGAGTGTATTTGAGCTGGTGGAGCTCTGATTACTGATTTCTCTGTAGATTAGCTGTCGGATAAGAAAAGAATTTGCTCCCAAATGAGGCCCAGTCATGCTTGAATAAAGCATCTTTGTTTTCATCTGTGAGTTGTGTGAATTTTTAGATATGCATGTGTCTAGTTCCTCTAAGGCACAATGAACAGACTGTTTGGCAGGGCAAAAATGTACCTGCTGACTGATTAGATTACACTGTGTGCACAATTATTAGGCAAGTCTTATTTGTGAGGATTACGTTTAATAATCACTGTCTATGACACTCTTGGTTAATCCAGAAGGTTAGTAAACTTCAAACATGAGTGGTTAAGAAAGTAAAAGTGATGTTTTGGTTTTCTTAGGAGGATATTTGTTTGTACTTAATCTTGCTGAAAATTATTACTCAATCAAATAAAAAACAAGCATTTTCATCTCACTTATTTTATTTTCTACTCAAAACTTTCCAGTAAACATTTCAATCATTTACTTAGTCAGTTTCATGCTTTACTCTTCTCAAATCTTTGGTAGCTAACTTGTCTGATTTTGCTCAACCTCTTTCTTGCGACCCATATGACTATTTGCAGCAAAACTTTTGTTTCTGTGATCAGACTTCAAGATCTTGGTTATCCCAAGAAACCTTTGGTTTACATTTCACTTTTCATAGTTGGTTAAATCATTTCTTTTACCCATTTTTCCGAAAGAAAAATAGCTCCCTAATAATTATGCTCACCTTGTGTTGACATCCTCAGGTCACGCCCTCCCTCATTACGTAGATAAACTTTATCTCCTATTCTTCAATCCATCAAGAATTTATGTTCATTCATATTGTAGTTAGAAAATATGCCTTAAAATGATGGTCGAAATACTCAGTTTCCTAATAATTCTACACACAGTGAATGTTTTTCAGACCACACTGAGGACATTTGGTTACATTTGAGCCACAGGACTTTACAAAATCTGCAGAATGAAAGAAATGCGGAGAATGTAGAGAAAACTCCTGCTTATAACTGTTACACCTTTTCACATCGTGTTAACTCCCATTAAGGCTTCCCTACATTAAGTCTGATTCATCCCAAAGACTCATACATTGCACTTGGTAGAGAGTGACCATTTGTAATTATTGAGTTTTATGGTCTTTTTACAACGTAAAGAGACCAAAGTCCCTTTTCAAATACCCGCTGTGTATCACAAATCCGAAAGCAGCAGAATGAGCTTGAACGAGCCACCAGATGCTCCTCTAAAGATTTAGAACGCCAGTCTTTCTGGGTGGGGTATAGTAACACTTATTTGACCAAGGATAGGAAGGAGTGGACCCTCACTGTAGAGGGGGAGCTCTTCCTCAGGCCTTTCATCAGCTCGGAGCAGTAACCCATGCAAGGCTTTGCTGTGTTAGGCACGTCTGTAATGCCTACTCATTTCCCTCAGCCATCCTGTCTGTTATCAATGCGGACATATTTCTAATTCTCAAACTCGATGCCCTCTTTCAATAGGTTGTGATGGCGTATTATTATGGCCTAATAATATGTCCGCGTTCTGCTAAGAGGAACCGTAAGGTAAATGGGAGCCATATATGCATAACTAGATACCCATTCTACTATTAAGGCATTCCTGAAAAGGATTTAAATGGTCCCGAGTCATCGGGCTGAGCACTGCTGGCTGTAATGGCCGCAGTTCCAGCAACAGTCATCGTCCTCTTACTGCTCTCCATCTGCCTCGCTCTGCAGGCTCTGTAAACTCATATGCCAGCTCTGCGCTTGGACAGCGAAGCCCATGCCAAGCCAGAGAGATTCAGGACATGGCCTCCTTTGGTCAGGAAGGAGGACCACTGAGGCCCATATGGTCTAGGGTTGTGAGGAAGAGGAGAGAGGCGTTGTGGTACAAATGCCTGGTGGTACCACTGTAGCCGACGCGTGTTAGAAAACAGCGGCAGCGTGAAGAGGGCCTCTTAAGTCTGCTGGAATGTTCTTCAGGCCTGCTGATAGATCAGGCTTATACATTCACAGAATATATTGTTTGTTTTTTCTAAAGGACAGGCAAACATTCAATTTTGCTTTAAGTTGAGACAGCTGTCCTCTGGTCCATGAGACTCACTGTGAGTAAAACTACTCCAATGTCACTACATCAAGATATTTGCTTAAAATTTAAATACAATTGGCCTAAGATGAACCTGTTGTTTATTTTAGATTGGAGGGGGGGGGGAAATATCTAAAATAATTCAAACTATTGACATACTTTGTTTTAATAGTTGTAAGCCAAAATATAGAAAAAACATTTGCTAAATTACCAGTGTCCTGGAAGTGTCTTAAAAAGTTTTAAATGTCTGAAAGGGACTAAAGTATGTCTTTGAGATAGTTTCATCTGGTTGACGATTGATATTTATGAGTCTGTGGTTTCTTTTCTTCTAAACAATATAGACTAATTTTGTCTGAAAAAAGGTGAATATATCAATTTTTTACTAAAACGTTTCAGTAGGTAACTGTGAGGCTCACTGTGCACCGCAAGGAGTTCAAGTTAGAAAACTTTGATGTAAAATTACTTGCTTAAGCACTAGCTGCCCTGGACATACTTTTAAATTTTACAAAGCTTAATTTACATATAAATTTCAATAGTCAAAATGTTTTCAATGGTCTCCAGAATAACATGCATAATGAGATGATGTTAGCTGGTGAATTATTCTGCTTGCATAACTAGCCTGTTGTCTGCTGCTTTACAGATATACAGTTTGTAGCCAGCTGAAGATTTTTTTTATTGGTTTGCCTTAATAAACACAGCAGATGGAGCTCCTATTTTGCTACTGCGAATATTTTAAACAAATTTGTCTGTTTTTGGTATGGAGGAAAAAAGTTCAGTAGCTTTGAAGTTAAGAAAACTCCTGTCAATCTGCTGCTATCTCTGGTTCCATTAGAAGTTGTCTTATGCTATAGGAATGGTGTAAAATTGCAGCAGTTTTGCAACTTTAACTTGTTAAAACTCGATTGTGTCTTATTGTGCCTCAACAACACGGACTCTGTTGATCCAAACCTCACAATTATCGCTGATTATTGGAAACCAAAATCTGAAATCCAGTTTCCCCTGACAGATCGTTTCATCGTTTCCACCCAAAGATCCAGTGATTAGAGATCTCGGTGCATTTTATGTTCTACTAAAAACAAGCTGCGCTTTGGGCCTCGTCTAGCTCTGTGTGTTGTTTCTGGCTGTGTGTAGAATACATCTGACCTTCTCGGTCATTTCTTCTAAGGAGTTAGAGCTGCTGCTTACTCTACCACAAAGTTCAGAGGGAGTTCTTGCGAAGAGGGAAGCTTTGGATTTTCTGGAAAGTCAGGTCTGATGTTAGGGAAGAGCCGGGGTTCGGACGCCGATGCTGGTGTGCAGCCAGAGTTTAGGAGGACGTACTTTCCTGCCTGCTACACATTCAGCTGTAGGAAACGAGTGTGCCGATCTTGCTACAGTTTCCCCTGGAGTCCCAGCACTGCAGAGAGGGGAGAGTATTAGGCGAAAGGCCGCCCGGCTCTTCGTGTGACACAATGAAAAATGCAGCTACACTCAGAGTTTGTATCTCTCTTTGCCTCTCCCTCTTTGTATCCACTACCTCGTTGATTCCCGTCCCTCTCTCCTTCTCCTGCAGGCGGGAACCCTAGAGCTACAGGCTCAGCTGGAGAGCAGGAAGAAAGGCATGGTGGATGGACGGACGGCGTCTCTAGGTCCACATCGCTCCACCAGCCACGACAACCGAGAAGGAGGCGATGGACCAGGAGTCCGAGGAGGAGGAGGAGGAGGAGGGTCCTCCTACCAGCTCTCCTACGCTACCCTGCGGCAACCTCCGCCGCCGGACATGGGCATGGAGGACTGGGCCAGCAAGCACCTCAACATGCACACGCAGGGGCTGTTCCGGCGCCGCGTCTCCATCGCCAACATGCTGTCCTGGAACCGCGGGTCCATCAAGAAGCCCATGCTGGTCACCAGCGACCGCGCCGTCAGGAAGGAGGCCTGCGAGATGTTCAAGCTGGTGCAGGCCTACATGGGCGACCGGCCGTCGCGCCTCGACCGCCGCCACTGCGCGCTGCTCATCGTCACCAAGTGCTGGGACATGCCGGGGCTGCGGGACGAGCTTTACGTGCAGCTGGTGAGGCAGACCACGGGCAACGCCAGCCCCCGGAGCCTGGCGGCGGGGTGGGAGCTCATGGCTGTCAGCCTGGCCTTCTTCGCGCCCTCGCCGAAGTTTCGCTGCTACCTGGAGGGCTACATTCAGAGACACACGGAACCCAACAGCGACAAGAAATGTGAGTCTCAGACTGAGGCACAGGGTGGGTCACCTTTCTTTCTGTCTGCACCTCTCTGTTTTGTCTGTGATTTAAGACTTAACCAATTAATTGCGATTAATCAATTCATTAAATGATCAACTAATTTAGCAGCCAATTAATCATTAACTGAAGTATACAAATTCAAAAAACGGCAATTTGCTGAAAGAACAATATGCTCACAGCGGTTATTAAGCAAAAATTTTGCAAAAAAATCCAAATATTTTGTGTTTAAGATAAAAAATAAAAATAAAATTATATAGAAATATTTTCTACCCGGAACTCCTCGTGTGACAGTTTTTACTTCATCTGGTTCAAATTCTGTGAATAAATCCCTTACTAGGAACCTGTTGCTCTCCAATTATTTATAACTGAACTCAAAAATGAGCCAGCAGGTCCGCCGAACGGTTTTGATGTTAAATCAAGCAGGAAAGGCAGAACTTTTCACATGTTAACGTATTTTGTAGCATCTCTTGCTACAAATGATCAGGCTAAAGGAATGCTGCTGTTGCATTTTGGTCAATGAAATGTTTATTTTCCTATGTAAAAAAGGAATTAATTTTTTTTATTTTAGGGCTGAAGTAGTTAATGGGAATCATTGTGATGACTTGATTATTAAAATAATCAACTAATTTATTGATTGGTTAATCATACTGAAAAAAGACTGCTTGCTGGGAAAAAAATTACATATTCAGAGTCATAACTAAAACTAGACCATATAAATATACATTTTCCATTTGAGATAAAAAATCATTTTTCTGTAAATATATTTTACCCGACACTCCCCAAGTGGCATTTTTATTTTTTATTCAATTGTTTCAAAGTCACTAAGGGAATGCATTTTTATTTTCTTATTTTAAAAAGGAACTAACTAACTTGTTTTTTTGCATCTTTCAATGCATTTCTAATATTATCTAAGAAAAAAAGATTTGTGTGATTAAATGTAAAATCAGTAGAATGTGCCAATCTTTTCCCCTGATTAATCGATTATGAGAATAATCGTTAGTTGTAGCTCTTCTATGATACTTTCTGATAGAATTCAGTCCTTTTCCCTCATTTTCTGTCTGTGTGAGATGTAATGGTGTGTCGGAGGCCAGATTTAACCATGGAAAACGGCGTCTTGTTCTCCGTTTTCCACCAGAAAATTGATGTTTGCTCTCTTTGTTTTCATAGTGACCCAGTTTATTTTGGAGCAGCAGGATTTGAAGCTCAAAAAGAACTCAAAGTCCAGAAAGAAGCGGAAACAAAACACAGAGGAGGAAGAAGGTGTGTTTTCTCGCTCATCTGCATTTTTCGAAATAAGTCTCGGGTGTCACTTTTCCAAGGAGCAAGCGAACCCCACTTGCGCCAGCGTTTCTGTCGGATAACAAGCTAAAGCAGGCCGGGAGTCCCACACATGGTTTTCCACTCTCCGCAGAAGCCGTGCAAAAAACCGTTACAAATCAAACGGACTGCTCCCTGCGGAGCGGCCGCTGGAAGAGGGATGGGAAACCGGGGGCCGTGTAGTTTGTCAGATGAGTGCGTCCTGATGTACTGGCGCAATGAGTGGGCTTCACAGACAGCTGAACAGAGAGGGAAAAACAGTAGGACGAGAATTTCAGATGGTCCTTCACAGCCACAATGGTCCGCTCTGTGAATCATCCTGGCATCACTTCAGGTCATTTCTTCATCATCAGCAGCAGCAGCTTCTTGTCACCGACTCCTTTGACTAGGGCGGTCGGTGACATCATCGCCGTCATCGTTGTCATCCAGCACCACAACAGCGGCCTCGCGTCGAGCTGTTGTGATTCAGAATCACACAGAGCGAGGCTGAGCTCAGAGGTCAGAGGTGAAGCCCACTGGTCAAAGATCAAAAAGAGGAAAATAAAACCACATTGGTAGTCAGAGCTGGAACATGAGGGGCAGCTTTGCCAAAGTCATTTTCACATTTTGACACTTAAGTTGATTTTATTTGATGGATCAACATAAATTGGGGTCAAAATTATCAAGTAAAAAGATTAAAATGATTCACAGTAGTGAACATTTACATTCAGTTCTCTTTTCAATACTGCCATTGTTGATTTTATAAGTTGCCTAATAAGGTTGGTGGGGAATATTAAGCAGTCCCTCCAGGACCTCATGATGGTTTTTATGATTTATTTTTTATTATTTTTTGTCAAATCACAGTTTTCATGGAGCTACATATTTGGCAAAATGTTTTCAAACTCGACATGAAAAAGAAATACACATGAGAAAAATATGACAGCTTACACATGCAAACATTTCTATTCCTAAATAACTTAAGTAGTTCAATTACTTGCTATAAATAAGGACTATAATTTAACATCCAGTGAGGCTGACACAGCAGGGTAGTAGCAGTAAGGTGAGTTTGTCGCTTACACCAAATGTTTTTCACCAGTTTTGCAAAACTCTTGATGGAAATTATGGTGCGTTTTTTTTTTCCACCATAATTATGCATTACGGTGGAAAAAATGTGGGAATCTGTTGATTTGAGATGAATTTCCGCTTCAGGAAAAAACTGGATCAGTGTGTTGATTGGAGAAGTGTTGGTTCCTCTCTACTCAAATCTGACCTTTAGAAAGAGTGGCCAACTTCTGTTTCAAATGTGCTATAAAAATAAATTTGACATTGACATGCAAGCAGCCAAAGAGCTTCAGAACTTACACCAACCATAACAGTGTAAATCAAAAGTTCACAACAAGCATTTTAGAAGGTCAAAAAACGGGTTCCTTGGTCAGATGACACTAAAAGTTGAACTTTTGGGGTTATGGAAACATTAAAAGAGTCTGAGTGCTTGCAGGAATGCTTTTGCAGCTTTAGCAGCTGATCAGATCGACAAGCAGCTGTGATCAGCAGCACTGGAAGTTGTTGGGTGTCATGTTGTTCTCAGTCCGCTGCAGTTCTCTCAGGCATCTAATGGGCTCCTATTTCTCCCAGGCTTTGGTTGCTTGGTTGTCGCTGCACTGACGGCGTCGTCGCTGATGCAAATATACGCAAACGGTGGCGTCAAACCACCAGCAGCAGCAGCAGCACAGGGAGCTGCCCTTTAAGGCTTCTCTCCCATTAGTTTTTCTGCGACTCTGCTGGGAGTTTTTGTTGGAGTACAGAATAATGTTGAGATCAAGGGCAAATTATTGGCCTGATGTAATTATAGTCTGATGTTTGTCAGATTAACATTTCACAGAGGAGTTACCTGTTTACAATGAATCGAAGCGCTTTGACCCCAGGGAACATGTCGGGGTTAGTTTGTTACTTTATAAATCCCTGCAGGAAGCATCTCCTGCCTCAAGTACTCGCTGCGGTGAGGATGCTGAAGAACAACAATAAAACCCACAAGAGCGCAGTGTTTGGCTCAAGTTACCTCACCGATGAAAGATGGGGGATTATATCCATGCCTGAATGTCGGAACTTTCTTTTTTGGTTTTTACTTTGAGAGCTGGAGGAGGAGACTTTCTGAGGGTTGGGGGGGGGGGGGGTGAATCTCTTTTCAGATCGTTTCCAGGTTTCTTAGTGTGTTCAGTCTTGGGGGGGGCAGCTCTTGTATTTAGGAATGCAAACAATTCGTCCACTTCCGATTAATTGTCACTTAATTGTTTATTAGATTCAAATTAGTTCCAATCGATCAACTTGTATCGTCCGATTGGTGTCAAACTTCAGTCCTCAAGAGCCGGTGTCCTGCAACCTTTAGATGTGCCTCCGCTGCACCACACCTGAAAAGAGTAATTAGGTCATTAGCAAGGCTCTGGAAATTATCAATTAATCAATAGTTAATCCTATTGGTTAGTCAGCTTCAGAATAACACACTAATCGATGGCTTGTATCCCTACTTGTAATCCATTTCTCTTCTGAAATATCTTATGGCTCCCAATGCAGGTATCAGACAGGAAGCCCCTCAAGCTGCTTCTTCTCTCCAGAGCCCTTTTAAATGTGTGTATGCTGATGAATCACCTGTGTGTGTGTGGGTGTGTGTGCGTGTGGGGGTTGGATCGTACCTCAAGCTTTTTGTAGCAGCAGTAAATCTCGGCTCAGCCTGACAGTTTAACCGGGTACGCTCTAATCCCCACATGCCGGCGTTGCACCGTCAACATCTCTCTCTAGTTACCGCCGCCCGCCTCCCAAACTCTGCCTCCCGTTTGACATCTGTGGGAAATAAAAACACTGCTGTTCCCGTTCGTGGGAAAGAATCTAAATCATTTGTTGTTCTGTGTGTTCAACGCCGACGGACGCTTCCAGAGTTTGTACTTTGAGATCTTTTGAGGGCACAGAGAAGGGGGGTTTGTGTTGTGCTTTTTTCTCCGGAGAAGTTTGGTTTTCTTTGGTCCTGAGTGTTTGCTCGCTCTGTTCTCCGCAGGCCTTCCTGTCAGCACTTATGCCAAGTTCTGCCACCGGAAGCTGCTCAAGGTGGCGATCACTGGAGGCAAAAAGGTAAGCAGGGCAGAAATTTTTATTATTATTTTTTGGAATGTGATTTGAGGTTTTCTAAATAATCAATCAATTTCTGTTCATTTTCCATCAGTCCCATGATTTATCCAGTTTTTTAGTCCATCCATTGATTCTGTCCATCTGCTTGCCTGTCCATCCATCTGTCTACTCGTCATTATCCCCTCATCCATCAGGCGATGTGTTCATCCTTTACTCCAACCATTCATGCTGTTTTATCCATCCTCTGATTTATGCAGGTTCTATTTTTACTGTTAATATGTCACAATAACACACTTGGCGGGACGATAACTTGTTCCAGAAAGTATTGTGATAAACAATAATGTTGATTTAAGACCATTTTCAAATGGCATAGTGCAAGTACGCCTTGTGAAAGTCCAACAAACTTTAGTTTCCAAAGAACTTTTAAATATCCAAAAATAACCAAACAAAACAATCGAAACAAAAAATAAAATGCTTTATGAGGTCTCAACAAAACAAAATTGCCCTTTAAAACAGATGGGGGGGAAAATAGGAAAAAGTGCCTCTTAGGGCTTTTGTAAAAAAAAAATGAAAGCGCAAGTAAAAGTGTCTCTCAAATGTTTCAAACTGGTGGCTCTTCACTAATATTAAATGGCAGCATAATGAAGCAAACAGGCATGAAAGTTGTCCCGCTCAATTAAATTTATAATGCTATTAAAAAAACGTATTGCTTATTGCGACAGCCTTCATCACAAGGTTAGTTTGATATTTTCAGCATGTGGCTGAAAGTCCTGAGAACTGTGCAAATTTGAGTCGACAAAAGTGTAATTTTGAAGCGAAAGCTGTGCAGGAACACAACAAATTGTATTCCTGCACAGGAACACAAGCTGATTCGCTTGAAAGGTCCGTGCCTTTCAAGCGAATCAGCTTGAAAGGCACGGACCTCTGAATCATCAGTCTCCGACGGAGACGTAATTACAGGTGTGCCGAAACAGTCACAGGCAGAGACAAAAACACAAGACCCAGTCACTGCAGCGCACCTGCAGGCCTGGCCGTGATTTGCCCTCCCTATGTCTCCTTGACACACTTGGATTGTAAATCTACCTCTTGCTTCCCCGTTACCCTGCAGGGTCTGCGTAAGCCCACCTTGGAGGAGATCGACCACAGCAGACGGGCCATCATCACCCCGTCTCTGTTCGGCAGCTCTCTGGAGGAAGTGATGGAGCGGCAGAGCGAGCTCTTCCCAGACAGGAAGCTGCCCTGGGTGCAGGTCCAGCTGTCCCAGTATGTCCTGGCTCTGGGCGGGGCGCAGACAGAGGGCATCTTCAGGTGAGGCGGACCCCGAGTCGGCCGACGACGTGCCTCGACACGAGCGACACTGCGGCGGTCTGGCTAATTAAAAGGGGTTCTCATGAAGTACATGGATGGCTTTTATTGCATCTGTAGTGTGTGTGTGTGTGTGTGTGTGTGTGTGTGTGGTCTTGAGATTCCTTTTGTTTCTAAGCAAACTTTGCTCCTCACAGCCGGTCTGTGTAACGCGATACAGGGTGATGTGTGTGTTTACATTGCTGTCCTAGCGGCAGAGCACATGGAGGCCTCTCAGTGATGTGTGTGTGGAGAGTTTTCAGTCGGATTGAATTCTGTATGATCTCCACGTGTTTACAAATCGGATCCCTTTACGAAACAAACTTCTTCATGTCTTGGAAAGTCTCTGGAAGGCATGATTGGTTATGATGACTTCATTGTGTTTTGATTTTCATCTCCAGTAAAAGTACGGCTGCTGGGATGAAGAGGTTGTGTTTAAAAAGCTGCGTTTTAATTCTACTTAATTAAATTGTCTGTGTTTATGTTGCAACGATTCACAACAAATGTAGTCCAAAGTCGCACTGAGGAGCATGCGGAATAGAGACAGAGGTCCCTCTAGTGGCCAAAGAGTGCAACTGTGGGATTTTTCCGGCTTTGCCGCGCCGAAAGATTTCTGATTACCAATCAGAATTAGGCGATGTGGAGTTAAAGTTTGATCACAATATTTTCAGGCACTATGTGATAACGATAAGTGAGAATAACTATGTAATACTCCTCTATTTCAGTAACTAAAAACATGTTAGAAAAACACATCTAAGTAAAGAAGTAAACCCGACTGGGTCCCGACAACTTGTAATTTATTGTGAAAATTATCAATCAAATTTACTATCAGAAATTTATCACAATAAATAATATATACTGCAATAAATGCGCATTTATTATCAGATTTTATGTACGGACAATATATATCTATACACAATTCCTTGGTGCTTTTTTTCCTGTTATGGGGTGAAGCATTGAGGGACCATTTACATACACCAGCTCATTTTCTCCTACATGAAATCATTTGAAATATACATTTTGGATTTTAATTATTTAACAAATGCTCATCATTTTTTGAACGTACCACACACACACACACACACACACATGTCTGGTCAAAGAGTCTGTCAGTGGATGATATAAAAAGTACCTTTCGATTTCATTTCCCTAAACGGAGCAGAAGTCGTTTTAGTGCCAATCTACTCCAGTCAGTTCCTCCTGCCTCAGCCGCAGCGGCTACACATGAAGTTAAAATTGGACTAAATGTCATTTAAGAGCTAAAATGTAAATTCAAACCTTCTTAAGGCCTAACTTTGCGATTCTTGCTGGCTTTTTAAGGCCCAGCTGAAACCCTAATGTTTTTGTTTTTTTTCCTTTGGTCTTTAGAGTGCCTGGAGACATTGATGAAGTCAACGCGTTAAAGCTCCAAGTGGACCAGTGGAGGATTCCAGAGAATCTCTCTGACCCCAACGTTCCAGGTATGGGTTGGATTTGTCACCCAGAGACGTTTTCGCATGCACACGGTCAGATTGTCTGGATTAACACGGTTTCCTTTTGACGAAGCCTCTCTGATGAAGCTGTGGTATCGGGAGCTGGAGGAGCCGCTGATCCCAATGGACTTCTACAAGCAGTGCATCAGCAACTGCGACGACCCGGTGGCGGCCATTGCTGTGGTGCAGTCTCTGCCAGAACTCAGCAGACTGGTTCTGTGCTACTTCATCCACTTCCTTCAGGTAAAAACCCTGTCTGGAACAGGGAGGCACCGGTCCATTCTTTTATTTTCCTCTTCCAATACCAATGTAGGAATGACGTTTGGCCTCCGCTGCCGATTTGATACTGAAAAACTGCTGGTTTGACTTTGAACGTTTTTATTTTTGTTTCTTTTTAAACATAGATGTAAATGCATTTGATAACTGCACCAGTGCAGCTCACTTAAATGCATCAATAGCTTCACAAGCTTGGTCAAACATGTAAAATCAACACAACTTTAATTTTTGTTGTCAGTGCAGCGAGGAGTAGAACAGCCAGTGTAAATAATAAACTGTAATTGACAAAAACTAAAAGTTCAACTATGACGTATAAAAATATAAACTGCAACAAATCTTACAGTTGGTTCAGAAAGTACAATTAGGAATTGTAAATATAATGTCAAATGAATAACATCAATGAGAGCACACATTATAGAATTATATTAAATAGATCTACCCCTATTGATCGAGCACATTATTATTTCCCCCCCCCACCCCCAGTGTATGGACCGATAGATATTAATATTGGATTGATGCATCTCTACTTTCATGTTGACTTACCAGCCATGTTTACATCTATCATCCAAATATTAAGCAAACTCAACATTTAGCAAAAAAAATGTGAAAAAGCAAATAAGCCACAGTGGCTCATCCAGCATCGGATGGCTCATCCAGTGAGCCTTCGTCTTTCCTTCTTTCTCACACCTGCGTCATCTCCAGGTATTCGCCCAGCCGTCCAACGTCGCCATAACCAAGATGGACGTCAACAACCTGGCCATGGTGATGGCCCCCAACTGTCTCCGGTGCCACTCGGACGACCCGCGCGTCATCTTTGAGAACACACGCAAAGAGATGTCCTTCCTGCGGATGCTCATCGTCCACCTGGACACGGGGTTCATCGAGGGCGTGGTGTAGACACTGGAACGCCCAGAGCGCACATATCGGCCACACATTTACAAACCAGCAGAGAAAAAAAAAAAAAAACTCAACACTGTCTCTGTTTAGGTCACACTGGAAACTTGTTGGGGTGATGTTTTACAACTCTTAGAACATGTGTGTGAATGCTTGTTTTTTTTTTTTTTGTTTTTTTTTGTTCATTTCCAGAAAGACTCTTCAGTTTCAGATTTCTATTTGTTTAAACGCGGCACGTGAAAACAGTCTAACGCTTTATTTCTAACTACAGGGCTATTACTACTGTTACTGCTTGGTCGAGCAAGGTGGGGTTGATTCTGGATTCAAGATCGAAATTATTCATTTGTAAAAAAAAAAAAATTAATTTAAGCAGAGGAAACCCCCCCAGCTTTCAGGTTTTATTCACGTGTGTTTGTGTGGTTTATCAGTGTGAAAAGAAGACACCTGTTTTTTTTTTTTTCTTTTATTGTGTAACCCGAATGTCAATTGAAAGAACTCTTGTAATCATGTCTTATTGATAGGTTTGCCTCGACTGCTTTTATTAGTTGTACTGACGGCTGCTTTAGAGATCATTTCATTGAACAAGAACTAAAGAGAATCCCCTCACTCCCCCAAAATGGAACCTCTCACAAAGCCCGTTTATACAATAATAAGTATTTTGTTTGTCAGTCTCTCAGTTGGAATTGTTCCGTTTTTTTTTTTTTTTTTTTTTTTTTTTTTTAGCTCAGGTCCTTAAGGGGAAACGATGGGTATAGGATGAATATCGCTGACTGAAATTCAGTCAAAAACACCTGCAGAGGAAAATGAAGTGTCGGCGAACTCTCCTCAAAATGTAAACTGAGCTGTTTGTAAATAAACTCTGTGTGGAAATTTACTAACCTTCCGGAAGTATATCCTAATTATCTAGGTTACGGGTTGGGGTGGCTTGTGGGGATGGAAGAGGGCTTCGGTTTCACTCTAAAGAGCAATAATAAAAAAAAAAGATGTGTAAGTGAGAGGCTGTGATTAACAGCTCGTTTTCCTGCTGTAACTGCTTGCTATTTTAACAAAAACAGATTCAAACCACTTTCATCATATGTGTGTTTGCAGGCTGTCTTCTCTGTAATGACTGACTATAAATAAAAGTTTGTTCATTTGTTGATAAAGTGGATTGTGGTCATGCTAAGATAAATTAGCACTGGTAGCACGCAGGGTTTTTTACTTGTAACTGAGGCAATTCAGAAAAACTTTAAACACAAAAAGTAAAAAAAAAAAAACATAACCGTGACGACGCCACACCAGATTTAGAAAGAAATTCCTCATCAACCACGACGACCAAAATCCAATATGGCGACTGCGTGTACGCCGCATCCAAACAATGTTCTCTTTTTTCCTCTCCCGAAACCTGATGCAACTACAAGTTTTTAAATTAAACCATGGCCATATTATAAAGTTTATGATGACGGAATAAAAAAGTGTCTTTAAACATTTGTAGTATTTTTATGTGACATGTAACTACAACAGGTTCACAATAACACCCCAAAAAAAGATGACCTCCGTTCAGATGTTTCTTTAACTTGGATGCTGTCCATCTGGAGCAACTTTAGAGACCAGACTGTTCACCCACAAATCAACTGACGGATGCGGAAAAGTTTCTGGCAGAACTGCATGTCTCAAAATTGCTCTGGTCTCTTTTATGGATCGGAACGTGAAGTTGGACGCAACGTCATTCTGAAATCCTAGTGAAGGCACCACATGTTGTCAATGAACTGCCTGCAGCAGCCTTAACTTTTAGGCTTTAATTGTTCGACTTTAATATCTTTCCACATGAGTTATTTTCTACATGAGACCACTTCCTGCAGCATGGGAGCTGTTTCATTAGAAGGCCGTGCATTATTAATACATCCTGGCAGAATTTAATGGATTAAATGAAGAAGGATCCATTTTCTCGTCACAAGTCAGTGAAGGGGAAAAGAAAAGCTAAATAATTGCCATTTCCTTCCAGGACAACCAGGCTTGTTAATTTGCTGCACAGCATTTCTGAATTCAACTATTCAACTGCCTAAGCCTATATGATGTGAATTATCTTGCTGCTTTATTTTGAATCAGTATCAACTCTTCAGAGAAACCTGAAATTACAGATCATTTTCAAAAGTAAAGAACAATAAAATGATGCCTCTTGTATTCTCCATAATTCTAGAGCGTCAACAAGGTAAATTTAAAAGTAGGAAAAAGATTATTTCTGCTTCATGGCAGTACGTTGCTGTTATGTCCACAGACCAGCAGGGGGCGCCCGAGAGAACGCTATTTCTCTCATAGAGGAAAATGTTAAAACTAGCATTAGCGTTTTTCCCAACACACATTTCTGAAGATACATTTCTCTAGGATTTAAGTTGTAGCATAAAAATGTAGCAGGTTTTCCAGTTAGCAGTCATTTACTGTGGCTAATTGTAAATAATTTTCTGATGGTTTTGTTTTGTTGCGATATCAAATGTAACTGCATGATAATCAGTAAATAGTCAACAATTTATACTGACTTCCTTCTTAAATGCCGAAGTCCGCCTACAGTTTCCAGACAAAGTCTGTAAGTTGAAGACCCCTGATTCCACAATTTATTTACGACTTTTATTGGAGTAAATCATTTGATTTTGGCCCCAACTCCACTGCTGCTTCGGGCACATGCAATATGTGGCGATGCCATCCTGACTTCAGAGTTTCCTCGTTTGTGAATATTAAGCTTGTTTATTTCCCAAATAAAGGAACGACCACGTTCATCTAAATAATTCAATTACCAAGAGTTCAGTGCGCGGTTCACGCATGCGCACTGCGCCTCTACGCTACCCGCGCCGGTGGTAAATGCAAGCGAGAGAAATTCAACTGCGTGGTTTGGAGCAGGCAGGCGGAGGCGGCTGTTTCTGCGCAGACCGGGGATCGCAGGCTACATTTTCCGCTCAACCTGACACTTAGTGACTGGAGAGCAGGTAAGAGGCTTAAATCCTCTGACTATGGCGCATCTCCGAGTTTGTACCGCCGCGAACGAGGCCCTGTTTGTGGCGGCATCACGCACTTGGTGTGGATGCCGCATGTCGGCTGGGAGAGTTCAAAACAAACGTGACGAAGTAAATAACTGAACGTCGTCCAAGTCCGTTTGTTCGCTCTGTGTTTATGAGTTCGCCCTTCTGTCTTTCGGCGTGGCTTCCTCCTCGCTGGCTGGCCCGCCGTAGACACGAGTGCGGCGTCCCAGTTGGAGAAGTTTACTGTTTTGCATTTCCACGCCGCTCGTTCGCGGTTGGAAAAGTACGAGGAGGTAGGCCCTTAGCGCGAGGCCACGGAGAGCCCTCCCTGTGACTGACAAGGGCGCGTCCAATCGCCAGCGAGCTATAGCGAGCGCCCGCCCACGCTGCGCCGCCTCGGCCAATCACGTCCCTCCAAACCGCTGACGTCCAGCTGGTTCGCCTCTTGCTGCGCCCTGTGGTTATAAAACGCCGGACAACAAAGTGCCAGCGGCGGTGGAAGTGGTCAACAATGGCTTATTCGGAAATGAAGCACGTGTTCGCGTGGGGTCCGTTTCAATAAAAGCTGAGACCTTTTGTCCACGCATGTGGTTCTTCTGTATAAAGGCGAGCGTGTTCGCGCCCCTGCGTAAATCATAGCTCGTCTATAAAGTGATGCTTCCATAAACGCTCACCTGTAAAACCTGCAACAATCGGAGCCTCTGGTGCTCTTCAACCCCGGTCCTCCCGCCCCGCCTGTCATCTTTGTCTCCTACAAACCGGGTTCACTCGCAAACATCGCTTCACCGGCCGTGCCTCTTTTTTTTTTTCCCACGTCGTGCTCCACTTTTCGCCTGCCACTCGAGGACGATCGCGGTGGGTCTTTGTCTCCTATTGTGTCTGTTCGGCGAAACGGGCCGAGTAGCAGACACGTGGTCCGGGGAGCGTGGAGACATCCGGTGTCGCGGTTCGCACTGCGCCGCATCGGTGGCAGCAGCCGGCGCCTCCACCATGGCGGACCTCACCGGGCTGCACGCCGCACACAAGTAAGACGACGCCGGTGTTTTCAATACAATCGTCGCTCGCGAGTTGAAAAGGGCGCCGGGACGTCAGCGTGTCCGCCGCCTCCTTCTTCTTCTTTTCCCCACGCGTAACAAAAGAAGCGGTGTTAGCGGAGGAGGGATTTTTTTTCTCCTCTCCCTTTAGCGACTGAATGAATTTGCTCTCGTTTAGGCCTTTCTTTAAGCCGATGATGTTGGAAGCGTGTGAAACAGAGCGGGGTTTATCGCCCGCTTCCTGGTGGCTTTTAACGCGGCGGGCCGGTCGACATGGTCCGACTTTTATGTGTGAATGTTTCTCTGGCATCATTTTGGGGGGTTTTCTGTTTTAATGTCACATTGTCATTTGAATGTCTTCCCCGCTGAACATATTCACCATCATTTCAGGGGCATGGCTCACCTCACTGGTCCAGTTCCCATCACCCTGTACACAGTGGAGCCACTAGATCCACTTCCTATTGACCTGCTGTTCTGATTTGGACCGGTTCTCCTTTTAGAGGGAATGTAAGGCATAAAAAAGAAAAAAACCAAAATCCTCCTGCAGGTTGTTTGATAGGAGTGATGCAATTCAATCTGGCAGCAATGGGAGAAATGGCAAGAGTGTCTCCAGCTGTCCATAACCTTGATCTGATTTATTTACTGGTCAGTGTGGCTCTGAGTCCTGATCTGTTTGTGCCTCTGCACCTCCAATAATGTCCTGCAGTTTACAATATTTATTTATTTATATAAATAATGTCGATTAAGCACCTGCTACAGATGGTTTTCTTCGTGTGCCTATTGAGCTCCAAGCATAACAAAACACAAATAATTTAATTAGCTAACTGCTTGTTTCAGTCGCATTTTTGTGTGTATTTTTTTTTTTTGCGTTTCTTTTTCTGTTTGCCGAATCTGAATTCTAATCAGTCGGTGTAGCGGCCTGCTTTCAGCCAGCTGACTGATGGTGTGCAGCAGCATACGGCTTTAATTTGTGCTTCAAATTCATCGGGCATCTTATTAAAGTGCTCTAAAGAAAAGCTTTTAAACTCTCCACTTCAAACCCTGTTGTCACCTGGACGTCGGATTCCTCCGAGCAGCGTTGTCTTGGTTACGCTGCTTGGTTGTTGTGTTTCTACGCAGGAAATGGCGAAAGTTCATTCTCAGTAAGAAAAACGACAACAAAAAATCCGTCTTAGCGTTTGATCTGAAAACCTCAGGTGAGAGTGGTTCTATTTGGATCTGCGGCTGAGACGGAGCGTCTCTCTAGTCGATGCCTGCGTAACTTATGACTCGTGTGTTCTTGCAGAGGGAATCTGCTCTCCGGCTGCTCTCCGGCTGCTTTCCAGCGGCGTCGTTCTGCTGCTAACTTGCCGTCTCACTTCCCCTCCTCGGCGTCAAACCTGCCACTCAGGTTCACAGAGCCGAGTTTATTCCACAATACTGCAGACCGGCTGTGGAGCCGAGCGCCTGCAGAGACCTTGATGGCTCTGTGTTGTATCTCTGTAGCACACCCAAGGTTATACGAGTGTAGCTTTGTGTTGGTATGTTGTTGGTTAACGTGTGTGTGTGTTTGTGCAGGAAGGGAGCCTTGATGTGGGCAGTATGAGTAAGACGCCCCCTAACAGAAGAGGGATAACATTTGAGGTGGGAGCTCAGCTCGAGGCCAGAGACAGCCTCAAAAACTGGTGAGTCATGGCCTCGCTCATTCTTTCACTTCCCTCATTTTCTCACATTCAGCCTCTTGCAGCATATTTTCCTTTTTTATTATTTGATTCGACTGACTATGGTTGGGGGAAGACATCTTAGACTTTTTATTTCTTAATTTTTCCTGTGCCAGTAAACTCTCCACCCCCATCAGATTCACCGCTCACTGAAATCATGACGAGGGAAATCAATTTCTTTCCCTCCAAGGTCACATTATGTTGCATTTTGATGGCTGTAGGAAATATTAATTGCAACACCGATTTCGATTTGAGCCCCAGCACAATTTCCTAGTCATGCATTATTTTGTTGTTTGTTTGTTTGTTTTTGAAGGTATGCTGCCAACATAGAGAAGATTGACTATGAAGATGAAAAAGTGCTGATTCATTACCGCCAGTGGAGCCACCGCTACGATGAATGGTTTGACTGGACCAGTCCGTACCTGAGACCCGTGGAGAGAATTCAGCTGAGACGGCAGGGTCTGCACGGCGACAGCTCACCTGTAAGACGGGGGCGGAAGACGCACCGCCTTCGTTTTGTTCACGCCTCCTAAATGCTAGCTTCTGCTTGTAACTTCAGCGAAGCTCTTAGGAAACACCGGCTCGCCAGCAGAGGATGCTAAGATCACTGTGTTCTTTCCTCCAGGGCTTTCACGTAAATGACAAAGTTCTGGCCAGCTGGTCCGACTGCCGTTTCTACCCAGCCAAAGTCATTTCGGTCAATAAAGATGGTAAGTAGCTTCAGCTTCTCCAGATGCACGTACATTGTTTGGACCTCTTAAGTGATTGATATTTTCTCATTTCGCGATTAAATTGAATGGATTTATTGGGATATAATAGGCTAGAAATCCTTTTGTCTTTGGCACTCAAGACATAAACTAATTCCCTTTAGAGGTCACTCTTCTTTTAGGTAAGAGTCCAGTTATGCCATTTAATCTGACTGTAAACATGACCCTGAACACAGCATCTCCCTTTTGAAACACGGTGGGGGCAGCATCATGCTGCTGGCATGTTTTTCATTTGACGGGAAAGAGAAGCTCCTCAGTTGATGAAGGTACAACCAGGCCGAGTCGGAGCCAGTTTTTAACATTTTTGTTAAATATTTACTTGTCTCTCATTATTTCTATGTTTAGGTTTTAATATAAAAGTAAAATAAAACGTTTCCAAAAAGATGATTGCTACGGTTTCTTGATATTTGCACAGTGGCCAGCCTCATAAAAGAATAGATCCAAATAAAAAGCGACGGGTACTTTTAGTGTCATTCTGCTGTGGAAATTAAATGGAATTATTCCGTGAAAAAACAACAGAAAAATTGCTAAAATCTGGCATTTGTTGTTGTATTTTATTTTTAAAAGGCAAGTTATTGTGAATTGAATGGAAATGCATGCTGCAAAACTCTAGGAAATGATCTGTTTTCTTTAACGGTGCAGTTATGTGCCGCTCTGCGGTCCTCTGCTTGATTAAAATCACAATTAAATGCACAGAATGTTGTAGTTGTAACATGAGAAAGTCAAAAAATCAAGGGGTTTTTGCGAGGCACAAAATGGAGTTGTTTGCGTCCAGATTGTGTAAAATCTAGTTTGCTTCGGTTTCTGTGTCTTCACCTTCAGCATCTTACACTGTGAAGTTCTACGACGGCGTCATCCAGACGGTGAAGGGGATGCATGTGAAGCCTTATATTAAAGAGGTAACGTTCTCCGTCCGTCTGTCCACAGCTTCTTCTGGCCGATTTCCTGAACTCGTGTTTCTTTGTTCTGATAGAGAGGTGGAGCCGGGGGCAGATCTCGGTCCTCGGACAAGAACGCGGTGCGAAGGGCCCCGAACCGCAGAGACAGGAGGCCACAGGACAACGGCTGTCCCAAAAACAAGCGCGCCCGGCGCAGCACTTCGGACCAGGACGAGGACAGCAACAGCGACGATGAGGAGCAGGAGGAAGGCGCGGTGAACGACAAAACCCCCAAACTGAACGGCGTCTCCGAGGCCGAGCACGCCACTGCCAAACAGGAGGCGGAGACCTCGGAGCAGAGCGAGCCCGCGGACGCCGAGAAGGGAACGGGACTCACGAACGGCGTGAAGGTGGAGAAAGACGACGGGGAGACGGAGGTACGGCGCCGCCTGAGCGGAGACGTGAAGAAGGAAGAGGAGGAGTCGGAGCAGAGCGTAACAAAGCCATACAACACGGAGCCACCCAAGCCATACGCGGAGATGCAGAGCGAGTCGTCTGCGCCGACGGAGCAGGACTCTGTCGCTACGGCGACCGCCGAATCCAGCGGCGACGCGGAGCAGAAGCCAAACGTCCAATCAGAGAGCGCGCAGCCTGCGGCGGACGCACCGCCTCCTCAGCTAGTGAAACGTAAGCCTTTGGCAAAAAAATGAATAAATAATTTAAAAAAACAGACTATTCGATTTATTAAAAAGCTGAAATTTTGCTTTATTATATTTTCAGCGGTACGGAAGCAGGGCTTCCACAATCCCAACAGATTCAGCCGAGAGCCATGTAAGTCTCCTCACGTACATCGCTTTTATTTCCTTTTTAAAAACAAAAAAACCCCATTTTGTTCTCATTTCTATTTATTCAGTGTACCGAGTCATCAAAAACCAGCCTCCTCCCGTCCTGTCCATCAACCTCGACCACAATCCCTTCAAGTGTGGCGCTCCAGGCTGCACAAAGTCATTCCGCAAGGCAAAGCTGCTGCATTATCACATGAAATATTACCACGGCGAAGAGCCGCCTGCGGAGGGACCGCACAGCCCCACCAGGAGCGTCCAGACCAGGGCTTCTGACAAGCAGCCCGCTGCTGCTCCTGGTCTGGAAAGCTCCAAGAGACGCCGCACCATTTCTGCCTCTATGCGTGAGTTCCTGCCCGGTTCCACTCGGGTGTAGAGATGCCAACAGCTAATCAAAGATTAATGGTTTATTAGGTTAAAATGAGTTCATATTGACTAATTTATAAAGTTCGTTTTAGACCTTCTGTTAGGGGTGTAGTTTGGCCGCCGTCCAGCAGAGGTCGCTGCTGGTCATCCATAAGCAGAGCCAGCTGATACAGAAATTAAAGAAACAGTTTTCAGTTTGTTGGTATGCAACACTGCTGACATGTCATGTCACTGCTGCTAATGTCCTTTTCTTAATATTTGTAATATTACTGTTAATATTTTTGAAAAATATAACAAAACTTAGGATCCAGAACTTACCAATTAATCATTCGTGTATCAGTAAGATCAATCAAATTTAGATTCACTCATTAATCAACAACTTGCATCTTTACTCGGGTTCCTGGACGTTATGCGTTTGAATGAACGTGTCATGACCCACAGGGGTCATGTTGTTGTCATGACAACAAGAAGACTCACTGTTTCTGAATCGTGACGTCCTTTCATCGCTCGGTACATGAACTGATTCGAGTTCTTTCCATTCAAGACTCGGTTGGAGCTGCTGCGGCTCCACGTGGTGAGATTAAGGCTGCAGGCAGGCGCACATCGGCCCCTCCTGCAGTCAGCACCCACAGCCACCAGCAGAGGGCGCTGCTGAGGGAGAAGAGTAAGGAGAACCAGCTGGACAGGAACCTCTGCCAGCTGCAGGACAAGGACACTGACAAGATTTGCTTTGACATTGGTGAGTGTGATGCAGCGTTTGGTTTAGTGAAAAACGGATTCAGTGTAGTTAGATATTCATCTTTATTCCCTGTTTTTCCTCATGTAAAGTATGTTTCCGTTGCCGTACGTCGTAGATGATGCATCTCCCGCTGTTGGGGTTGACATGTAGAAACTTCAAATGATTTTCGCACACTTTTCTTTTTCAATCAAAGGCAGGCACTACCTCAGATGTAGGAAACAGAAAAAGTGTTTCTTCTGTTCTTGGCAATAAAAACAGAATCCAGGGCCGTTTTCATTTCAAAACACTCTTTGTATTTTGCCAAGTTAAAAGCAGATTTGGGTCCAACAGCTTGGATCACTAGTTGTGGTCCTAGTTACCATGAAAACAGAAAAAACCCAGAAAGCTTGCAAAATATGATCTTTGTGTTGCATTAACATTTTTAAGTGGGTTTTGATTTTATTTAAGCAAACGTCATTTTTCTCATTAGACAAAAATAACCACTCGGAGTTAAGTTAGAATTGTTAGAGATGCCAATAAGTGTTTTTTGTTTTTTATCACAGCTAAATTATGCTCCTTCTATACAAGATGCATTTCTTTTTCATCTTTTTTGCACCAGAGGTCCAATCTTCCTGAAAGTCTTTGTGTTCACATGGCCTTTAATGTTCATTTCATGATCCTTAGGGAAACCCAAAGAGAAGCCCAAACAGAAGGACTTCCTTCGCATTAAGCTAAAGAAGAAGAAGAAGAAAAAGAAGGCCAAGTCTGGTAAGAAGCAGGTCCCCAGAACTGGGCGAGGTCAATCATCTGCTGCTCTGCATGTGCGCTTGCTGTGATGCCTGGCCTGCTAAAAGCACAAAGCGCTCCATTCACTCCTCTTGGTGTGGTGACTGAGCTGGTGTGTGGGAGAAGTGGAACATTTCTGGCTGCTTTGTCTCTCCAACATGACCGCCAGGATGTGTTGGATCATTTCTTTTTATAGTTCTGGGTTTTTTTTTGTGATTTAATTGGCTGGACTCATACATTCATCTCCATGTTCCACACCTATACTGTGTTTGAGATGTATGTCCAGGCTGCCTTCCTCCAACTGTGACGGGGCGATGGGCTTAAAATAAAATCCCAATTGTAAAAATTATATATATTATTTTATTTATTTATTTGCAGAAAGAAAATCTGTTCTTTCCCATCTTTGAAAGGTTTTTTTTTTTTTTTTTTTTTTTTTTTTTTTTTTTTTTTGCCGTTGTCTTTGCAAAAAAAAATTATTTTTTTTTACAAACGACAGAAAACATTTTCAAAACTGCTATTTCAGTCATCCCTTCTGTGAGTCAATGGGGCCAGACTACAAGAATGTTTTCATTTCACCATATTGGGAGAATGAAGATGCATTGATACAGAAAAAGAAAATGCAGCGACTTTATTCAGAAATGGGACATTATTATCGTATTATTTTTGCATTTCTTCTTTCATTACTGTTTTCTTGTAGTGAAAGAAACTGTAACCTGGCCCTTACAGTTTGGCACAGAGTTGACTTGAATTAAAGTCCAGATCAGTAGAAGCTGTAAAATACGCTTGTTAATCAAGATGGCCGCCTTGGGCACGGTGACATCATCCTTAACTATGGAAACCCAATAAGTGGGTTGGTTGGGGAAAAAAAAAAATGCAATTTTTTACGGCCATTTTTATTTATATATATATTCAAAATAAAATTTAATTAATTGATCAGCCCTACCTCTAACCACCTGTGTGAGAACTTGTTAATCTACCGACAATGTTTTGTTTTGTGCCACATTTTGTCGCCTCCTGATGGGTGTTTTGTTGAGCATTTCCACAGCTGACGTTTTTGTTTCACATCTGCTCCCCACCCCTCCCTGTATTAACAGAAAACACTGGTAGTGAGGAGAATATTGACATCTCAGTATTGGGTCTCCACTCCAAATTGAATTTGCCACTCAAATTCCCCCTCTCACACAATCACAAGCCTGAGGCCTACCGCAGCAGGCCTGGACACAGCTACACAGAGCAGAAACTTGTTGATGGTGGGTATATCTATAACTGTGTGTGTGTGTGTGTGTGTGTGTGTGTGTGTGTGTGTGTGTGTGTGTGTATGAATAAGTGTGTTTGACAGCTGCTCCCTCCTCCCATCTTTTATTCGCTTGGGATTCAATCAGCCATGCTGTCAGCTTTGCAAATAATACGTAATGTAATACAAGATGCAAATATTGCACCAGAGGCAATAGTAATATAAGCATCTTTTTTTTTTTTTTTTGTAAATTCAAATTAAAGTCCAGTTTCTCTTTGAGAAATTAACATCATTCTATTCATCATTTTTTAGACTTCCTGCTCTAATAGGTTTTTTTGTATGTGGAGTTAATGGTGTCGCTGTGAAACGGTTTTGCCAGACTTTTGGGTGGAGCCAAAATGATTTGGAAATGACATTTTTAAGCGTCATTTAGAATGTTATTCTGGTGACAAGCATTACTAGCTATAGTGGAGATGACAGGAGATGTAAAACAAAATTCCAAAACTTGACTAAAGTGCTTCACCATTCAGTTAAGTGGTATGAAACAAAAGTTTTAATCCACATATCCAAACTGTCGTCTTGCTTGGTTTCAATGAACATGAAATGTCCTGATTTGTAGTAGGATATAATTTTTTTAAAATTGATTTTTACAACATTTCTGCTGGCTGTTGGATTTTTAAACCGCACTCCGATCAGAACTGAATTTGCTTCCTACTGTAACAACTTCCACTCTGAAGAGTGTTGTCAGACCAGCCTACTAGGGCCAGCGATCAGAAAAATACTTTTTTGATCATTTCCGACCAGCAGGTTTCTCTGCTTCACTGACAATAATATCTAACATCAAACTAATGGTTGGTTGAATCCTCAGCTTTTCTCTGCTGCAGTGGCTTTGCTTCATGATTTAACCTGCAGATTCCCATTAAATCATCCAGTTACCCAGCAACTTCTGGCTACTTTTACATCCTGCCGTGGCAGAATTGACAAAAAAAAATCTGTTTTGAAGTCCAGCGGTTGTGCTTCCCCCGCCCCTGTAGACGAGGACAGCATCAGCGACTGGTCCACTGACAGCTGCGGCTGGAGCGATGACGACTTCGACGTGGACCTGGACGTCACCACGCCGCCCCTCAGCGTCGACTCCGGCGCTTTGGACTCCACCGACCAGGAGATCGTGCGCTGCATCTGCGAAGTGGAAGAGGAGAACGACTTCATGATTCAGGTTGTGATGGTTTGTGCTTCGCTTCCCCACGCGTTTCGGACGCATTTCAGCTAACGCGTTTCTCCTGATCGCCAGTGCGAGGATTGTTTGTGCTGGCAGCACGGCACCTGCATGGGTCTGATGGAGGACAACGTCCCGGACAGATACACCTGCTACATCTGCAGAGATCCGCCAGGTGAGACCGGCGCGCAGTTTTCTTCACCCACAGCCGGAAAAACAGATCTGCTGGCATCAGACATGTAAATGCAACAATTTATTTATGAAGTAAAAGATGGCAAATATACTTTAGAATAGTTTCTTCTGATTGTAAAAAGAGAATTCGTCCAAAAAGGTATTAATCTTGATGGTTTCATTTCAGCTATGCCTGACATCAGAAATTAAAATCACCTGTGAATGATCTTGTTCACCTGATAAGTCATTGAATGTCATCGCAGCAACAGATGTAAATAGTTAACTTTTTATGAAGTGTGCGTTGCTGTGAGAGCTCTGGTGGAGTCGGCTGCACATTGTCCAAAAAAACCACAAAGAAACCTACTTCCTGTTGTCTTCTTTGACGTTTCCATCAGTAGTAACATCCGGCTGGTGACTCCTGTGATGTGAAAAAAGCTTTTCAATCTGGCTGAATAACCACCTCGTCCGAACTCAAAAAACGTTTTGTGGAATAACATTAGCTTTTTCAAAACTGGTGTAATCGGTTCAGTCTGCGTAATTTTACTGCAAACGGAAAAGCAGCTACAGTTCAGGAAGTCTTTAAAACCTTTAAAACTCGGCACTCAGCAGTTTGTAAGAGATGTGTCCTCCATCTTAGGTCAGAGGCAGAGTCTGCGCTACTGGTACGACCGCGAGTGGCTAACCAACGGCCACATGTACGGCCTGTCCTTTCTGGAGGAGAACTACTCCCACCAGAACGCCAAAAAGATCACCACCACCCACCAGCTGCTGGGGGACGTGCATCACGTGGTGGAGATCCTCAACGGGCTGCAGCTCAAGATGAGCGTCTTACAGTGAGTCCGAGGCGTCGGCTTTAGACGGCGCCGTGGTTTATTTTCCAGAAGCCTCATTGTGGAATCGTTGCAGGAGCAGCACTCACCCAGACCTCAGGCTATGGCAGCAGCCGTGGAAGCACTTCGACCGGCCGCGGCTCGGCTCGGACTCGTGCCGCGGCAGCAACGCGGCCCCGTCCCCGCTCACCCCCGACGAGGACATGAGCAGGGGGGAGATCCTGATGTCCAACGCGCTGCAGAAGCTGAGCCGGGCCGCCACGGTCGCAGCCTCCGCCGCCTCGTCGTCCTCCAGCTCCTCCTCCCCCTACCCGTCTTTCCAGGACTCGTACATCACCAGCGAACACTGCTACCAGAAGCCGCGGACGTACTACCCGGCCGTGGAGCAGCGGCTGGTGGTGGAGACCAGGCAGGGCTCCGAGCTGGAGGACAGCATGAGGAGCACGGAGGAGCTGCTGGAGCGGGAGCAGCGCTTCGGGAGCCTGCTGGACATGGACAAGCCCAAGTCAACGGGACACAGCAACAAGGTTCGGATTCATGGCACTGGTTCCTGAAGGGGTTTCCATGAGGGAAACTTCCAAAAGTTGTAAAAAAAAAATCAAGTAAGATCGATATGACTGGAAAACGTATCACAACATAAGCGTTTCACATCGGTTTATTGATAATAATTGGGGTTTTTTTTGTTTTAAATATCTGAAATACTCCCAATCTGCTGATGTGACTTTTATTCTTTCATCCAGACATTTCACTTCACGGCGTTTTTTTGTTTTTCAGCAGTTATGAGGCACTGTAGCGAAACCTGAAGCTGCCGCGCAAGTTACTCAACAGGTTGTTGCTAGATGACCAAAGAACGAGTGAAACACTCGATGCCACTAGCTTAGCTTAGCCTAGCTTAGCCTAGCCGTGAGAGGTTGCGCCATTCCGCTGCCAACGTCCCCCAGCATGCTGTGCGGTTCTGAATCAGTTTGAGCTTATTGAACAATCAGATCCATTATCTATTGTTATTGATTACATGCCTATTACAATAACGTGTATTTATCACTCTCAACCTAAAACAAATTTTTCTTTGAGGACAATTTCAATCAGATTTTAATGCACCGTTGCTCATAAATGTGGACTAAAACTATTCATGCCTCATTTTCATGTAGCTGTTCATTTGTGATCTATAATTAGCTGTCTGTCTTTTCAAAAGTCATGTCTCCCTTTCAAGTTTATCACTGAAATTTCTACAATAACAAAAAGGCATCAGTAAAAAGCTAATTTATTTAAACTTCATCAATCTAAAATGTCTGAATCGGTTGTTATAAATAGCTGTCAGCATCTTCCAGTATTGATAGCACAGTTAGCGTTATTAGCAGCAATTCCATTTCAAAGCATCAAATTTTGTCATAATTTATGTTATCCCTTCTAACGTGAACTAGAAGGGGTAACCTAATTATTGACACATTATTAGTAACAACACACTATTGCATAAAATGGTAAATTGAAACAGTCTTTAAACCGTTTCAATTTACTAGTGTAGTGCTGGAAAAGTTTCCTTGAAACTTCTTGAGTTTTACTGTGGAAAATGTGTATGAACCCCATATTAAATGCGGCAAACTTCCAATAACTTCCCCACTGAAGAGTGTTGTCGGCACAGTGGCCTGGTAGCGGCTCGTCATGTTGCGTTCACTGATTTTTAGAAGATTGTACCTCTGAGTATCTGACCCATTTTAGTTATAGCCTAAAGAACGTTTGTAAAAAGCCATTTGAATTAACTTGTGTTGTGCTACTTTGAAAATATTTACTGAAACTAAATGTCTTTATTTTTGTTATAGGCTTTAATGGGTGTGTCATGGTTGCATACTGAGAGCAGAGAGGATGATGGGAGAGACCTGGCAGATAACGGCCAGTACCAACAGTGGCAAATTAACCTGCTGGATCACATCGACGCCGTCCAGGACGAGGTCTCTCATAGGATGGACTTCATAGAACGAGAGTTGGACGGTAAAGAGGGGGGGGAAAAAACAGCTTGTGCCACATTTGAGCCAATCAAAGTGTCCGTTAACCTATGACCTTCTTCTTTTCTCCTCCCCAGTGCTGGAAAGCTGGCTGGACTACACCGGGGAGCTGGAGCCTCCGGAGCCTCTCGCGCGCCTCCCTCAGCTCAAACACCGCATGAAGCGGCTGCTGACGCAGCTCGGCAAGGTGCAGCAGATCTCCCTGTACAGCTCCACATGAGGGCGCCAGAGGTCCGCTGCGGGTTGGGGCGCCTCGCGTGGTTACAGCGGAGCGGCAGAAGAGCCTCTCTCTCTCTCTCTCTCGCTCGTTCCGACCTCGCTCAGCTTCCTGCCGTCCGAGGTGGAAATATCGATATGACCACAAACGGAAAAGCAAGCATCCTTTGCATCAGGATTTAACACAAAGAGCCACCTCGTTACAGTAAGAGGGGGGGGGGAAAATCCAGAAGGAAATCCTTAGGACCAGATTACACTTAACATGGCTCTCATGCAACTAAACCTTGTGAATGCCTTTTGTCCGAACTGCCGCTGAAGGTTGCCCTCTTTCCCTCTCTCTCTCGGTGCACAGTGCTTTACACACAGCTTTAGATTCAAATTGCAGTTGTGTACTTGAACCAACACACTCTTCGCAATAGTGTTTCGAACACATTTTCGCTTGGGGTCTTTTTTGTTTGTTTTTGTGCATCTCAGACTTTGCTTTTCTCCATCTGTCCTGCCATATTACGTTGAAAATTTTGTTTGTATTTTTTAGACGGGTGGCGATTTGAAGACGTTCATTGTAAAATTACGTTTCAAAGAGGTCTACAAAAATGATCAGTTTCCTATTATACACTGTGAAGTTAATTTCTGTCTCACATGAAAGGTAGGCTCCGTTTTTGGCTCTAGTTTATTCATCTCCTTATTTTTACTTCTATATTTGTGTCGCTGTAGCATTTCAAAGTATGATTCACTGGGAACTTGTAATGTGGATTCCTCTTAACATAGCATTTTGTGTAAGTGTAATATATTATCTAGAACATGTGTAAATTTATTTTTATCTCATTCTCTTTCCTCTGTTTTTTTTTCTTTATTTTTCCCATTGATTCTTGTTTTTAAGCCATCATTCAAAATGTGTTCTGAATAAAAATACAGATATTGTATGCTAATGTACTGTAACTGTCTGTCTTAGAAGCAGGGAAAATGTCAACAGCAATGCAAACAGATCTGGAACCTAAATAAACTATCATTGTTATTAATCTCTACGCACGTCTTCTGTGACGTTTTTAACAAACGTTCTGTCCATTTTCAATGAGTTTGATTGCCTTTGTGTTTAGGTCGGAGGTCGCGACTGGCGCAGTTTCATCCGCATCTATTTCTGTGCATTTAAAGATATGAACCAAAATGGCTTCCGGGTGCCGATGGAAATCATAAGTAGGATCAGGGAGGCCCAAGAAGAGGCGTTTCAATTTCCCTCCTTGTGCAAGAAATTCAAACTTGAGATCTGACCTGCAGCACAAAATCGCCATCTGTACAAGGAAACAGAAACTGGAATTTTAAAATTGGTTTTCTGAAGCTATCGGGGAGGAAATATTTTCTGGTCATCGCTTATTTCAGTCACATTTACTCAGGATTGAAATTTGAGACTTCGTTGGATTAAAAGGTTAAATAGGTTTCTCATCTTGTCCCAAGATGAGAAACGTTTTCAGCTCATGTCATGTCTTGTTAGGACCTGCTCTATTTTGATTTACTCAAACACTAAAAACAAGTCGGTCATATTGATTAATTGAAATATTGCTCAACTTATGTTACACTGTCATGTTTTCAAACCTTTATTTCTAGTAATTGTTTTTCTGCACTTTCATTATAGCTAATGAAAACATCTGATTATTTTTTTTATTGGAAATGTGAAAAGTATGCTTTTAAAGGTTATTTCCAAAAGGAGCTTTTAATCTGACAAATGAGCCTGATTGGAATCCATATTTTTACTTGCATAGCCCATTTCTACCCCTGGACTCAGTCAGGTTGACATTTCTTGTTCATAATTGAGATGCTCAGTATTTATTTGTGCTTATTCCTGTTAATTTTGAACAAAAATCAGCTTATGTAATTCCAGTAGTCAGTTTCTTTGAAAGTTGGAACTCTACATAAAGCCAATAACGCAATTTATAAAACAGTAACGCCTAGGTTGCTTTTGTAGTGGCCTTTAGCTCATTTATATTGTTGGGTCTTTAGTTTGTTGGTTAAACCCAATAAATTCTCAGAGTTTGATTTCAGCCGGTTTTGCTGGTTATCAAATCCGGTACTTGTATCTTTTGGCAGTGCAGGTATAAAGGGTATCACACTTCTCAGCCTCCCTGGAAACGCTTACTCCAGGTTGATTTACCAGGTTGAGTGCCATCACTCATGGATCAGGACCAAAAGGAAAAGATCCCGGATGGAAGCGACCGAACTGAGTTCACTCCGACGGCCTGCTGGACTCAACCTTAGCAGTGGGCTGAGAAGGTACGACATCCAGGGGGAGTTCAAAGTAGAGCTGCTGCTTCTCCTCATTGAAAGGAGTCGATTGGGACTTCTAATCACAAAGCCCTCTGGTCGATTCCCTTTGTAAGTTTTCTAGACACATCCTACTGGGAGGGTATTCTAGGGAAGACCCAGGAGTCACTTGGTGGGACTTTGTATCTCAACAACACCCTTGGGAGCTCCTATCATGACCTGGAGGACGTCTTCAGAGAGATGACGGGGGTTTCCTCCTGAACTTGTCATTCCTATCCCTTAACTTGATCTTGGGGGAAGCAGCGAGCTGATTTTGTCTCTGGCACATGAATCTTCCCTTTGAATTTTACTTCGCAGTCCTCTCAAAGTTGCAATTACCCCTGCTGCTTGTGTGCTTTTCTCAGCTGCACTCTTTCCCTTCACTAAGCTAAACCAAAGAATGTGAATGAATACTAGGTCACAAATGTATTATGACTGTATGGCATATTGGTATTGCAAATAATTGCTCAAACTGCAGTAAGTTTTAGCTAAATACTTTGTGTTCAGCCTCTTTGTTGCAGTTGTATATTTGATGATGTTTGCAGTATGCTGCAGCAGAAAGCGCTTTTGGAGCCGTTAGAATGTCTAACAAAGTTATCTCACCACAATTTATTTTTTGTAGACTATCAATTTTTTTCAGCAGTTGAATAAACTTACTATGAGTCTACTTCAGGAACAAATCTGAAGAAGTAACAATGTTACTTCATGGATTTCAGGTAATCGCAATGTTCAGCCACTGGCCCATATCGCATAATTCTCTAATATGGATTGTAAAGGAAACAGCATTTGAAGGGCCTGCTTTCTATAAGATAATAGTTATATATTGAATGTTTGCTGTTGTTCTTCATGCAAAGTATTATAATTTCTGAGAAACTAAATCGACGTTTCTTTATTTAACTACTAAAACTATTAAAATGAACAGAAACAGCCCCTGGAAACATATCAACGTATTTGAAATGGCAAGTTTCCCTTTTTAAATTAAATTACTGTGATTTTTAAGTGCACCTGTTTTTTTTCCCGAACGGAGTGAGAACTCCTGTTCCCTCCTCCCATCTGTGTTGCCGTGCCGCCTCCTCTCATTGGCTCCTCCGCTGTGTCTCCTCCGCAGCGTGTAGTTCCGCCCACAGACATACAGGCTGTCTTGGGGAGGAAGCGACAAGCAGAAGCTGCTTGTTTTCAACAGCTCAAAATACACATTTATTTGTCGCCGTTCAGCAATTTATCGAGCGGCGAGTTCACTTCGATTCACCGGAAGCCCACTTCACCGACGAGGTGAGTGTAATTGTTCGTGTTTACCCCGGAACATCTTCAATATGACCGCAGTTACAGATGTGCCCGATGCTACAGGCGGATTAACCTCCTCGGCTTTCTGGAGTCAGTGCAGTTCGCTCTGCTGTTCGTCTGTACTGCCCTGTTATTTTAGGTGAACCGCGTTGGTGGCGAAAGCGTCCAAACCCCCCCACCAAAAAACAGAAAAAGTCCCATTCTACCGCTTTAAGCCACATGTTTGAGGGCTGAAATGAGACGCAGCGGAGTTAGAAAAGCTGCCGTTGGACTGGATCTAGTTCGCGTGCTGCTCCTCTCAGAGATGCGACATGAACACACTCAGGGTTTTTATCGGGATGCTGAGCAGGAATGTATATATATATATATATATATGTGTGTGTATATGTATGTTTTAAACGTGTACGAATTAAATTAACTATAGTTTTAACAAGAAAAAAAAAACAAAAAATGGAAAAAGGCCTGATACGATGCGTTCACCTTTCTATAAACCGTTATAAAGAGAAAAGCCAGTTAACAGGTTATATTTCTGACAAGCTCTCACAGAAACACGTTTTCCAGCTAGTCTGATTTGAACAGAATTCGTCATAGAGCCTTGAAATAATAATGGTGAGACACAATGAATGTGAAGCTCAGAATGAAAGTTCCCACTAGTTGGTTGTTTTGTGACGATCACGATGTTTAGATTTTGTTTTCTTCTTTTTGTGAAGAAGGAAAGGTACAACAAAGTTTTGGTCTATTTGTGTCAGAGTTCATCTGTACGTTTCACTGCTGATATCTGTCATTATCAAACAGATCGGCTCACTGCACTCACACATGTCGTGTACTCCAATGTCAGGAGGGACGACACCCGAAGGTCACGCAGGTGGCGGGGTCAAAAACCACCACGTGGGCCGACCTCAGTGACCTCAGTGTGTACTTTGAGACTAACACCACATGACGCACACATAATTTCACCTATCTCTGATTTTAATAAAAGATGGTAACACTGGAAGGTCATTGTGACCTTTTTCTCTTCTGACTTCTTCAAATCCTGTTGTATTCTTCAGTCCATATTTCATCATCATGCTGTTTGACTCATGTTCTCTGTCTCCCACGGCGTCCTTAAACGCATCACATGTGGTGTTAGCAGAGTGTGAGTAGTGTGTGCAGCTTGCCCGACAAGCAGCAACCATGAGTTTGTTGACACTCGCAACACTCGCCGCCGAGGACCGTTGCTCCACCTTGAACGGCGACCAGATAACAGATTAGCGCCAAAGCTGGCGTCTTTCTGCAGGATCAGGCTTTCCGGGGTAATAAGAGGTTTACGGCCATGTTGTCAGAGTGTGTTGGTTTGATTATTACACTGAGAATCCACTGCCATGCCAACGGGACGGTCAAAAGTTGTTCATTAATGCACCTATTGCCCTCAGGGTGTTTAATTTTGTTGGAAACGTTTTGACTTAATGTCTTAAGACCAAAGCAAAAGGAACCCAGATAGAGATACACCCGAAGATTTTATTCTTTATGCTTTTACCTACTGAGAAAAATGTAACAAATTATAAGTAAACAGCAAAAGAAAAGTTCCCACCATGAGCTGCTATTAAGTACTTAAAGAAGTAGCAAATGTGACATCACACTGCACAACAGACTTCATGAAAACTAAATTGTTATCGATTTGGGGATTATTTTCAGGGTTTAGCACTAATAGTGTCAATAACATGACTGAAAACATCAGCCTCCGTTTGCATTCCTGAGATTATGCGGATCCTTAGCTTAACTTGGAGATTTCCAAAAGCCTCCCAGTGTTTGTAAATCCAGCGTGTTCCGTGACAGAAAGCGGCTGAAGGGTTCAAAAGAACGAAACGGAGTGGGTTGGCTGGTTGGCCTTTCTGTTGTCCGCTCCAGCCCGAGTCTCTCCTTCAACTGGTGAAGGAATGTCCTAATTATTAACTTGAAAAGGGATGAGATGACCCAGGCTATAAAAAAAAAAAAAAAGGTAAAATTGTGAAATGAGCAGCAACTGCTGACGTTTGGTTGTCAACAATTTGGATTTTTATCTGACTTAATTTTAAACTCCTCACTGGGCCTGTTAAGATGGCCAATTTTGCCTCCATGGTAAATTGTCAGACATTATTGTGCTAAACAATAATATTTTTTAGATGATTTTTCAACTATTGTAATGATAATGGCATAACAACACAAGAACACTTAGGCCTGTCGCAATACATTTTACTGGATGATGAACTGGCCCAGAAATTATTGCGATATCTGATATTTTTGTTGTTTTGAGACCATTTTCAAGAAATGTATCAATAATGGGATAATAATCCTAATCCAGATTCTCAAAGACTAGTGAACTATAATTTTGTTCACAGTACCCCACATTGGAAATAAGATAATTTAAACATCCAAAATAAAAACAGTAAATAATAGGAAATAAAGAAACATAAAAAAATGAATTATGAAGTTTCTGTAAACAAAGTTGTTCTTCAAAAAATATGAATCATCAGAATGGAAAATATTGCGCTCATTCTAGTTGATTAATTTCTTGTTGCCACAAACTTGCTGATGCAGAAATGGCTAACTTTTAAGTCTTCTTGCAGTAACAACTTCCACGGAGAAGAGTGTTGCTGCTAGTGCAGCCTCATATAATCGGCATGGTGCATTCACTGCTCAGAAAAAGATGTAGTTTTCTGAGTTTCGAGTCGTGGGACGGCAGCAGTCAAGTTTTATATCCACAAATTACGGTCCCACTTCCAAGAATAATTTCGCCGCCCGGCCCTTCTTTGTCACAGCACAATCTGTGAACCATGTGAAATAATTTCAGGATGTCCGCATTAAGCAAAAACCAATATTAAAGCCCTTTTCAGCTCGGATTACAGCGTAAACTTGATGTATTGCAGGGATTACCCTGCACATAAAAAGGCAGAAATGCTCTTGTGTGGAAGAGGATTTCTTGCAGCAGTGGCAGGGGATGAATGTCAGGCCGTAACACCCAGCAGAGGGATAGAGACAGTAATTAAGCCTCCGTGCTGACAGTCAGTCTGCCTTTTTTTTTTTTTCTTCTTCTTTTCCACCTCTGCTTTTGCTGGACCAAAAATTGATCCATGTTCAGGCCCAGAAAACCAAACCTGAAACACCTGCGAGAAGAAGGCCTGGTCAGACCTTACTGTTGATACACAGACTCCAAAGCCACTGTTTGACTTGTTGATAAAAAGTTATGCTTGAATAAATGTTCAGCTGCAGTTGTCTTGACATTTGCACATTGCAGCATAAAAATACTCTTTCAAAATGGAAACATTGTTGTTTACTGTGCAACATGAAGGTGCTTGCATTTAAAGTGTAGGTTTAACTTTTTCTCATAAATGTCATTAAGTCATAATGGTGTTTTAATCTGGCTTCTAAAATAAAATAAAATAAAAAAAAACTAATAAAAACTACTAAAGTAACTGACTTTTCCGATTAACCTGTTTTCTATAAAACTGCAACATATTTGGAAAACAAAAAATTGGCATATGGTCATAAGACATTGCGATAGGTTTTGTGATTACACCACCCTGTGTTTGTTTCTCATGCAACTGGTTGCCAATTATGTTACTGGCAACCAGAGTTTGGTTGAATTTCTTTCAGACACGATGAAAGGAACCAGTCCCAGCTGATTAATTTACGAGATTGTTTATGCTAAGCTGGCTGATGTTGAAGATTACGTTGGCTCAAACCTTTGGCGGTTCTGTCACCAGTACTTTCAGGTCTTTATTGTACACATTCCAATTTTTTGGACGTTCTGCTCTCTAACACCAAACTGCTGCTGGGCTGGAGAGCTCATTCAACTGCATGAAGAGCACAAAGGAGCGTTATTACAGATCCTTCCTCCCAGCAGCTGTCTTCCAAATTTTCCGTGATTCTCATTTTTAATAAAACGAAGGTCACAGAGGTGACAACCAAAAGTTTATCAGCCGTTTATCCAGCTGAACATGATTAGCAGCAGGTGGGGGAGGGGATAATTTGCTGGTATTTACGAGAATTACCATCATGCCACTGGCCTCTCTGGTGTTCCCTTAAAACGATGGAAAATGTAAAAAAGTTTTGATGCTGCAACTTTTTAAAACTTTGATATATTTTGGGTTTGGTCTTCTCTGGTCGGTTACTAATAGTTAGATTTACTAACAGGTCACCAGACAAGTCCATGTTCAGCAGTCTTCATGACATCAAGACAACAACCAGTTTCAAGTTGAGTTCTTTTCTGACCTTCTCCTCTAAAACAAAAATGGCTGCTATCATCATCATCATCATCTACTCAGTTTGCCGTTTGTTTTTCGTCATGAGAATAAGGTCAACATTGTTCTTAGTGTCGATGTCAGCCGGACCCTTCGCTCCGTTGCTCTGCAGCACGTTTGTAACCAGAAGTCATTTGTAATTTAAGATGTTCCAAGTTTCGAGTTACAGCCAAAGCGTTCCTAATGCGAGGACTCTGCCTCTTCCAGGAGAATATATGTCTCCCGGAACGATGCCGGCTGGAATTTCAGACGGCTCCAGAGGTTTCTTGAATGGTTTTTTTTGGTTTTTGTTTGGTTGTTGGGACGATGGGAATGCTTAGTTTCCTGAAGGCGTGGCAGTGGCTCGAATTGTACCTGAGACGGGGTATCTTGACTGAGGCGATAAGGAGAGTCTTTGCATTTTATCCGGTGGAGGGCTCCTCTGCTGGAGCCTGGGTTCACTTGGTCTCCATTTTCAGTATCAACAAAGCTCTGGTTTTAAGCTAGATGAACCAAAACATTAAATCCAGGTTTCACATGCCCCTCAACACACTGCCTGGGAACCTTTTCACACTTTGTCATGCTGCAACCTCCAGCTTTGATATATTTTATTGAGTTTTCATTTAATAGACCAACACAAAGTAGACCAGGAATATATGTGGTTGGAAAAAAGTTGATTTGTTGTTCCACCTGCTTTCTGTGTCCATACTATAAACACAACCTCTCGCTGTGTTTATTTAAAACTACAATATAAACAAGCTAATAACAGAAAAAGAAGCCTTGTACTAGTGGCAAAATAAATGAAAAGTTGTTTTTAAGACTAGAATCGATGTTCTCATTGATATTAGTGAAAGGCAGATGTGAACAGGTGGGGTTTCAGCCATCACTTAAAGAATGTCAGCTTTTCGTCTGTTTTGCAGTTTCTGTAAGTTTGATCCAGATTTAGTGGATCGTAAAAACTGAATGTTGCTTCTCCGTGTTAGGTTCTGGTTCTGGGAATGCAGAACCAGGAAACATGAAAGATCTGGAAGGCTGATACAACAGCAGATATTTAATGTATTGTGGTGCTAAGCTGTTCAGTGATTTATTAACTAAGATAAATATTTTAAAGTTTTTTTTCTGAGCTACAGGGAGTCAGTATAGGAACTTGAGAACTGGGGCGAGTGAGAATGTGAGCAATTGCAGCTGTCGGACTAATATTTTTTAGGCGGACATGTAAAGACACTGTTGCAGTGATCAATGCGACTAAAAATAAATATATGAATGAGTTTTTCTAGATCTTGCTGCAGCATTAGTCTTTTAATCCTTTAAATGTTCCTCAGATGATAAAAGAACAACTTCGTAACTGTCTTTATGTGACTGAATGTTCAGGTCTGAGTCCATCTTGACTACACCCAGATTTCAGGCCTGACAATTTGTTTTTAACAGTAACTGCTGAAGCTGCGTGCCGACTCTTGATGGTTCCTATTCGGGTCCAAAAATGCCAACTTCAGTTCTGTTTCTGTTCAGCTGAAGAAAGTCTTGCAGAGTGAAGTTAAAGGGGCATGAATACTTCTCCAGAGCCCGTTTAAAAGTGTTGTTGTCGCAAGAGCCTCCTGCACTGACCTGCATTGCACTGCGCTCGTCCTCCTGAGGGATTTTGTCTGGCCCTGGGAGCGCCCGGCCAGACGTTGACTGTCGGTGTATTGAAGACGCTGTCACTGTGAAAACGTTCACACACAGTTTCACTACAAGGCGGTGGATCTCTCAGGAGGTAAGGATGGGTAGGGCTGGACGATATTGCTTAAAAATGTATCACAATCTGCTGTCGATAGATTTATCTCACTCTTTGTTTCTGCACAGAAAGCTTTGGCTGCCTGTTGTTTTCCACATGTTGAATGAAGTCATGAAAGCAGAATCACTTCATGTAAATGATGTCTGAAAGGTCATTCGAGTTCAGGGCCGCCACCAGCTGAGCTTCGGATGGCGTTTGGAAGGAGAGGAGACGGCGGAGGGAGGGGACCTCCTCTGGAGTGGTTGCCAAGGACACTCAGGACCTCCACAGCCAGCGTTTGCTAAAGGCGGGGCGGTGCAGGAGTGCTCCCGGCGTTTCTCTGGAGATTGAATTGTCAGTAATCAGTCACTGTGACAGCCAGGCTGACTACACGGATAACTCTATTGGCCGAAGGCGCGTTCCCGCGAGGAACAGCCTTCTCGGTGCTGGTTCTCAGACTGAAATATGACGTGTTTGGATGTAAAGCTCTTCAGGTTCTCACAGACAGCCTGTCAGTAGAGGCATCACCGTGTTGTGTTCATGTTTTATTGAAACCTGTATCTCACGTTTCGGCCCATCCTGTCAAGCGCTCTCTTGTCTCGCGAGCAGGGTTTACAGATGGCCTCGCCGCTGTCGCCACATCTGCCCTTGTCTGACCGCGCTCTGCAGATCCTGCTGGGGTTCCAGCGGCGCTCCACTGCTCTGGAAACTCTGCACTCCTCACATCCGCTGGCTCCTCACACACGCACACTCAGAGTCTCTCAGACACTTTGTCTTTGCCAGTGCTCTCTACATGGCCAACCATGGCTGAGGAAATCCCGACAGACCTGCAGCTTGCTTAGTGTAGCGGCGGAGGGACAGGTACTCTATTAGCAGCTCTGAGTGCATGGCTGACAGCGGCAGCCATTCAGTTTTATTTATAGCTGAATAGAAGGAGGGGCTCAGTCGGGAGAGGCACATTCAGCTGGGCTCAGACCTCACTTTCACCTATTAGGACAGAGGGTTTTTTTGTCTTGTTTATTTGGGTGTTTTTGTTGGCAATGTTCTTTTTTTAGCAGTTATCTGCAGCTGCGTTTTTACCCTTTAGCAAAAAATGCATTGCTAAAGAATTTTGTGGCCAATTTCTTATCTCTAATTTTTGTAAAACCTCATCTCCCAGGAGAGAATGCTTGCTTGCATTCTCTCCTGGTTCTCCCAACTTCCTCCTACTGTGCACATCAATTCAGATTAGGTTAATTGGTTTCTCTCATGCCTAGTTTCCAAATGGCAAGTGGAACGGGGTTGAACCCAAACGTCTAACATGTTGTTCATACCCCAAATCAATGGACTATAACTCCACCCTAACCATACTGGGTTAGGACAAGTACTTGTCCTATAGAGCTACAGGTAAAGGGGATGAGGAATGGTATAGTATCAACTACTTTTACAGTGGAATCAGATAAAATAGCATCCCGAACTTCACCGATCCATGCCGTACCACTCAGTGGAAACTGAGCATTAATCACCCTTAAGTTTAAGTGTGTGTTTATGATTGTTTGCCTCAAGTCTGCAGAAGTGACCTCTTTAAATCTGAAGTCGTTTGATAGTCTGGTAGACTCGGTTTGACCTAAATTGCAACATTCGTTACATTTTCAGCTGGTGCAGTATGCTTTCACACTACACTGTATCAAACAAACCAAACTCTTTGAGTAAGCTGCTTGCTTGTAGTGGCGAAATTACATAAAAACTTCTGAAGAAAACACTGAGCACAACTCCCTCCTTCACAAAATACAAACAAAAACTGGAGTGGCATGAGATTTTCAGTGGTTGTAGATTTTCTCTTTTGTCTTTGGTAAAAGACCACGAATAAGGACCAAGACCGTAGGGAGTTTAAACCATCCCACTGCTGTTGTGACACTGAGGCACCATGTGAGGTAGTTATGGTCACATCGTCAAAACACATCGACAAACAGTTTAATCAAAAGTTATGAATTTATTTCAAGCAAATTATTTATGAACTGTGAGAATAAGCTGAGAGAGGACATTGTCTCTATTCTTATGAATTGGCATTTTGTTCCTACCTGCTTATGTTTTATCCTGGTAAACAAGACAAATTGTATCCATGTACTTGAACCATGGCATATTTCCTTTGTAGTTGCATTTCTTTCCCATGTATTATTGAGTTAAATTTTTGTGAAAATGTTCAAAACGCTCTCATCATTTAATTCATTTGGGATCATGATACCTTTTTTATTTTTGGGGGGGGCTCTTGACTACTTGACTTAAAAACAAAAAAACCCTTTTCAATCTTAAGAGTATAAATACTTTAATTTTTTCTGAAAGCAGACTGTGAGTACGACATGACGAATTAATTTTAATTGTCTGTTGACAAGGGGTTACTGAGTCAGCCCCATGTTTCATGTTTTACATTGCAGTCTTTGGTTACAACCAGAGAGCCTCTGTGCGCTAATCCGAAGGACTCCCATAAAATTGATATGCGACTCACTGCAGAAATTGTCCTTTTAATCATGCATGAAGTTGACTAAAATAGAATCGTTGGTAACTTTGTGAGGCCTTATAGACGGATACACTAAAGAGGGATGGACAGGAGAGGACTGACTCACATCCCAGCTAAACCCTGCCAAGTCCGCAGCTGCTCCGTGCACTGCCCTCTCTTTTATGGGAATGATAAATAAATAGTTTCCAGTTTACTGGCCTGAAACATCGCTGCGCCAGTGGAAAATATTGGTGTCGCTTCCCGAGTCTGTATTGGTATAGAAAAATAACCTGCCACTGGAAATCATGGCCTAGATTTTTGGAAAGTATGGCACTGTTTTTCTGAAGCTTTCTGTCATTGTGCGTCTTTTCCAACGTGATCATTTGAGGGATATGCCGTTACAGCGCTGCTGTTTTATGACAGAGGACAGTTTGGTACATAAGGGCTCTTTAAATAAATCATTAAAATCTTTAGAATCTCCCAGTGATGAGGTGTTTTACAGTTGTTGCCCAATGTTATAAAAAGTGTGTATGAATGTGTTTGCGTGGCTGCAGTGCATATGGACCCAGTCTGCTAAAGTCATGTGCTGTTTAGATGGATGAGTGCATCCGAGGCTTTCCCCAAACACGGCTCTAGTTCTAAGTGATTAGAGGAGGGCCTCCCCTTTGGCAGGCAGTGCAGCCCAGAGTCCGTGATGCTGTGCCAGTTTCTGTCTTTGATAATGAACAAGCCTTTTCCTCACTGCAGTGACAGACGACTTGTATGGGTTTTTCTTTCTTTTGTTAAGACATGCGAGTACAATTAGACTTTCCGGTGCAACATTTAATAAGAGGATGTCTTATGTAGAAAATACTTTTGTGCAGAGGTCCTCTAAACTCATTTTGAAGACGATGTGAACTTCAGCTGTTACAGCTACAAACGAGGGATCAGGCCCCAAATCTGAGAGTAATGATGGACTCTGACCTAAAACCTTCAGAGACACATAAGGACAATTACAAAGTTGGCCTTTTAGCACCAGAAGAGCATTTCTAAGGTTTAAGAACTAATGCCAAACAAAATCTAGAGAAACTCATCCATGCATTTGTCTTTAGTTGCATTGATAATTGCAGTACTGTCTTCACAGCTCTGCCTTTATAGCTTACTAAGAATAAGAAAGTAGAGCACTTCACCCCATTTTCAGTCTTTCCACTGGCTTCCTGTCACTCAGACAACATAGTTTAAAGTACTTTAAATACTTTAGTGTATAAATCACTGACTGGCTTACGGCACCAAAATACATTAAAGGCCTGTCGTCGTATCGCTCTCACAGATCATTCAGGTCTTCTGGTTCTGGTTTGCTCTGCATCCCCAAAATCAGAACCAAACATAGAGAAGCAGCATTCCACAAATCTGATACAAACTTCCAAATAACTGAAAATTAGGCGAAACACTGAGTTCCTTTAAATTCAGGCTAAAAAGTCGCCTGTTTAGAGTTGCCTTTGATTAGTAGAAAATAGTGCATTGATCTACATATTGGATTATTTTGATGATGGCATTTCACAAAGTGCAATGTTAGTTGTTGTTTATATATAATTAGTTACCATGTTATGTTTTTATGGTGTGAATCACCTTGAACTGCCTCGTTGCTTGAAGTGCTATACGAATTAACTTGGCTTAACTTTACAGATGTAATTTAATCTAAATGACCTTAGTGATGCACTCCCTTACCTGTGCATGCTCCTTTAAGGACCAGGTACCGGCTGCAGAAGATGGGCACATAAAACGAACCAGAAGTAAGTACAGAAGGGCCTAATTCAGAGATACTTACTCATAACAGAGATGATTACTAGAATACATCCACTGTGTTGATTGGATTATGCTGCCAACCATATTTTCTCAAAGGAATAAATACATTTCACAAAAGTTGAGAAGCTGTAATTCTCACAGAACTTTTAAGTCGTTTGAATATTTGCGGGGTTTAAGCCCTGCCAGTAAATTAGCCATTTTCTGTCAAATTATAATTTTGTTCTCTGTTCGTCCTCCTTTTGTTACCAAAGTAATTAGTATTTCACCAGACGTTTCGACACGTTTTCATTTGATTGAGTCGAAGTCGGTAGGTTGTACTGCTCAATGACTTTGTTCAGACCAAAGTTTCCTGTAATGTGAATATTTTTCAAAGTTAGACTTAAAACTTTGAAGCCCCACACTGTTCCTTAAAACCAGACGCAGTTGCAGAAAGCATGTCAAATTAAGACTTACTGCAGAATACCAAGATTAAAAGAGCATTTCTCCCAACATTTATGACATTGACAAAATTCCGATTTAAACTCTTACATGTCGTCAACTTTGAAAAACTGAAGACATTTACCCACATTCAGAGGTCCTTGAAATGCACGTCTGAATGCAAATGTTTTGTTGATGCAACTGTTTGTTTGGACATGCTGCACTTTCCAGCTTCTGTTCAAATCCAGCTACTTCTTATCATTAAATTACACCACAGAGTGGGCGTTATGAGGACTGTGGATCTTTCTAATCAGTCATCAGTTAAGTGATTTCATGTCAGCGCCGATCTCAATCACTCACCGGGTCTCAGCTGGCCTCTCAGCCTATCGCTGTGGTGAAGAAAGCCAGAGAGGCTGGTGAGACATTTAGCTTCCGAAAAGCGTGATTCTTGGTTGTGAGCATGCAGACCCGGAGACGAGCGCTAATACAACACGAAGTTCAGTTCACCACAATGAGGTCTGATAGCTGCTTACTAAGCAGTGACGTCACACCGTGAGAGATGAGTTACTACTAATCATTTTCAAGCAAAGAGGAATTGAACATATTTTAAACAACTAGCATCTTATGTTGGTGGTTAGCACAGTTTGTATTATGAAGCGAAAGTTTGGATATTTCTTAGAGAACGTAGATCTTTACCTGAACTCTGGGAACTCTTAAAAGCCTGCCTGGATTTCCAGAACTATAGTGTTCCATGACACACGATGACTGGAAGCTGAAGAAGACAAAACGGAGCTAACTTTGTGGTGATGAATTCAGCCTCTCTGCAGCAGTGTTTAAAAGTATCAGCCTGAATTAACACTTGACATACCTTCATAGAGGATACGGCTTCCTGTTTTAGGAACTTCTTCCACCTCTTACACATCCTCAGGATCCATGTTTTTAAACACTTGACTGACTCATAATCAGTAGCATCTTTTACACAAGAGTGTTTTCTTTTTCAGCGTGACCTCATAGGGCTTAAGTATGGTGCGTTCACTGAGCGGAAAAGGATTGGATTCTACGGTTCTGACTCTTTCACTCACCAGGGCCATTGAGTCTGAATAGCACTCAATTCCTGTCACCAGCTCTTTTTTTAGGGCGTTTCTTCTGATGTTGTTTTTCATTCTTCAGCAATTTTCAAGGATTATTTTGTATCACATAATTCAATTAGTCCTGGCTTCCTGACGCACGCAGGCAAATTTTCCACAAATACTCAACCAGGACTCTGCGGTGGTCCACTGTGGTTCGTATTTATTAGGATCACATTTCCAAACTGTAGAATGTAAGGGATAATAATAGTTTAAATAGTATAAAAATATGTTTGATCTCGATTAGTTACATCTTTTGAAACCAAAAAGATTAGCTTTAATGGCACTCATTAAGGATGTTTTCATTTGTTTTTAGCTGCTGAAAACCACAAAGAGTTGAAGCGAAGCCTGAGATGCAGAACTGATGGCCTTTCATTGAGGCATATCCTAAATTAATCAAATAAAACTCACCTCACAAAAGATCAACCTTGGATTTATTTGTAGACTGCCTGAAAGAGATAACGACATCCACATTAGGAGTAAATTTAATGATCCAGGGTCGGCTGTGTCGGGTGCTGAGGCTTTCAGGCCTCAGCAGCAGCGCCTGAAGTATCGATCTGTGTCTGTGATTCCCCATGTTCGAGTAAAACCTCTGCAACTTTTTCCCCCCCATTTTTATCACTTCTGTGTTGCGTTATGAACGATGGAGAGCTTAAAGTGCTGTGAAGACTGCGTCACACTGGTTTCAGATGGAGTTCATTTAATAAAGGCGCCGACAATTATAGTAATGCACTGTTTAGCTTTTATTAGACCCTTTTAATCCTGGAAAGATCAATGAGTGAGGTTGATGTTTCAGGCATTTTTTTTTGTCTCTTCTAAACTTAATCACACTTTCTACTTTACTGTTCTGGTTGCCGTTTCAAAGCATCTTGTCACATTATCTTCAGTTTTATTTCGAAACTGAAACGTGGGCGTAATGTAGGATTTTTTGATCGTTTCTTTTTTTTTTGTCACATTGTCTGTTGAAGACGGGAAGATTGCGTCCAGTGTCCTGGGAGCTGAGAGAAAGAGGACGGCGCCTCAGGAGAGCAAGCTGTCATTTAATTAAGCAGACACGCAGCACAGGGGGGAACTGTGTGAGGATGTACGTTGCGTTTCGTCTGAGTGGGGTCTGCTGGAAATATCAGCAGGAGACCTTTGGTGGTTACATTTTCCACCATGGAGAGGATTACACCCCCAGATCAGATTTGCTCCCAGGGTCTTCTCTTTCTTTGTGCCTCTTGATTTCAATACAACACAACACAAGTGAGATAATCAGTGAAGCGTTACCTCACCCATGTTGTGTTATTGACCTAACGAGTGGAGGGGGAAGAGGCGGGGGCTCAAATCCCGCTCAAACGGATTTCTGCCGTTCTAATTCTGTTACCAAACGAGCCGTGTTGGAGCAATAATCTGGAACTGAGCCTCGTCACAGTCCATTAGCTTTACTCTGCCGCCGATGGCCGTCTCTGCGGACCCAGAACGGTAAACACTGGCTTACGAAAAGTCGTGGGGGAGGGAGAACAGCGGGGAAGTGGAGAGGGGATAAGGAAATTTCCAGTGACATGATCCCGGAGGTTTCCCAGCGGAACACGCCCGGAATAACTACGGAATCGTGAGGTCTGGGACATGATTGTGTTCTACTTGTTTAGGTTGGAAAGTAACTGTAAAATGAGAGCTGTAATCAAATGTTAGGTTTCTTTGACAGCCAAGCTGGTGGTTGAATACAATCAGAGCTGATGAGACAAAGTTATGGTGAAATTAGTTCCAGACTCTAAAAGGGGGAAAAAAACACCATGTAAGAGAAACACCAATGCATAATTCAGATTGTGTGTGGATGGAATGTAACTTGATTATGCTACTTTGAATTATTTTAAGACTATAAACCAATTTGACAATCTACCAAATATTAGTGAGTTTCATAATCAAATAATCAATGTGACGGATGAATTTGAGGGAACAGTCTCAAGTAAAGGGAAGAACGACAAGATTTTGGTATATTTCTCAGGATTAGGACGCACTTATCATTCAGTCAAGCTTGTTTGCAGAGCACATTTCAGCAGCAAAGTAGTTCAAAGTTCTTCACGTCATAAGAACACAAAAATAAGAGTATAAAAACGTGGCAGAAATGGACAACTCATTATTTAGTTAGGGAAGACGTCGTGTCCTGGTTTTGAGGCAGGAGACGTCACAAGCGGTTCATCGACCAATTGGAAGCGAGCTTTGGATGAAAGATGATACATGTTAAACAATTCAAAAAATTTATTCTTACTCTATTTTCCCCTTTTTCAACCAGAATACTTTACCTTGCCAGAGACTTTCACTCAATACCTGAGTTTCTGTAAGCTTCAAAGTTTTCTGCATAACCTTCCGTGAGATTTATGTAAATTTATGAACGGCTTTGCAACAAGAGACTCCCAAAACACCAACTTCTAAAGCAGGCTTCAAGTGGAGCTATGCGTCATAAAGCAATGTTTTCTCGACTCGAGTAAATATAATAAATAAATCATAAGAATCATGATGTAATATATTGATCGATCCGTGTGGTAGGATTAAACAGCATTACTGGTTGTCTTGCATTGAAATTCAAGTCTATTCTGAACTATGCTTTCTCAAATGAATGAGTGTTTCAGTTGGCAGACCGGGTCCAACTACAGCCTGTCACTCAGCCGCCTCCCACCGTTTCCACTATAATCCTCTTTCAGCAGTTTGAGTTCAGGAGTTTAGCCCGACGTTGTTGTGGCCGAGTCAGGCCGATGACGGTCACCTCTGTGACCCTGAAATCAGAAGCGTCGCCATCATAACGACGTCAGGAAAACCTGCGGTCATTGTCACTATGGTGACAAATGAAAATGGGTACCAATTGAAGAGGCTTACTCTTACTCTTTTCTGATAACCTGAAAAGAGTAAGAGTACCTTTCAAAAGTATTGATCCTCATTAGACATTTTCAAATGTTGTCACATAACACCTACAAACCTAAATTCATTTTGGGGTGATTTATTTTTTTGTGATTGTCACAAAACAACCGCTGAAATCCATTTTTGTTTACATTTCATGAAGTAGGAAGTAGCGCTCAGTGTCTTCTTCACTGGTTTTTAGTACAGCACCCCCGCAGGCGAGGAGACAAACAAGTTTTTGGTTCATTTGACAGTGCAAAAGCGAACCGCTCCACCTGAAAATGTAACAAATGTTGCAGTTTTGCTCACCAATTGAAAGAATCCACTGGACTATTATAACAATAAGTCATGGATACTTTGCGTTATATAAAATACCAATAAAAACCTTGAATATTTGTTGTACCATGACAAAATCTAAAACACTTATGCCCTGCAGGTGGTCCGAAACACAAATCCATCTTCCTGTTACGCCATCATCCAAAACCCTAAATGTGTTGAGACGTTGGAGAGCGGAAATGTTTGCTCAGTACAGAGGAGATGGGATATTAAAGGTGTTACCCGTTTATCAAACCGACACATTTGAGCGTGTCTTTGCGCAGTCCATCTCTCACAGGTATCGCTGACTGTGAAAACAGACCTCTTCCCTCCCTCACCAGGTCTTCCTCCGACTCAGTTCTTCGTCCCCTGCAGCCTCCTCGCCTCTCGCTGCGTGGTGTAATAATTACAGCTGAACTGAGGCTCCAACAGTGTAACTGTGCTTTGGTTCATCACCTTTAAGGGAACGTCTGGTGTAACAAGGAAGCATTACGCAAGAGAGAGGCAATCCCACTTTTTGATGGAGGGTCTGGTACACTATCAGTTCTCCATCCCTTGCCTCATGCTGTTCCACATTCATGGTATGGTGTGAATGTGGGGCAAGCTGCACAGCTTGCAAATAGATTTCTCCGCTGTCATCAGGGAGTCGATGTTCTGATCTGGTTCCACCTCGCTTTACCGTCTTTCTTTTATTATTGTCATTATCATTATTATTGGCATCTTGTTTGGGGATTGTCGGGAGGTAAACGGATTTTCTAAAGTGAAGACATGCTTCTGCAGCATCGTCTCTATCGTTCGTCTTCTTGCCTCGCGTCTGTCCCATGGGTCTATCCCAGTTTAGCATGAACATCAGCAACCAGCTTTGTCTCTATGGCAACAGCTGTGCATGCCGAGCGGCGGAGCTGGCATGCAGTGGGAAGGAAACGGGTGCACTGTGGTTGTGTTGCATGTTTTATTTGGCCGGGTTTTTTTTTTAAAGTTGTGATTTGATATCAAGAGAGGAGAAAGGGTGATGAGGATTTGAAGGATGTCTGGGTAACCCCTCTGTAGGACATCAGTAGGGTTGGGACAGAAAAAGCCACCCAATCAGTGTATCATTTAAAGCGTTTTCTGACCTTTATCTCCCATCAATGCCTCAATTACCGACTTTCCTGCTATAATCAAAGCCATATTTGCCTCTATCCCACTTTCTGTGGCGGAGGAAGTATTGGATTGATCCCTTCAATCTGCCTAGGCATGCTGAATATTTTTTTTCTCCCATGCTCACTTGTCTAAATATTATTCAGTTCCACACTTGAGCCGGATTTGTCGGCAGGGATTTCTCCGGCCGTGTTTTCACTTCTTATTTGTGATCGCTGAAGACTTTCCCCACTGGATCTTTCCATGTTTTTTCTGATTGTTTTATGTAATCTGAAGCCTCTGCTGCCTTGCAACCATCTGCTTTGCTGGTTGTTTTCGTGCGAGACGCAGTCTGTTGACAGAGCACTGCGACCTCTGACCCCAATAATCCGTCAGTAGGCAGATGTCTGTTCGGACCTTTGTCGCTTTAATCTGAGGTCAACGCAGACGTGATTGCTTGGCGGCGTCATGGCGGCAGGACCCCTCCTGCTGGAAGTTGGCTCATCAGTCGGCAACCTTGAAAGTTATTCGACACCAGCCGCTCAAGGTTGTTCAGGGAGGATTGGCTCAGACTCAGAAAGTGATTCTGCTCCGTTCCAGCAGCTGGTTTGGTCCCCAATGCCTGACTGCATTTCCTCACATTTTGTGAGCTTTAAACAGGAATTACTGCAATTTTGACCATTTAAATTGTCTGAGTTGTGACAGTACAGTTTTTCAACGTAATTGTCAATAACTGTTCAGTTCTGATTGCTTTTAGTTAGTTTTATTAACAATTCCTACATAAAACATGTGCTTAGCATTTAGCTGAAATGCTAATAAAATGCAAAATATGTTGGTTTAGTTAACAGTTTTCCTTATCCACTGTTAGCTAAGAACAGTAAGACAGGTCTTTATGGCTTAACAAGGCTTCATAAGACTTAGTTTAAAAAGTTTCTAAGTATGCATTCATTGTGTATGACAGCACTAATGCTAAAGTCAAACCTGCTAGTTAAGCATCTGCGAAAATGTTTCCATGCCTCCTAATCATGGTTGATTTGGAAAGATTTACTCAATTTCAGTAACGCTTAATGCTAAAATTACAATGTGCTCATATTTTCAGTTTCTTTGTAACATGAGTGATAAACTAGATGAACAATATTATATTATTATTAGTTTGAATTCAATAAATGTGATAGCAGCAGTACATTTAATTTTACAAAGGCATTTATATAGCAGTTTGAGTAGCGCTGACACTGTTCTTGTTTGTGATAATCACACACACATAATACCATTTTTATTTATTCAATGAATAAAACTGAGGGGGTAATTTCAAAATGTTTCATTTAGGTAAAGTTTAACCAAGAAATCTGTACATTTTCCACAAATAATTTAATGGAGTGGCGTGTCCTGCTCTGGTATACTTAAAATGTAAATCCAAATGTTTTCATTCCAAAATAAGTTTAATTCCTCTGACACTTTCAGTCCTTTGTTGGCTTTTGTCCTCCTTATTAAATGGATATACAAACCCTCTGCACAATCAGCAGTTCATAAACAAAAGGATAATAGTGTTTATTTAAATTTCTAATGAAAGAATCCATCCATCCACTGTGTAAACACTTTTATCCTTGGGGTTGGTTCTTTCTCTTATTGTACACCCTGAACATTTAGCTATTATTGAACATTACATTCACAGGCTGATGCGGTTGATTAAAATTTCAAAACTTGTTTTTATGTCCTTCTGCGTTCCCTTCTGTAGAGCTGTTGACTCTTAATGAAGTGTCTTCTTTCTGAATGAAGACAGTTTATTTTTTAAATAACACAAGGTGATCTGTCCTCTTCAGGCAGCTTGAGGCACTGACAAAGACCAGGCTTCGTGTGCGATCATTTGCAACCTGAGCCAGGTAACCCAACACTACTTCCTGCCCGCGCCTCCTGCAGCCAGGCGAGGCTGAGCAGGCAGCGTTTCAGCAGCTGTCTCAGGGACAGGCGGGGGTATTTTCTTCTGTGTCTCTGTTGTTGCTTTATAATCGTGTGCGGGGACAAGCTGCTCCCTTCAAGGAGAAAACAAATGAGGAAGGCTTCGGAGCACCTTGTCGAATCTGCCCGGTCCATCTTTGTGTGTTTGCTGCGACACCTGTGTGGGCTGGAAGGATGCCCTTTTCCTCAAGATGTCATCCCTGGCTGTGCTGTCATTATGCAGCTGTGCTGAGTCACTTACTATTAATCAGCATGTGGGATGTAAAGATAAAGAGAAATGGGCTCCAGCAAATGGACACATGAATGCAAATGAGTCATGTGCTTTTTAAACACTTACCGTTGAGTATTTAACAAGGTACTGAACAGAAAGGCTAAATAACTCGTTTTACAGTCATTTAGACATACAACCTGCTGGTCTTTTTCTATTCATTCTCATAAATGAAACACTACTTTGCTGAACAAGTTGTAATTCCTGTAGCATTATAAATATTTATTAAACCTACTAAAAATCACATTGTAAATAGTCACCTAGATAGAAAGTCATCTTTGCTTGTTGTAAAATGTTATTTAGTCGAGATAAAATTGACCTGCTCAACAACAAACTTCAGCAGTTTTTTTGTTCTGTTTTTTTTTTTTTGTTTGTTTTGCAGTGACATTGCTTAATGCATAAGACAACAAAAGTGAGATGCTTTAAATATGTCTACGTATTTTTTTTGGCTTCTTATAAAATCTTAAATTAACATATTTAAAATCAAGACCTTAAAATGTCTTAAATGTATTAATAGAATAAGTTGGCCTTCAAATTGTTATACCCAGGTTTTAAATTTTGTCTTGGCAGAACAATTTTATTGCATATATTGTTTGTTTTTTTTGTTTTGTTTTTGTTTTTCTCATGGGACTTTTCTGTCGGGGAAAAGTTTGACACTTTTTGTCATGTGACTCGAGACAGTTGAGGCTACCGCTGAGTAGCTGCTAATATATCCTTGGAAGCTTGCTTGCTATAATTTTTGCATGTCATGGATAAATGCAAATTTATTGTCAGCTGACTGGTCAAAGTTCGTACATTTTTCTGGAGATGCAAGTGTGAAGACATTTTAAGGCCATTAAAGTTGAAATTTAGGTCTTATAATTGAGTTTGTAAGACGTGCAGAAACTTTGTTTTTCCACATTGTTTCTTCGCTCAAAGTCCTCCTATGAACGACCCCAAAAATGAGGAAGAAAAAAAGCTTTGAAGTGGCGTAGTCAAAGTCAGAGAATCTGACTAAGATGTTGTAGGATGACCTAAAATAGTCTGCCAAGAAATCTCCACAGTGGCAATGACCGGAGTCAAAATCTGATCGATCCTCTTGCAGCTTAAAAGCAACTTAAAAATTAGACATATGAATCATAAATAATTCATGTCTAAATTCGCCAAAAGATGCTGACATTTGCTAGTCCTGCTAGATTCTTTTTTTTTTTATTGTCACTTTGCTTCTTTTAGTTTGAGAAAACAATACACAAACACTGAGGCTTATTTTTGAAGAAGAGACGCCTCTTGGTTTGATTTGATTTCCTCCGCTCCCGGGATCGTATGCAGAGTGATTACCGTTGAGCTTAAAAATCACATCCAGATGGTTATGTAATGCCTGACAGGTCTAAACAGTGTTGTTGAACAGTGCAGCACTCTCGCTATGCGCCGCTCTGCTTTCCTGAATGTTTTATTTTCAGCTTGATTTTATTTTCCTTTTGTTTCTTTTGTTTATTTCAGTAAGCGCAGAGATTCTCCGCATCAGGAAGATGGACGAGCTGCAGGATGTACAGCTGACCGAGATCAAGCCGCTGCTGACCAGTAAGGTGAGTGGCGAGTCGCAACGAAATGGAAACAAGCTGCTAATGTCACCGGCGCACAGACGGGCAGCTGAGATGGAACTCAAGTGTTTTGTGTTGAGTGAAACGGAGCGCTCCAAAGCCAGACTCTACGCTAACAAACGGGACACTCTACAGCTCTGGTCATCAAAGTGAATTATTCATACATGCTCAAAATGTTGGGGGGGAAACGTATAAAGCCAGCAAACAGAGGAGGGATGAAAAATGTAAGAGATGAAAGGAAGAGCTTGAGGAAATTCTTTTTTCATTCTTTTCAAAAAGGTTGACTAGCCAGCAGAAGGTAAGAAAATCCCCAAACGGCAGATCAAAGCCGTTCCCCTTCGCTCCGGCTTTCTTTCCCTCCCTGAAGTATCATCTCGGCAGCTGATTCTCTGATTGGGTGTTTTGTTCCCTCAGCAAACTCAAAGCAGATCGCTCCTCTCACCTCGGAGAGGAGGAGTGTGAGCTGTTCTCCAGCCGATCTGAGGGGGTCTCACCTCCACAGCAGGGGTGTGAAGACCAAGGAGGAGACAAGTCCTCCTGGTCATGCTGCATGACAGCAGGAGAAATGCATCAGAAACGCCATTTGAGTGGACAACATTGTCATTGACCTCTCACTCCACCTAGTGGTCAGTTCATCAAAAAGTTTACAGAATTTCAAGGCAAAGATCGAGACAAAGCATGGATGAATAAGGGTCTTTTTTGTTGTTTCTGTTAAAGATTTCATCAAGTGGTTTAACTAAGTTGTTCATGTTGCTTCCTCTGTGATCATATCAGGAAAATAAAACTAGTTGGAAGACTTGCTGTAACCTGATGACATTGCAAACACACTTCTAGTATCTGTCAGGTTTCTGCAAACATACTGAAATAAGAGATTATTAAGTTGACGTTAGTAGATGGAGTTAAACTTGTAAATATGGAGATTTCACTCTTGATCTTGACAACATTTGACATTTTGATGCTACTTTAATTGAGTCAAACATCAGATCAAGTCAAATGTTGTGAAAAAGTGTGAATATCAAACGTGAGAGTAAATAAGAACACAATTTTTTTTTACTTCCTGGATGTGACGGTCTTAGCGTTATTGGCCTCTCCTCCTTTCTCTGAGTACAAAATGTTTGCTTTCCATCCTCAAGATGAGACTTTTTCTGCGATTCACAAATGGAATAAAGTTTTTGTTAGCTTCGAAATGAGTTCAGAAACGTCATATTTAAACAATTTTTAAATATGACGATTAGCAGTCTTGATGTAGGTACTGAACAGATATGTCATCAGCAAGCCGATGTGTACACTCACATTTTATTAAACACTACCAACACAGCATAACACAGGAGAGCTGAGGTCCCATAAAAAATTACATAAAAAAATAATCAATAAAATCTTTTTTTATTCTTTCTTCATTTTAAATATGGAACTCACCCTGGAGTGATGGAGCCCTGGGTGGGGAGCCGAATTGTTCAAATAAAAAACCACAGGTGATGAGTATTAGGATTGTAAAAATAATAGAAACAGCTAATAATCTAATTAAACTTGGACATATTTGGGTGCAAACTATACAAAAAGTGTCATTCCTTAAAGAAAACCATTTTTGTTCAAATTAAATTCTTTTTTTTTTAACTGTCCGTTCCCTCCCTTCATACGCTAACCTGAATCACAACAGAGCAGGTGCTGAAGTCTTAAACTTGGGTAACGTGGAGAGGAGTGGCTTTGCTGCCCTCTTCATCCTTTAAGGCAGTGGGAGAAGTTCTGTTCAGATATTACTTTGCTAATGAGGAAGATAGACGGGAAGAGCCAAAGGATGGTGGTAATTATGAGAGAAAACTTTGTAAATAAATATTAAGATTTTATTGTTGCTGTTTTCCTGGAAGCCTGACACAGGATTTTTTTTTCTGTCGCCTTTTCTTTCCTCCCTTCACCAAATTATATAATCTCAGTGACTCTAGAATTTGTATTTTGAGTGCAGCATTGGTGAGAAGGAAAGTGCCCATCTTAGACAAAACATATTTTGTTTTCTTTTTGCCTTTCTTCTACATGCGATATGTTTTTGGGAAGACTACAATAAGCTCTTAGTTGCGGCTAAGCCATACTGGTAACACCTCGAGCAAATCCCAGTATAGTTTTCTCTGCTGCCCACTCACAGCGCTCTGGCCGGCAGCGCTGGCTTCAGGAAGCTGCGCAGTGGATGAAAACGTTGCCAACAGGAACAAAAGAATGAAATGCTCTACTTTTATTTGTCACGTTTAGCAGAATCGTCCTTTATACTGCTGGGGAGAATATATTGTACATTTCTCTGTCCTTCAGTGCTTTGAAAGGCTTTATCTGTATGATAATAAATATCTGCAGTGTTGCTGCAGATATTTTTAGTGTTCTCTGCAAAGTCCACACCTACTGGGAGTTATTCTCTCCTAGATGCTCCCTACTCCTAATTCATCCTGCTTGGAGTCCATCTTTTCACTTTTGGGTTTAAATCTGAGCTGCTGTTGTCCCAGTTTCGACAATTTAGGTTAACGATCAAGAGTTCAAAGACTGAATGAAGAGTACAAAACAACACACACAATATATTCCATAATGTCAGTATTTATTTAAGTTGAAGGGGAATTGTAGTTTTCTGCACTGACCTGTTAATTCTGATTTGGCCAGTGCTGATTTATTTTTCTTCTAATGAATTATATTTATGATCTAAATATAAATCATTAAAACTGGATGACCATTGTTAATCGCACACATGCAGACGTGAGCTGGTTTGTCGGGATGTAGATGAGAACAATTTCTCATAAAAATAATGGGGGCCGAGTTGTCTGTTGGCCAATTTATTGGTGCATCTCGATTTTAAAGCCAAAAAGGATGAAAACAAACTTAAGTACAGCCTTTAATTTAGTACCTCTTTGGACAAACGTTAATAGTCTGGTGTCATTGTAGAGAGTTGGAAATGATTTAGACAATCATTGTGAAGAATCTCAATGAATTGTTGACACTTAAGCTTAATAAGTGTACGTGTCCTACATTTAATAAAGGTTTAATCCTAGTAAAACCTTTGTAGGACGCTTTGTACGATCCAGTTTATTGCAAGCTGCTTTTTTCTCCACATGTGACTCAAATATTCAGTAGACAAACGAGGCATGGTGAATTTCAGTGGCTGAAAAATGTCCAGGTCCTTTGGCTGGAAAAATCGACAATATTTTTCCACTTATGAATATGTTGAAGTTGATCAAGAGTTCAAGTTGTTTGGAAATGGTGCCATAACTCTTCCTGCACTAATAGGCAGCAACAGCTTCTTGTTTTTACTACAGTGTGCATTTGTAGTTGGATTGAGTTCATTTTAGAATCAGATGGTGTTTTATTAGATCCTTATTCATAATTAAAGCCCTGGAGTTCATGCCTCCTTTGTGTGAGTGTCACACAGACCTAGTGAGAACTACATAATCAGCTCACCTCGCCAAATGCCTCAGATATGAAAACGCCGCACATTTAAAGTTTCCTCTTTTTGCTTTTCTTGCAGAACGCGCGGAACTTCCAAGATTTCGACTGCCAGGTGAGTGCTGCTCTCCTCGCCATTAATTATGTGGTGGTCAGAGCGGAGGCTGTGAGGAGTTTTGGGGAGGAGAGGTTGAGGGCTGTATCCTCGGCCTCCCTGTTATACTGGAAGTGTGTTTGTGTGTGTTTGTTCCTCCTAGTGTCAGAGAAGTACGGTTTCTTTGTCTTTTTATGCATAAATCAATCTTTGTTCCCGCATTTGTTTTTTTTTGTCCAGCTTTCTGAAAGCTGCACCAAAAAAAAAAAAAAAAAAAATGCAGCTACTCCTTTTTAGCACCCTTCGCTCTCCTGGGTGTAAGGCTTAATATTTAATAAATACGGGGGCATAATACTAAAGATTGTTATAGCTGTTGAGTGACTGAAGATCGGATTATGTTTACCTTCCATGGTTTGTTCCTCTACGGTTGGATCCAGACGTTCTGCAGTAGCGAAACTGCACTTTAAATAAATAAATAAATAAATAAATAAATCACATGTCCAGTAATCCTCAACATGAATGTGATAAATCCACTTGTTATCAGAGTGTCATATATCTGGATAAAGACATAATCACATAAAATTAATCCTGCATGTGGGCACTTTAAAATTTATGTGGCAGAGTTTGAAGGGATTACAGGGATACACATATAAAAATCAGTGAGATAATCAACAGAAAACATCGTCAGGCTACATCGATTCACATTCAGAAACATTTGAAGAGCAATTGTCATGCATATGGTATTTGATTTATTTCTGCCCTGGATTTACTAAGCAAATTACGTTAAATACACATGGGCAAAAACCCACAAATTATGTCCAGATGGAAACTATTTGTATTTAAGTTTTGGTTTCTGTTGTATAACATTATTATTATTATGTCTTCATTTGACTGCATTCCTTTAAGCTTTAAGAACCGATCAGAGACGTCACACTGGAACGTTTCTAAACCAATTATGAAATATGTCGTCTGTCTAACTCATATTGCGATATAAAGTATGAATTACAGCCAAAATATTTCTGCACACATATGACGTAGAGCCGATTGATTCTTTTAATTTATTTTTTTAACCCAACCCAGATTATTTAATTGCATATAAAATGCATTTACTTGAATTAGCATGCACACCTCATTAGTAGAGGATAAATTCCACCAGCAGCTAACACCAGACTATTTTTATGCGAGCAATCTGCATAACACAAATAGCTCTGCCCGATGATGAGGCGACACTGTTTGTTCTTTCTGTAATTTACATAAATATACATTATTATGCATGAGGGCAAACAGGACAAGATCTGCATCTTAGATTTAGAGTTAGGAGTAATATTTAAACCCAGGTTTGCAGACATTTAGCACATTCAAACAGCTTTATGGATTTGGTCTTGACTGCTCCATTTGACTGCTAGCGCTGCTCAGCGATCATCATAAAGGGGGTAAAGTAACCCCCCCCCCCCACCTCACCCCTCGCTTTTTTCTTGTTTTGAAGCCACATCCCTCCAGAGCTAAATATAGCAGCTGCAGGAAGGGCACCAGCACTTCAGGTAAAGCCGATGGTATACATTCTCCCTGGTAGAATGTATACCATTTTTTTTAGCACCATCTCCCGAAGAGATGGTGTTAAAAAGAATAACAGCATTCTTCTTATACTGTTATTAATAAAGTCATGCTCATAAAGCCCCCGCTGCCCAATTATTCAGCATAAAACGTCTTTCCCATCACCGTTTTCTTGTATCTGCTCAGTTGAAGTTATGCAGCTGTGAGCTGCAGAAAATCTGTGACAGGATTTCTGTCGCCGGCATGGAGGCGGGCTTAAACGCGTTTGACCTTAATTCCTCGGTTGCCGTTTTAAGCTTAGACTACCACATTTATCAGTCACCATGAAAGGACGACACAATCCTTACACAAAGGACTCGTTAAAGTCTATACCATTAGTATTTAAAAATCAGGACCCAAGCAGCTTTAATTATTACTTTAGAGGTAGCCATCGTTGGACTATATAGGTCTTGGATGAAAGCAGAAATCAGTTGGACCATTTCTCACAGCACATCCTAACACGCATGCATCAATGTATTTTTGCAGCTGTTTGCGGGTTCAATTCTCGCAGCAGTGTGTGTTTTTCAGAACAAATAACATGCAAGCTACTGCTTTTTATGTGGAGACGTCCAAATCAGGACGTGCAGTTTCACAGTTTATATTGAGATGAAGGAAAAACAGGCATATACATTACGCAGCAGAATTTTACGTCTATATGCTAAGCGTGCCACTGCGCCATCACTCTAAGCAGCTGGAAATCAATTCACCTTCTCTTACAGCTCCCCCCGCAGGCTACCTGTTAATACTGCAGCCCACAGCGTCGTGACTATCATGACTTCATGCATTGTTGGTGACAGTGTGACATGCTGAGGATGGAGGTTTGAGTCAGACCCATGTGAAACAGTGTTTTAAAGTGTAAGCGTCAGCATTCAGAGTCGCCTCTTGGGCTGAAAATTACTAAAACAGCTGAGTGTGCACTTATGCTGGGCTCTATAAATAGACTTCTCTCAGGTATCTGCTCAAGGTCGTTTATGACCTGTTCTTTTCTTTTCTATTTTACCAAATCTGTTTGGTTTTAATTATTTCAGAAATAAACCATAGATTTGCATACTTGATACAATTTAGTGTCTTTCCTTTGAGCACTGTATTTTCTACATGATTCAGGTTGCTGCTCAGGATTGTGAACTTCATAGAAGTGCCCAGCAGAGGGCAGCATCAGCCTGTCTGTTTCATTGAGACTGGTTTGCTTTTGCACAATGACTTTCCTCCTTGCAGCTTTTACTGAAGGATAATCCTTATGAGAGTTTGATCATCATAAAGAGTGTATGCATTTGGTAGCATTCCCTGTGAAAGTATGAGTTTTTCATATTTGTCTTTAATTACAAGCTTTAATGCAGTTTTGGAAGCATTATAACTGGGGAAAAAACAAGTCAATTGTTTTGAATCCCATTGAAAACCTCATGGCTATTTCACCAAATACTGATTTCTGAACTCTTCCTGACTTGAAACATTAGTATTGTTGTTTATAAATGAATATGAACTTGTTTTCTTTGCATTATTTAATGTCTGAAAGCGCTGCATCTTTTCCATTATTTTATCACATTCTAATTTTCTGCGAATAAATACTAAATTTTTGCTTGGAAGTTTGGAGACATGTTGTCAGAAGTTCATAGAATAAAACAACAATGTCCATTTTACTTGAACATATTCCTATAAAGAGTAAAATGAGACAAACTGATCATTTTGCAGGGGTCTCTTAATTTTTTCCAGAGCTGTATACTCATAGAAATCCTTTATCTCAGTCATTACATGCTTACTTACTATTCTGCTGGGAGGAGAACCTTTTGTCTTTTGCAGATTCAAGCTTTTTTCTCAGGACTGCAGTGTTTTGAGCTCCATCCATTCTGTCCCTGCTAAATAAAACATTGCTAATAGTTATAATGCTATCACTGACCTGCTTCACTGTGTGTATGGTACATTTCCAGTGATGTGGAATTATTTTTCGACCTTGCATATCGTTTTGCATGAAAGGCAGATAACTCAATTAAGGGCTCGTTAACCATGGGTAAGTTACCTTTGACCTTCCTGGTTCCTGTGTTCCTTGGTCTTCCTGATGCTGTTTGTTCAAATCTCTGAGGCTTTCAAGTGATTTCTGTATTTACATTGGACTCCATTTACTTATTAAATGATTTCTTAAAGGGGCAATAATATGTATTTTCTAGGCACATAGAACAATTTTATAACACAATCTAGCGATTGTTGCCTTCAGTTGTTATTAAATACTGTATATCAAAAATGATATGATGTCGCTGTATCTGAAACTCCAACATGGAGCTTTTGGTAAATATGCGCCGATTTCTCAAGTATGCATGAGTGACTCAAAGCAACACACTTGGTACGTTTTTGATGAGTGAATAAAATTTTAGCATAATGTAAAGCTAAAAAAAAAATCTTTTGCATAATCTCACCCCCGCTTTCCCTTTAAGACGACCGGTTGCACTAGATTTCATTTAGCTGTAAAGGGAGTTGAAATGTAAGACACGCCACAGTTCTGATTTTTGATTGTAAACAAAAATCACCCCACATTATTTTCATTTTGCTCATCAATCACATTAAGAATCCAACATAACCCATTGAAGTTTGTGGCTTTAATTCAAGAACATGTAGAAGGTTCAAGAGCATGTATTAGCTGTATGCTGATAGATGAATGGATGGATGGAAAGCTATAGTGCATTGCTTAATGCAGTGCTTCTCAATTATTTTCCGTTGCGCCCCCCATAGCAAGAAAACTATTCGCGCCCCCCACTCCCCACCGTGACTATCCATCTCTGCATAACATTTTTTCCTTATTAACATTAAAGACAAAAAGAAAGACATATGGTCAAACTTACAAAGAATAACTTTATTAAATTGTGTTTTAAGTCTGCAACAGAAAAGATTTTAAGTGCATCAATGCCTGAAATTAAAAATAAATAATCCATGTCTACTGCTGCAGGCAGTATCAGCTCCTCTTCTATGGTGTGGGGCTTTTTGCACTGCGCAATTTGGTACGCCACCTTATATGATGCTAGCAGCGCTCGATGGTTTACTGAAATAGCCTTCACAAAGCGGGATGACTGTTGGCAATATTCAGCACGTTTTCGCTGAAAAAACTCTAGCGGCTTATCGGCGTGATTGGGATGTAACGTATTTAAGTGACGCACTAATTTATTTGGCTTCATGCTGTCCGCTGCGAGCATTTTTAGACACAGCAAACGCACCGGTCTTTCCTCTTCTCCAACTGTAGTCACAGTGAAGCCAAGCGCTAAATACGCTTCGTCGTATTTCCTCTTCTTAGCTTTCGGTTGACTTTCTGTTGTCTCATTATCTTTGTCTCTCTCCGCTTTTCTTTTCATCCCTGTGAAAAACTTTTTCATGTTGGGGGTTGTTGAATAACGGAGGCCATAGACAGAACGCAGTTGGAGCTTTTTGTTGACTTAACACTGCTAACCAAGGCAAACCTGTTGTCTTGTAAGTCATAAAATGTTGCACTGTCGCAAACGTGACAGAAGTAACAATGAGAGCGCCACTGCCGCCTACTGTGCGCAATTACACTTTATACTAGTACGGCCAAAAAAAAGCCTGTTCCCCAGGATCACACGCGCCCTCCAAGTATCGCACCGCGCCCCCCAAAGGGGGCCCGCCCCACTATTTGAGAAGCACTGGCTTAATGCAAACCTGAGCAGCTTCGTGTGAATCTTTAAAACCTCCCACTGCGGAGTTATGCTTAGACCCAGATGACTCACCTTGTGATAAAGTGACACAAGAAATGGTTGTGTCTATGTTTTAATCACCTATATGCGATATTGCTTACTATAAAGCATATCATGACACAAATCCCTTGTGTTGACACCTACTACCTTTGTGCAGTTTGACATATTTGCTGCTACAGTCTATACCATCTGCATTCATCAGGAACAAAGAGGCTAGCATTAAAATGTTTGAAACACAATATCCATATATACTTCCTATGTGTTACATTACTGTACATGTCCATACACTGTGTGAACAGCCCCCTCTGTGGGTCAGGACCATGAGAAGATGTAGAAACTGCAGTCCACAACCTAACATGCTAATACACTGACGGACCAATAAAGCCTCTTTTTTGCCTCTGAAATCTCACCTACTGCGCTGTGTCTGATTGGCTGAAGCAAGCAGCCCATCTCAGACGGAGGTGTGACGCCATGCCCTGCTAGCTGCTGTGCACCGACGGAGGAGAAATTCATAAACCGTGTGGATCAGGTGACTGAGCAGGAAGTTTAGAGGACAAAAAATACCCCATCGTTGTGTTTCTGGAGATGAAATAAGGAGCTTCTTGTTTCCTTTTTCTGGTCTAAGAGAGAAGCACTTATGGATGTTCATAACAGTGTTGTCTGAAATCGGTGTTCAACTCCCTCTTATTAATCTGGAGGTCATTAAATGGGTCCTTTAGGATTAGGTTTGGGTTAGGGTTATTTCTCCCAAAGCAGGGTTAGGTTAAGGTCATTCTGACCTCTCCTGGTGGCAGCTATGCAATCTTGTTCGCCCATTTTACTGACGCTGAAAACGACCCCAGGGTCAGCCGTCAAAGTCGGCCTCCTCCCTGCCTCTCCTCTTCATCAATAGCACACAGTGATGTCAGCAGCCTGTCCGTATTCCTGGACTGCTTTTTGCATCCTGTGGACCCCGTCACCTCTCTCCCACTCCGCTATCCCTCTCCTCCTCCTCCTCTCAATGCTCCTCAAAGTCCCTCCCTCTCCCACCAACCCACCTGACCCTCCGCAGTCCAATTAGACGCAGCATCGCCTGAGTGCATGATCGCGCTGTGACTACCAAACACAAGCTGCAGTCTCACTCTCCTCCTCGTCTGTCTCCTTTCCTGCTCTCTTTTCCCACCACTTCCCCGTGTCTCTCTCTCTCTCTCTCTCTCGGTCTTTCTGCGTCTTGATTGCCCTACCTCCACCTTGTTTTCATTCAAGTTGTTTACCCGTGTCCTCCTCGCCTCGCACTCTTCTGTCTGTCTCTTTTCCTCCCTTGTCACTGCTGTTGCTGCTGCTGCTGATCATCTGGCAGCCTCACCCCATATCCATCCAACCAAAACCTCCTCCTCTGCCTCTTTCTCTGCCTCCCCCTTCTGGGTTTGGAGATCTTAAGAGCCGCTCAGCACACGCTTCCGCATAGCATAACAGACTCCGCTCCCGCATTGGGTTAAACATGTCAACCGTCCTGGACCTGGAGCAGATTTCGTATGCTGGAAATGATGCGGTGAGTGACTATTGCGTCCGACTAGAGCGCCTGGCTAGATGTTTAGAGGAGAGGCGTTATTCTGCACATTTTTCAATAGACTGATTGTTAGTAGCTCAATAAGTCTGTTCTGGATTGCTGGTAGAATAACGGGGACATACATGAGGTGTGTGTGTGTGTGCACACCCATAGGTCACACATCACCCAAACTTGCTCAGGGTGTGGTGACGATGTGAAAGATGCCCACGGTGTCGGTGGGTACGTGTGTCGCTGCAGATGAACGTGTTCTGCAAACGTCTGTGGTGCACCCATGCATTGTGTTCCTTATTCATCCATCACTAAAAAGAGGCAGTGGGAGGGAGGTCACTCACTCCCTCTACCCCCCATTCCAATGCACAGCATGGCAACAACACATTAAAAACATCTGCTACTGCTTCACTCCCCCTGCAGAGTCCTTGAGTTTGTAGCTCCAGCCCGCCGTTTGGATGTGACACATGCGAGCAGCATGGGGGCAGGGGAGGGCCGCCGTATCGCTGGGGGAATATGCACATGGATGTTTGTGTGTGCATGGAGGTGTTTAGTGATTCACACCCAAGATCGCCGTTGTTTTTAGCTGGAGGAGGAAACGAGAGTGCAGGTATTGATCGAGTGAGGCGTTGCGGGAAGACGATAAGGGTGGCATCGCTGTTTTTCACCGTTTTTTTTTTTTTTTTTAGAAAGAGAATAATTTGTAACCTTTCCACACTCGTGTACTATTCTGATACTTCTATTTTAAGCGCAGACGTTTCCCTGATATTCCCACAACCTGCCCAAAGCTGGCAGAAGTACATACTGACGCCCTTCCCTTCCCATCATATAGTTCTATGAGTTGAATCACAATCGTCAGTCGGATATTGATGTGTGCAGTATTCCAAAGGACTACTGGGATGCAATAACTTTAGTAGTCGTTATGTTTCCAATCAAATGGCCCTTACTATTAACTTATTCGACCAGTAGGGGTGAGGGATGAGGAAATTCATTGCAAACTTTGATATTTATTACAGTGACAATAAAAATCAAACATTTATTTGATTGCAAATATACCACTCCACACAGTCAGAGACTCAAACAACAAATTAAAATTTTTATCAGATGGCTACTTTTCTATACCAATTACGTTAAATAGTGCAACTGTACTACAGAGTCATAATTCAGTCTTTTTGAAAGATAACTGAAATATGTCATCCGTTTCTAACTATTGGAAATATAGTTAGAATTGGATGGAATCCAGCTGGTGTTTTTACCCACAACCAACCTGGATCTTAATGGCAGAGAGGCTAAAGCTCAGGGAGAATTGTAGAGAGATCTTGATGGAAAAGGTACAACTGAGGGAGTTGCATGTTGGCTTAATCTCAGTCGATGTCATCGCAACATTCAAGTTAATATTGCAATGACACGTTTGTCCAGTTTTTTGCAGGCCATGTCTACATCCTACACGTGTACTGATCAACATCAGTACATGTGATTGATCGATAAGAGAAGTTCAAGTGAGGTAGTGTTTCCTCGTTCGGGCAGAAAATTCTGTATTTGTGCCTTTACATTAATTCACAAACCAGGATTGTCATGTAATTTCTTTATTTTCTATTCTATTAGAAATGGTTACCTCCATCAAGGAGCCTGCAAACCATTTGTTTTTCTTTTTGTGGAATTGCTCAAAGAAAACAAGATCTGAATTGATCATAATCAAAATAAATTTAAAATCTTTGTCAGCCTGGAAAAAAGCTGGATAAAAGCTCACAGTAGATCCAGATAATTGCAGCAGCCACTGCTACTAGGATAAAAAAAACTCCTACTACAAAGAAAATCAGCCTGGTCAACTCTGATTGGTTCGTCTCTCCTAAGAACTTATCCAAGCACTTATGTTTATGTGTTTAAAAGCGTGATGAGAAATTTGAAGAGTGAATCAATAACACTTTTAGCTCGACAGAAATCTCGTCCTTTCCTTTCCTCCTTCATTCCCCTTCTACGTTATAGCCGGAACAGACATGAGGAATTAAAGCGACGAAGCCTTTCTGTTTTAAGGCACTCTCCCTCAGCCAGCCTCTTGTCTTGTCTCTCTGCCACGGCTTTCATGCTCTATTTCCCCCCCATCTACGTCCAGTCTGTCCCTTGATCCGTCTAACCCATCGTCACCCCGCGGTTCCTTCCACAAACCTTTTCATTTCATGTCAGCAATGGGGATGCATGTGCCTGCTCTCTCTGGCACACACACACACACACACCAAAGACGACAGGCGTTTGAGCAAAGTATATTTGTGGACTTGTCCTTGATGGTGTCCTTGTCTGGAAACGAAAATCTGCAGCAGCACGGCCGTTGAAACGGTCTCTCCATCAGGAAAGACAGTCTCTGATTGTTTTTCTGCTTTACCTCGAGCGAAGGTTTCACACAAAGGCAGGAGTTCCTCAATCGCGGTTTATTTGGTCTCGCCATGAGAAGTGAAGTTCAGTATCGGTTCGTTTGCCACACATTTCTAGGGCCGAAGCCAATGATTAGTTTTGAAATCAATTAATCTTTCATCCAATTATTGATTAATTGGATAAAAGATTTTTCATTTACCCACTTAAGTCTTTTTTTTAACTATTAGTAGTCCATTAAAATATTCAAGTATACAAGTTCTTCATTGTTCTTAAAATATAAAATGTAACAACAGCATTCCTTTAGTCTATGCTTGACTTCTGTCAAAGGACGCACCTGCAATATTATGAAAATCTCAGCCCTTTCTGCTTAACTTTTCATCAGTAAACAGCGGACAGGATCAATCAATTGGTTTCTGTTTTGATAAACCAATTGGTCATTGGATGGAAATGCTAAAAATAGCTAAGGTTTTAGCAAACTTAGCTATAACACCTGAGGAGTTTTGGGTTGAACATATTTACAAAGTGATTTTTATTCTTACTTTAAATGCAAAATGTGTATTTATTTATTTATTTTCACAGTTTTGGCTGAATTGCTGTTCTTAGTATGTTGTTCTTTCAGCTAGTGACCTTTTTTATTGATTGTGTTCTCCAGTTAACGATTAGTCGATTACTAATTAGTTGACTATTATTTCAACAATCGATTCATTGCGATTAATCATTTCAGCCCTACACATTTCTGATACTGCGGTGAATTTTTAATGTTTGCCTGGACCTGTGGGGTTCAGGAAACCAGCACCGACAGGATCAACATCCTCCTCCTCTTCTTGTGTTGCTGTGTCCGTTATACTCAGCGGATCTGAACGATTACTGCGGCCGCTGGCCTCAGGATCAGCCTCCATCTAATCTGAAGTGTTTACTACATATGCGCTTCTGCAAATGCTGCTGGGAGTTCACAGAGATGCAGGGCCGACGTTCGATCTGTTGTCCCTAATGTGGATTTCTTGTTTGCCCCGGATTTCTCTCTCCATTATTGATGACTGGCGGGCCTGGAGACCGGGGCGGCGGCCCCACCCGCTGCTCTGTGCAGCTTGTACGCCGGAGCCGCATCACGTTGTTAGCAGCGCCGCATCATGCTGACCTTGAGGAATCTGTTTGTTGAGATATGATGAGTTTGTGAATCACAAGGTTGGCCTGAAAAATGGCTTTTTTTCCCCACTTCCTGTCACCTCTCTCTAAATTGCATCGACACAGTTTATGCTCCGGTTGTCTGTTGCTGTGTAAATTCCACATTCTGGTCACTTTTTTTATCGTCTGGTATAAACATGGTGGTTTCCAGTTAATGATGAAGAAATAATTTTAAAAAAGGCTGCAATGTGCTGTCTGAATTTCATTATGCTTCTCTTTGTTCCAAAGCACACCGTGCTGAAATTTTTGCAGAGTCATCTGGGTGAAAGCGAATTCAGAGTCCTGAACAGTAATGCTGCTTTTTCTCTTTCCTTTTATAAGCAAATGAAAAGGGTTCTGCAGCCTGCCCTATTCATTGCTTTGTTTCTTTGAGGGCTCAGGGCTGAAAAGACGCGTGCTTTGCATACCCAATTTATAAACTTTAAAGTGGACGCCTTGTGGACACTCTAATACAAAGAGTGTGTTAGAAATGACCTGTCCACAGTTTGAGCACTGCAAAACATTAAGCAACAAATAGTATGTAGCAAGTAACCCAGTGTTACTACATTTAAATTTCTACTTGAACAGTTTAGTTTAGCCTTGGCTTGACTTAATGGTTGAAGTTTTTAACCAAAAACATAGTTAAAGCAGCTCCTTTCTACCCTCAATATGGCCAACGAGTAACAATTTAAGGTATTAAAATATTAATATTTGGGTCAAAATAAATTATTATTTTTTTTTTAATTCAGTTTGCATTAAAATAATTGATTAAATTTAGTCTAGTTTATTTGGTAAAACTAATTTAAATTAGAGAAACACGACTAATAAACGGCAAGAAAACCTATAATTTAAATAAATGCAGCTCCTAGGCTAAATCTAGCTTAAATGAACAAATTGGTTTCCTTGCGTGAAGAAAAGTTATGCAAATTATGTTCTTAACACAATTTGAAATGAACATTGTTATTCAGCATCATTGTACCTCTTTACTATTGCTTATGCTATCTTGCAGAAGAGGTTGAGTGATATCTCTTTCAAAGTGGTGCTTTTTAGTCTCCTCTCTAACCCAGCTTGCTGGTTCTCAGTTTTTAGACAACTCTCCGACCAAAGTAAATCCACCATTTGGGTTAAGGGAACAATCCAGGCGTTATTTGTAGTTTCTTCCTCAGGAAATATTATATACCTTCTTTTGCTGCTCATGTTCATCTGAGAGGTTTTTGTTGTAGCCTAGCTTCTTAGTAAAAAAACAAAACAAAAAAACTCACTAGAATTGTTTTGTTAAATGTGAAGGTAAAATCTGCCTATCTACCCTCTGAAGGCGTTGCACCTTTCATCCGAAGCTCATTTTTTCCCTCTCCTTGGTTGCAGGAACACGACATTGAAACTCCTCACGGCGTTCTCCATGTGACAATGCGAGGCGTTCCCAAGGGCAACAGGCCAGTCATCCTCACCTATCACGACATCGGACTCAACCGTGAGTTAGCCAAAAAATATGTTCACCCGTGACCCACCCTCCAGGATGGGTCATGGTTTAGTGTTAGTGGGGTTTTTTTTCTTATTTGTGAGTTGTCTCCATCTTGTTTGCCTCTTTTTTCCTTTTTTTTTTAGACAAGTCCTGCTTCAACACCCTGTTCAACTATGAGGACATGCAGGAGATCACCCAGCACTTTGCTGTGGTCCATGTGGATGCGCCGGGCCAGCAGGAGGGCGCGCCACCCTTCCCTAGTGGGTGAGTGGTGTTCTCCTTTAACACATTCGTTTTAGAGCTGGTGCTGACGCAGCAGGTTCATTTGCTAATGGAAACATTTTCACCAGTCATTTGTTTTTCAAATCGAACTTCCTAAACGTATAAATCTATAATGATCTCAATTTCTCTGATGAACTGAAAGATGAGAAAATGAAGGGGCTTTAGAAACTACTTGTATTCCACGAACCTTTTAAAATATTGTCACATTACAGTGTATTTAATTATGGATTTATATAATGGTCTTGCACAAAGTGTTGCACAGCTGTAAAATAGAAAAAATAATTTTTAAAAGGAAAAACATATATACAAAAATGTACTATACTCTAATGCCACTAAACATAATCCAGGGCAACTAATTGCCTCCTGTTCAAATCTGTTCTAAGCATACAGCCTGAGCTGCAGTGGAATGCGTTAGATGTGCATGTGTGAGAATGACCAATTGAAAACGATATATAATTCTCCTTCCACTTCTCAGTTATTCTCCACTTTGTGTTGGCCCTTCAGTTAAAATATAAATGCAATCTGTTGAGGTTTGAGTCTGAAAAAATGACAGGATTTAAACATTGTCAGTGAACAGTTTTACATGACAGTATAATTTAGGGATGCATTCATATAAAGATTTGTGCCAATATTGATATCCAATAATAACATTACTCGATATTTACTGTTATTTTATATATGTATAAATGGGTGCTACCATTTTGACACTTAAAAAAACGATCACTCCGTTGACATTACGGACCAACCTCCTAAACTCGCCCTCCAGAAACAAACAGCAACAAGATGGAAAGACATTTGTTAGCTGTTAATATCAGCCCAGTTTTATTTATTGGACCGATACGGTTTGGTTAAATGATGACTAATATTGCCAGATGATGCTGCTAGTACAGATATATTTTTGTCCAATATGATGTTTGTGCAGAAATATTATGCAGCCAATACTGACATGAATTACTGATATTAATATTGTGTGGCCGATGTCAATATTAGTGCCAATATGTCATACATATACGGATGCAGCGATACAGAGTGTTATCGAGATGTTAGCGCTGATATCGTGTATCCCTACTATAAATTACATGACCTCTCACCCGTCTCCAGATACCACTACCCTACCATGGACGAGCTGGCTGAAATGCTGCCCTCTGTGATGACTCAGCTGAAGTGAGCATTTTTCCTGCTGTTTGCTGGTGAATGTTTTGTTTTTGTTTTTTGTCGCTACAGTATCTGTTTGTTTTTGTAGGGTCAACAGTGTGATCGGCATCGGTGTAGGAGCTGGAGCTTACGTCCTCACCCGCTTTGCAGTGAGTCCTCCACATTGGTGCTTTTTATTTATCTTTGTGTGCATTATGCAACCCCCCGTAAACCTCCCCCAGAAGTTTTTCGGCCACACAGCTTGTAACATGAAATCCTCTTATCAAACCCACACAAGACATCGGGTTTCTGTTGTGGTACCGGCCACCCCATGATAGATCACCTTTACGATTGGCTCCTTTTTCATGTGCATTGTTTCTGCGCTTGCTTAACAAAGCTAAAATAAGCACAATCTAGCAGAAAGCTCTGGAGAAGAGAGGAAGTACTGACAGATTAATAATAAAACGCAAGGCTGGTAATACAGGGAGGTGCAGAGATGGAAAAGTAGCAACCGTCTCTCCAAGGACAGTCTGCTCCTGTTTAAAACTCAAGTGGAAACATTGATTGTGAAATATGTTTGGCTTTAACAGGCCAGAAAGAGAATCTGTTTACGCAGGATGGGCAGAGCGACTCACGGTGCATCGCATTCATATTTTGGCCAAACGCAGCAGCATCTGCAGCATCCACTCAATATTAATCAAGATGGATCCTGTGTTTCCCCAGACAGCCTCTGTTTGCCGTAAGGCAATTTTAAAGCCACTCGCATGCATTTAGAGTCCCAGCACTCTCTGTTGAATCATATCTGAGCCTCATTTGAACTGACAGATGTGCTTTATTTTTTTATAAGTTTCATCCGTGTCTTCATATGAGCATAAAATTCTTATGTTTTGCTATTTTCTTCATGTTCTCATGCCTTCAGCTTTAAAAACATGTTTATTTTCCCCTAACACTTATTTGTAAAAGAAGGAATTAGTAGTTATAGCTTCCGTAAAATGTTTTTCGTAAACTATTTTTGAGCTTGTAGCTGATGATGGTGATGGTCCTTTCAGCTTCTGAAACTGAGTAATATTTAGAGGAGCATGAAGGAAAAAGGCAACCAGCCAAAAGCGCTGACAAAGGTAGTGAAGAGTGATGATTTATTGTATGAATTATTAATTGCCACCCAAGATAAAATTAGAGATGGCAAAGTCTCCAGTTTATAAGGCAACCATTTGTTCAGTGAGGAGGAAAAAGTCAAGAGATATTTTGTCTGAGAGCAGCAGACCAGATACTCAAGCAACCAGTACTCTTCCCAGTGAATTAAAAGCTCTTTGTGAAGAACCCAGTCTGTCTGAAAGTTGTTGTATGTAGTGAATGGCTGCTTGTAGCTGATATGTTGATAGTAATTTCAACTTCTAAAACTAAGTAATATTTTAAAAAGCATGAAGAAAAAAGGCAACCAGCTAAATGCGCAGACGAAGGTAGTGAAGAGCGATAGTGCAAAGGTCGTGCTATCGCTGGTCGCTGTGATATGTTTAGTTTCATGTGTAACATTGCTGCCAAAGTTCCTGCCAACGATGCAGTGCTATGTCGGATTGTGATTAAAAACCCACTGCTTTTTATCACAGGACGCTTGTGATAAAACTTCTCATTCAAAAATTACAATTCTGGCAGCATTCTGGTTTGACATTGTTATTTCTGCTGGTTCTGACCAGCATTTTTACTTTTATCCGCCGTTCTATGCACCAGTGCATTCCTCCCAAAGCTGTCAGTGGTAGTAGTTCTGCAAAACATGGTAGCAGTGAATGGAAGCAGCTGGAAGTCCTGCTTTTCAGTCCCCATTTTATTTGAGGGGGTTTAGCTTCATACATGCATCAGCACTTAGTTTTTCCTCACATGTTTTTCAACAAGTAAATTCAAGCTAACATCATACTCATAGTGGATGGAACTGAAGATAAAATACTAAGATACAGTCAGATGCTCTCATTTATTAGAAACATTTTGTCACGACTGCAGCTATTAGTGCAGGTAAACATGCATAAGAAATCCACAGCCTGTTATTTGTCATGTCATCCGCAGAGTGACAGAAGATGCGTGCAAAATAAAAATTACATAATTTTCTTATCTTCAACAGTTTATGCCCACAAAGAACATCACCTCTGACCTCAGTGGCCTGCTGGCTGACGTACAATGAATGCTGTGTGCCCTTGCCACAGTATAAAGTGTGTGGTGGAGACTTCCACTTAACTTCCTGTTTTCTTTAAAATCAAGTTTTCAATTGTTTTATGACTCTGGAGTGAAAAGCACGTCTAGTAAAGAAAAAAACTCAGATGTTTCACTGATGCTGTGTTTATCAGAGTAGAAGAAAACCTGCTTCTTTGTTTTTGTTCACGTTCTTTCTTAGTGGGGCTTTTAAAGAAAGTTTATGGCCACACAGTCATTTAAAAATGTTTCCCTTTTTTATTTTATTAAAACAATAACATTTACAGGAACAGATATAGGTGCTTTGCTGTGGAGTTGTCGTCATCCATGTTATGTTTTTCTTTTAGGCAGGGTGTGGCCCCAAAGACTCTTTGTGTCACTTTTTATTATCATTATTCCAAAAGAATAATGATGGTGGAAAGTTGTTTCTTTTTTAAACTTTTCTATCTCTTAAACATAGCTGCTCTACTGCATTACGTTCACGTTTATCGCTTGCTTTCCAGCTGAACAACCCCAACCTCGTGGAAGGACTGGTCCTGATCAACGTCGACCCGTGTGCCGAAGGCTGGATCGATTGGGCCGCTTCGAAGGTCGGTGTTCCAACAGACAGAACCCAGAAGGAAGTTTTATGTGAAATTCAAGCAGGAATGAGAAATATGCGATCAGAAACGACCAGAATGCGATCAGAAAAATAAACTAACGAACTACAAAAAAATATATATATTTCTTTTCCCTCCGTTGTCATACCGGAAATCAGACGACTTTTAAATTATTGCTAGAGGAAGAGTATCCTATTGACAAAAATGATGGAACATTGGCTTACAAAAAAACAAGTCATGCATTTTGACGCTCATGTTGCTCCATAGTTCAGAAAATTGTCCTGATTGAGCAAAACCAGTGTGACCTTTGGATTGAGCTCATCAAAATGACCATAAAACAGTTGAAAAACCCCAGACAATCTTTTGGATTTTAACCAGTGTAATAGCTTTACAATATAAGATCTGCACAAGCAGAGCCCACTCAGTATTATTGGATGAGCGCTGATTAAAAACACATATCGTAAGTTTTTATCATAAAGCGCTAGATATGGCTGTTTTTCTACCAGACCTCATGTTAATGCAACATAGTGCTGCTCTATGTTCATTTCTAAAACACACAGTAGACGCCGTTTATTGTTCCATATTTATTTAAGTAGTAACTTAGCTACACTCTTAATTATGCCATTTATTCTGTTCATTATTGTTGCACAAGCTAAATGTTCTATGAATTTGCTCACCGGGTACAAAAATCAGTTCCCTAAGAAAACGAAAAGTGCACACTAATAAAATAATGACAAATGTGTTACATTGTCTCTGCTGGCTGTGTGTGTGCAGCTGTCTGGATGGACCAGTAACTTGGTGGACATCGTCATGGCTCACCACTTCAGCACTGTGAGTACTCACTGCGACTCTTCCTTTTTATAATTTTGGTTCCCCTGGTTTATTACCGACGCTGTGTTGGTGTCTGAAGTGAACTACTCGACTTCTCCTGAAAAGCCAGAGGTTCATCTGACTGTTAACGGCTAACAGACGTTTGTTAATGGCGTCTTTGATATGAAGAGAGGCCAATCATGACCCGCTAAAAGCAAACAGTCATCTAATAGTGCTATAAATGACCTCACTGTGCAAACATATGCCGCTGTTGGAGTGAGTCAATTATGTAAAATGTATTCTCATCCACTGTGCTTCTGTTATGTGACATTCCTGTACGTTGTGTATGAAATGGGTCATTCCTTGATGCTTTCAGCACACGAGGTCACGTTACAGGCACCGAAATTTGAAACATTGTGTTTTTGGTGTTTGATGTCATATGCAACTAAAGCAGAATTGTAAAGCTGAATAAAAATTACACAGGGTTTTATTTTACCCGTCTGAAAAGTGAAGCTGAGGAGATCCACAGACTCGATAGACTAGACAAGTAGGTGTGAACCGAAAAATTGGCCGCAATTTCTTCAGCCATTGTTCCCTTTTCCTCTGCAGGCTTTTTGTAGAGCAACGATAGACCAGAAAACTGTAAACAGTGCCCCCTATAGACAACTGCTGGGACTTATACTTCCTCCACAAAAGCAGACAAATTATGGGTGCAAGGACTTTGACGTTTTTGTAGCTTGTTCTTGATGCATGTTCATGGTGTCTAAGTGATATGAAGTGTGTGGGCAACAGACTACGAAGACTTTGTTGTAGTTCAGTTGTACTTTCTATAGATCTGGCATGTATGGAAGAGAGGCAGTAGAAAGCTTAACGAATTACTGTTAGCTGTTTGCCACAAGAAAACATGTGGGAGAAGGTTATTTGTTATGACTTACATGTAAAAGTCCAGGTTTTGGCTAAAAATGAACCGTAGCTATGTTTTCATCCAACTGTTTTGTAAATTTTGAGCAAGCCCCTAAAATGTTCCACAAAAAAACAAAACAAAATTGAGGGAGTTTTTTTCAAATGTTGCTGTTTCCATGAACCTATTTACAATGCTAGAGTTCAAAATGCACATAAAAAACCCTTAATGGATCACCCTGAGCACTCGTCAGTGAGACATAGCAGTGACGACATCATGCTAAGTGTGGCAAAACGAGAAAGAAGTACGATTACTGCAGCGCCTGTATTTATCTTTACTGGCATTTATTGAAGTATTTTCTGTCCGTCAGGATGAGCTGACAGAAAACCAGGAGCTGATCCAGACCTACCGCCTCCACATCGCCCAGGACATCAACCAGGACAACCTGGCCCTGTTCTGTGGCTCCTACCAGTAGTAAGTACAGAGACGTGAAAGCTGCACATTGTTTTGCTTTTTCTCCTTCTTCGGTTCTCTAAATTTTCTTTTATTTCTGGTCAAAACTTCAAATGAATCCCAATAAGGCCAGCTTAACCCCACAGGTTATTTTCTTGGCTTCATCTTCTCTTAACTTACTTTGTCTGCAGCCGCAGAGACCTGGAGATCGAGAGGCCCATCGTGGGGTTGAATGAGGATACGGTCAACACACTAACGTGGGTGTTGAGACTGAGGCGGCGCTGATCTGTGTTTTGGTTTTGCATCAGAGCGCAGCGTGACCTTTGATGTTTTTCTGGTCGTCCACTCCAGGTGCCCAGCCCTGCTGGTGGTCGGAGACACGTCACCTGCTGTCGAGGCCGTGGTAGGTCAAAGTTCGCCAGAAATGATCATGTAAATAATTTGCTGCTTCTTCTTTGTGTCAACATCTGCGTGTTTCAGGTGGAGTGCAATTCCAGGTTGAATCCCACCAAGACCACACTGCTGAAGGTGAAGAGCCGTTGCTATTTCAAATCAGTAGAAGTCAAATCAGTTTTAGCTTTGAAATTCATGTTTTAATAAAACTGATATTGATTCTTTAGATGGCTGATTGTGGAGGCTTGCCACAAGTTGTGCAGGTTAGTTCATCTTTTTTGTGTTTTACTTCTTAGAAATGAAACATGTCACGTTTTTTCTGAAGCTGAAGCAACATTCAGCTTCTGCACAACGCAAATCTGGAATAAATTTTCAGAAAACTCTAAAGCTGCAGAAACACTGACTGCCTTCAAATCAAAACTCACCTGTTTTAGAGTTGCCTTTGATTCATCATAACTGGAACATTAATCAGCATATTTGTGTAGCGATAATTTTGATGATAGCATTTGACAAAATGTAACGTTCGCTGCTTGTTTCATCGTTACTATGTTACGTTTTTATGATGTTGAACTCTTTGAACTGCCTGGCGGCTCCAATCTGCTGTAGAGATAAAACATGACTTTCTCTCCACAGCCTGGGAAGCTCGCCGAGGCGTTCAAGTACTTTGTTCAGGGCATGGGATACAGTAAGTAAACGGCTGTCATTTTAATGTGTCAAAGGTCTTTGAAAAAACATCTAAATATATGAATATATATATAGTAACTCGGGTTTGAGCCGGTTGACTCTGTGGTCACGATCAAGCTGCTTTTCGATGACGTTCTTGTGGTTCAGGTTCGCCTGTGTTTACTTCTTTGGCTTCCTGTTGACGTGAGCACAATTACAAAAGACTCCTGAACGTGGTGGGGGTTGGTTTTTTTGTTTGTTTTTTGTTTCTTTCTCTCATTGCTGCCTGTTGCTAAACAACCCGGGTGTTGGTGGAGTGGGTTGGGTTTTGTCCAGGAGAGCATGAAAAGAGGCCCCATCCCGGACGGAGCGGCCTTCAGGGGGTTCTGTTGGTGCTAATATTATTTCCTCTGTGCTCTTTGCAGCGTGTGCCTCTCACAGCTCTCAGTAGGTGAGGTTGGTGTCTGAAATCACACTCAGATGTGCTGAACAGCAATTTGCTTCCTGCTCGGCACAGAGTGGGTGTTGAAAATGACCCCTTTTTTTGTTGTTCTTGGTGTGCTTTTTTTTTTTCCTCTCTCTCCCTTTTAATGCTCAGCTGTTTACTGATGCGCTCTCTTTTGAGGGAGAGTCATAGTTAAACAGGCTTTCTGGTTTTATTGTTTGTAGTTTTGGGAAAAAGAAAAAGCGTTCAGAGATTCAGAGTGTGACCTCCGGGCGGATGACTCGGTTTATAAAGTTTTGTTTTCCTTCCTCACACAGATGGCGTCTGTCTGCAGTGGCCTGCAAAATTAGCAATGAGAGTGAACATTTTTACATTTTGTCACGTTACAACTACAAATCACACTGTATTTGTTTAGATTTCATGTGAGAGATCAACACGGGTCATCAAGAGAATAATAATGTAATTTATTGATCTCCAGGGGGAAATTGTTTATTTGTTGACAAGCTACTCCTGTTGAATATTAGCAGCATTTAGTGATATTTATAACACAAGTGTGAAATTAATATTTAGACTACAGGTACTTTAAATATGACCTGAATATAAAGTAAATTAAATAAATAAATGGAAATGTGTTGATCTATAACAAGTCCAGAGAGTAGTACTGCATAACAGGGAAGTGGAAAGAAAATAATACTTCTTTTTTTAATCCTATTTATGATATTTTTTGCAAATAAGATGAAAAATGATGAAAGCAAATGTATATTCAAACGCCCTAATTCAACATTTTGCAGAAGCACAATTTGCTCTCTGCTCACCTACACCATTCCTCTTTGCAGAAAAAAAATGTTTCAGTCTGAGTGGAAGGAAAGTGTCTTTGAGCTGTTCCAAAATATGAACGCGCTCTGAGCCGCAGCATCCGCCTCCAGCTCTAGAGGAAAGGATGGAGATTGTTGTCCTGCTGGAAGGTGAAGCTCAGCCCCTCTTTTCAGGTCTTTTGCAGACTGAAAATGGGTTCATCTTCAAGAATTATCCTGGATTTGGCTCTGAATGACTCGGCCACCGCCGTGTTTCACTGCAATGTGGAGATGAGTGGTGGTCTTTTTTTCTTTTCTTTTATTTTTTTGCCACATAGTTCCCTTTTGGTCTTCTCGTCACTTCTCCGTAAAGACTCATTTTGTAAAGACAAAATGAGTTATAAAATCGAGTAAAGACTCATTTTGTAGAGCGTTTGACGGATAATCGTCCTGTTGACCAGCTGTTGACTATTTTAGTAATCAAGTAATCGATCTATTATTCTCATGATTAATTGTATAATCAAATAAAAAACAGTACCAATATTATATTTTCATATTTGTGCATCTCCAACAGTTACTTTCCTATTTCTTAGAAAATTAACTTGTTACAATAATACTTCATGTTTATGTCAGAAATCCACAAAAATCTGAAATTATATTCAATGCAGTAACATTTTTTTATGTGTATACTCCATTTTTTCAGTCAATTTAATCAATAAACTCTCACTTGGCATTGCCCTTTCATAGCTTTAGCGTCCATGTGTGTGATGTTAGCTTCGTACATATTGCATACATTTGGTATGCATCTGTTTTCCTTCTATCTGCTTCACCTGAAAACCCAGGAAAAAAATGACAATTATTGTCATTGTTATGCTAACAGCATTTAGTCTTCGTTAGCAACTCATCAGCAGAAATAAGAGCATTACGCTTTGTGAAGCATAACCAATCAAAGCTTCACTGCAGTTAATTTGCCTCCAAGTATTTTTTGGGCTGCTTCATTTCAAGTGCACAATAACTTGAACGGAAAATAAATCCAGAACCACACTTTTCCGATCATTTCTTTTTTTTTTTTGCTCGCATAAAAGCAAAACGTTAATAATTTTTCTTTCCACTTCCGTTATGCAACTCTTTCTCTTTTCTTTTTCCTGTCAGTCTGCCACATTAAACCCTCTGCAGTTTGATGTTGCGTGACAAAAAAGTGAAAACGCTTCTTTGCAAGGTGTTGTGTGAGTGAATCTCTTTAATGTCACTTCTCTTTTGGTCTCTGCTGCTCTCAAACCCTTCGCCGTGGGAGGAGCTGGCGGGGCGGCGTTGCTTTAAAGGCCATCCAGTCCACCTATCGAGTAAATGTCACTGCGGGATTAGAGCAGATTAAAAAAAAAAAAGTCTGTTTTCACACAGAGAATGTGTGCAAAACAAAACCTGGGCACCTGTGTGTTTCCCCATCATTAACACCTCGGGGCAGTATAAAATGCAACAGGAAAACGGCCAGAAACAGCAGGAAGCAGCCCTCGACGTGTACCCACATGCTATGATTTCTTACCTCTTGTTGCCGGCCAGCTGCTGTTTGTCCTGAGCCACTGCCGAGCCTCTTCTATAAACAAAAAGATGCACCTTTTCACTCCTCTTCTCCTTTTTCTCTTGTCTTTTCTTCTTCTACTATTGCCCTCAGTTCCCTACGTTCTCCTCAGTCACCTGAGCAACGAATCAGGTACTGGACTCTTCAGCAGCTCCTCCACCAGGGGGCGCTTTGAACCAAAATGCTTCTGCGGGACATATGTGTGTCAAACTCAAGGCCCAGGGGCCAAATCTGGCCCACCTCAGCTACTTATGTGTCCCTCTGGTCTGCAGGGGGACACGTGTAATTAAGGTGTTTGCTGAAATATTGTTTCATCGATCAAAGCAACAGTTTTTATCTCTATATGGCCGAACTACATCAATCAGTCCCTCGAGTTTTTCGCAGCCGCCAAATCAACAGATCTTCACACTTTTTTGTGCCACTCAATAATTGTGAGTTTTTTGCAACTCTTCCACAGTGGTTGAAAAACATTGGGCTAAAGTGATGCTAACTCCCACCTGCAGGTGGCAGTAAGTCTTACGTCTACGGCACTGCTGCCTCAGCCGTAACTGATGTTAAATTATAGTTTGATTAGTACAGCGAGTCACATTTACTGAAATATAGGCTCAACATTTCGTGCAAATATTTCTAAATTAGCCTCTCAAAATTTTGATTGGTTTTGTCTTTTTATTTGTATTTTTTTTTGCAGTCATGAAATCCTGGAGGGACTGACCAGAGTGAAAAGATGTTTTACATTATTTACTTTTTAAGAAGTGCTTATTGAATTCAGACACTGCTGTTAATTAATATTTTAAAGTGGCAGTATTTTTGTAAAATTTTTGAGCTTCTTCAGCTCCTTCAGACTAGCCAGCAGCAATTAGCAAACACTTGTATAAGTGTAACGTCACATCTGCTGATATGGGAACTACTTCTCTGTGAACCACTGGTAGAAATGTTTTTAAGAGTTAATAGAGGAGCCATGTTGTGATGACTTCCTGAAGGCGGAGTTTCAGAAAAAGTAGGAGTTTCTTAAAGAGACAAAGGTCCAATTTCAAGGTGCTAAATTACAAAGTCAAATTTCTTTTTAGTCATTTGGTATATGCCGAATTTTGATAATAACTGAAGGCAACACAGTTAAGTGATTGTGCTATAAAATGTCACTTTGTGCCTCAAAAGCACATAATACTGCCTCTTTAACAGTTTGATGGGTTATAGTAATACATTCTAGGCCAAACGGCCCTTTGGGACATTCATTATCTTGATGTGGCCCCAAAATGAAAATGAGTTTGACACCCCACCCCGCTCCATTCTTAATGTGAATGTGTGCAGGAAGCTCCCCACAGAGCTCTGCTAGATGTTTTCCAGCAGCATTTTTAGAAGCTTCTGCATTACATTCTTCTTCTTCTCCTCCCTGTCGGAGCCCAGTGCTTCCCGTTAGCATGTCCTGGCTCCGGCGTCCAAATACTGCATGACCCGCTGCAAAATGCCGTGCTCTGTTGTGCCGCATTGCTTGTGTCGTTTTATTCTCCCCCCCTTTCAGTGGATACGTTCAGCAGTTCTCAGTCACACGTCTTCATTTTATTTTAGCCTGATTAGTCGTTTTATCTGAGAATGGCTTGCATGGTAAGCACTTTTCTTTTTCTGTTTTTCAGTCGTCTCTGTATTCCTGCTTCACTCTGGTCTCTGTGTGAATGTGAGCATGTGTGTGAGAGTAGAATATTAACATCTGTTGTTTTTTTTTCTTGCACCCACCTCCAACCTCCTCCCCGTTTCAGTGCCGTCAGCAGGAATGACTCGCCTGGCTCGTTCGCGCACCACCTCCTCCTCCAGCATCACCTCCATGGAGAGCAGCCGCAGCCGCAGCAATATCAGCGGCTTGCTGGAGGCCAACGCCGCCGCCACCGGGGCGCTGGACAACCAGGTGGCGCCCCAGACCATGGAGGTGTCCTGTTAAACCTCTCCCACAGTAATTTATACGCCACTCCCCTCCTCCCTCTTTCCTCTCCCTCATCCTGCTCCCAAGCTACTCGACGCCAGAGGGAGTGTGTGAGTGTGTGTGTGTGTGTGTGTGTGTGATTAGAAAAGGAGGAACTAATAAAAAATATATAACAGATGCATATTAGAGGATATGTTATATATACATATATACTGTCAAAGTCAACATACTAACATAAACCATGAGAACATTCAGATGTTGTATATTTAAATGTTTGAGTCAGCTGTCTAACCTTGTATTTATTTTTTGTTCTTGTTTTAAACCTCTTCAGACATTATTGTAGGAATCCTCCGTGTTTGCAAGAGCTTCTTTTATTTTTATTTTATTTCCTTAAAAGGATTTTTCCACAAATTGTGTTTCAAGTTTTAAACCTGCTGCTGCAATGCAGATGAGTCACGGGAGAAAGCGAGGGATCAAAACACGCGCAGATTCTGGTCGGGACGCAAAGTTTGGGATGTGAAAGATGAGACCGCGATGAGTCACTTTGAAGGTCCTTCCTGGACGTGATGTTTTTATGCGGTGCGATAAAACCGGAAAAGAAGACTCTAGCTTCATCTGCGTGTTTTCAAGGTTTGGAACGTGCTTCGTTTCATCCAAAGTGCTTGACATTAAAACGTCACCGTTTTGAAAGAGTCTATAGCGTTTTATTAAAAGTCTGAATTTGGAAAGCGTCATTTAAAGTTGAAACTGGATATTTAAACATAACAAACTCATTTTCTGAAATTAATTCTTGTTTTATGTTAAAATTAGCAAAATTATTTCAATTTGGTAAATTCCATGAAACTTAGCAAGAATTGATTTTTTTTTTTTTTTTTTCAACTTAACCCAGTCAGATGTATGAGATGGAGACATTTGATAACATAACTTCTTGCTATATTTCAGCTTGCTTTGTCTCTGCTATAGAATATAGAATACCATCACAGGTCATTATTAATAACTGTAATAAATGACATCAGAGAGTAGCAAATTGAAATGGTTTTTATATTGTTCTCATCTTCACAATCTGGAGCTGGGAAACTTTGAAAAGAATTGGTGAACCTTCTGCGAGAAAAGTGGGCGAACTGGAAAACAAACCAGACATTTTGTTCATCTAGCCTTTGAAGCCAGACTGCAAAGCATTAAAGGAATCTTGTTTTTTAAAGGTAGCAGTCAGGAGAAGGATCGCCAAGAGGCCAAAAGTAAGAACACAAGAGCAGCTTGTGTTCTCCATGCACTAAGAATGTGTTGTTGGTGAAACAGTTCCAATTGTCGGCCATGTTTGACTGAAAACCTAAACTTAATCAAGTAAAGAACTTTTTGTATTCACTTCCTTCCGTCTCACCAATGCATTGCTTTTCAGTTGAATCGATACCTTAAAGATGAGGGGCATAAAGTCGTAAGAATGCATCCGGGTCTCATATATCACGGACACCTAACAGGCACACGTTGGGCTTCTTCTAGAAAATGCCACCGTTTGGCTTAGATTTCGCCTCGTGATCAAACTCCACGCCTCCGTCTTTTTTATGATTTCTCCGCACTCTGTGTTGATGTTCGTGTTCAGGCTGAGTGGACTTCTCACCGACGCTTAACAAGCGGGTCCGGGTATGAAAACTGTAGCAGTCCATGTCGCGTCGGGGCCAAGAACGGCTCCTCACTGTCCGCTGATTCAGCTCATTTCTAATACTACTGAATAAAAACCTACGAGACGAGAACGTGTCTGGTGTTTTTTTCTGTTTGCCCTTATTTTGTGTCTTTCTCCCGCCCCAATAAAGTGGAAGAGGAGCTCCTTCATTCAGCCGCCAGGAGAAGGGCAGACAATAAGTTCTTGCACTTTGCCTGTTGTGTTGGTGGAAAAGCGAGGTGACTGTGGTGAGATTGTTTCCAACCGCGCTTGTACTTATTTCCTTTGTGAGTGATGGCTGCTGCTGTCACAGATGAGGGCGTCTATTTTTAGCACCCAGCGAGAGATAAAAAAAAAACCAACTGATCAGCTGCTTTACAAAAGACAACAAGTTCAGAGGTGCAGAGTGGAACAAAAACAAAGTATCTGTGTGTAGAGGAATGTTCTAGTTTCTCTGAACGTTATGCAAGCCCCAGAAAACACAGCGTCATAATGTAGCACCGTTATGATTCATATATTTGGGAGGGAATAAAGCCACACCCGTCCCACATCTTAAATAGATTAAATACATATTTAATATGTATTAAATAGATTAAAAATATAAGTTGGCATTAAATGCGCTTGTCAGGTCTTAAAATTTGTTTTAATTTCTTATTCTATGTCGTTGTTTTTCAGGTAAAACGTTAGCTTAAGCTATGCGACCTATGACTCAAGGCGGTTCAGGGCACAAACATATTCATTTATATGGTTAAAGCTACTGATAACAAGCTGCTAAGGCTGGCTTGCTATGTGGTTTGCAAGCAAACAAACCGACCGTTAGCAGCTAGCATGCGGCTGTTTAGCCACTTGCTAAGTGAGAAGCACAAAGCTGCTGTCACGAGCCACGAAAAAGCCCCGGAAATGTCGGTTCTGTCCCCTTATATTTGCTCATCTCTTATGCTCAGTTTTATTCATAATGGTTTTACAAATGTTTAAATAAAAAATGGGAAACAAAAGTAAAAAATGTACTGGTGAAACTTCCATAAAACGGTTTGCGCAGCTGGTCTGAACAGCACAGCTTCTGCTCGACTTGAATCTGACGTCATCAGATTTTCTAAGATCCGCCATTCGACAATCTGACCTGTTCCATAAATGATGGAAGGTTTTTAATGGTGATGATAACCCAACTTTCCATCTGTGCGAACACAGATGGTGATTCAACTCCAGTCTGATCTGTTCTTCTCTGCAGTTTTTGGTTCTTAGAAAAAAATAAACTGATTCAGAACCTCCAGATTTTATCAGGTCCCCCAGTATCAGGGAAGATGCCTTTGTGATGCACAAACAGAAACAACACCCACGTTGAATTTCTTCTTCATTTTTCAGAAACTTTTCCATTTGGCCTCCATCTTTGTTTAATGTGCGGTAACATGGTGAACAGGTGGAACTGAGTCAGGTTTGCAGGCCGCCTCACTTTACAAGCAACGCGTGGTGCAGCATCAGACCAGTCTGAATACAGAAGACCATCATCCTTCCACATAACCATCCAGGGTGGGATTTAGGTCTTACTGTAAAACTTCCCCACTGCCTGTCTCATTAGTGCTAAATAAAAGCCTCCAGAACCTTTCAATAAGATGTTATTAATTATTTTTGCCAATGCTTTAGATTTCTTGCCAATGTTTTTAAATGTTGCGTCAATATGTCAATGTAATTTCCCTTTGCAGATAACTGGATCACTGAGAGATTTCAAAACAAAACGCAATTTCAGAGGTTCAGGTGAACCGCTTTACTTTTCTATTTCACAAATGGCCTTAATGGAAATATTTTTCACGACCCAATCTCAGAACAGTTTCTTCAGAAAACTCAGAGGTGGCGCGCCGCCCCTAGCTGCCATCTCCTCTGTAGCTAATAATCGCATGGTTATTAGTAATTAAGCACTAATAGGTTGGTGACTGATTAAAATAACATTGACAAATTCATTTACAAGCTTGGATTGAATCTTTTTACTTTTAAAGACAGTGAAATGCTGTTTTAATCTCCATCATGGACAGCTGTTTGTTTACATCTCCAGGACCAACTAGTTTAGACTCCAATAAAAGCAAAAACAACAACAACAAAGTCACTGCATAAGGCTTTAAAGGCCTCATCGCTAAAAACGATGAGGATTTAGTGTATTGCAAAGCAGTTGTTACTTTTCTTTTGAATGTTTTCTTTTCATGTTATCAAATAAAATGTATGTTGATAAGGCAGTTAACAATAAAACTATGATCGAAGCATATGAAAGATTTTGGATATATGAATGGTATATATACATTTTATATGTATTTGTAAAAAATATTTATATTTGAAAAGAATACATAAATATATGAATTATATATATTTATATCTATATATTATTTTATGTCTATGTAAAAAAAAATATTTATATGTAGGCTATATATAATTTTAATATTCTTTACCATTACTAATCTTTTCCATGAATTTCAGAGTTAAAGCTTCTGTAACATCAGGGTCATTGTGAACTTTAGGCTGATGGGAAATGATCATCAGTGCTGGCGGCCCGACGCGATTCCGCAGAGTTCCGGCTCTTTAATCAGAACGTTCCCGTTTAATCAGCGGCTGGGTTCCAGTGGGCCGACGGAGAATCGTATAATCCGATTCCAACGACTGCTAATGAATTTCTGTGTGTGTCACCAGATCAAACCACAACGGCACCGCGAGCGCAAACGCCGCTTACGCATGCGGGGCCGCTCATTCCATGGCAGTGCGGGACGTTTCAGAGATCTGCGCTGGATAGAGAGCAGCGTCGCTGCAGGGCGACGCGCTCTGAGTCGAGATGTTCGAGCGTCGCACGTCACAGGAAGCTGGAGCCGGGGCCGTGGTACATAAAGGCGAGGCGGGAGACCTCCCCTCTCTTCAGTCGACCCACGTCAGAAACAGCTGCAACAACACAGCCGCCTCCAAGAGAGCGCACAGTAGCAGCACCAGAAGAAGAAGAGGCAGAGCTCAGAGTCACTCATACTTTAAAGGATTTTCTTGCAGAAGATAAGGATTTATCTGCAAGCACTGTCTTTGGATAAATTGCTGGAGCAAGTAACAAACTGGGTGAGTTATGTTTAACTGGACATTTTTACCTTTTTCCTTGTTTTTTTTGTTGTTTGTTTGTTTTGTTTTTTTAATTGCATGCATTATTGAACTCTCCCCTCATAAAAAATAGACAAACAGCCTTCAGTGCATTTTGCAGTCCGTGTCATAAGAGGAAAATCTCTTTTCTAGCCTTTGAGAAGCATTGAAGTCTCGCTCGTTCCTTCGCTTGCATGGAAATTTAAGACAGGATATCACAGGGCTTCTTGTTGTGGTCGGGCGCCTTCCTGTGTCTTGCGTCTGTTGCCTGCTTACACTGAATGTAGAGTCCATGCAGGTGGCCGTGACTTGCTGCACAGTCATAGCAATAACTAGTAGGACGAGGAAAGTGAAATCTCCATGTTTCCCAGAACGTCTCACTAAGTTCTCCACTTCTTCGTCTGCCTCTGCCTCTTCTTCCTCTTTGTTCTTCTTCTTATTCTACTTCTTCTACTTGTCCAGTTGGAGCATGGGCACCTGCTACACCAGATGTCAGTGCAACCAGACAGTCCTCGAAAATCAGTTTGGATCTGCGATGCCACGTAAGCTCCACTCCCCAAAACACTCAGCAGGACAACAACAACAAAAAATTAAATAAATTAAAACATCAACAATGCCTGAATCTCGTCTCTTGCAGGACAACAGGAGAGCGTGATCGTCTCTTTGTACGACTACCCAGCGTTTGAGCGCACAGAACTGACCATGCGCACGGGGGAGAGGCTGACCATAGTGTCAGAGTAAGTGCAACTTCGATTATCATGCGATCTGTACTTGACGGCAGATTAGTGACAGACGTCCGTTCTCTAACGTCGCAGTGACGGTGATTTTGTGATGGTGAGGTCCACGACCACCGGGCGCGAGAGCTACGTTCCCACCAACTACACGGCGAAGGTGACAGACAAGTGAGTGACGTTGAGATTTCACAGCCGTACAGAGAGCAGAGGGAACACGAAGAGAAGAGGGGAGTTCCGTGAGAGGAGGTTCTGTGTAGGTGCACTGCGCCTCGGTGGAGACAGACGTTTGGAACAAGACGTCCGCTCTCTCTGGTGACACAAACAGCCTCCAACGGTTTCACTCCTCGTCATCCTGGGACTGTGGGAGGGGTCGATCTACTGTTATGGTGTTCCAGTGGATTTTTCAGACCTGGAAACATCAATCAAATATTGCTGTGTAGTCTCCTCTTGTTGAATATGTGGGCAATCCTTTTGTTTTTTTTCTCTTTTTGCTGCAGGTGGCTCTACACAGGGATCAGCAGGTATAAAGCAGAGGAATTTCTGAAACATCCCAGCAACCAGACTGGAGCCTTTTTGATCCGTGAATCAGAGACAAACACAGGTTAGAGCTTTTTTTATTAAAAAAAAATAGTAAATTGTATAACAAACATATTTAAGTCAATGTTGCAGCCTCTGCCGCAATGTATTTTATTTGAAAGTACAACTTTTTAAAGCTCTGTTACGGTTATTTTGCTGGTTGGATGCTGAGACAAATGGATTCGGACCTGAGTTGGTTCTACATGCAGGGATGACCCAGTGCACTGAATCGCTTTGAGGCTGAAAGGCTAATTAATGTTGGCTTAAGTTAAACTGGCTCTTGTATGTCAGTTGGTCATTATCCACTGACATTAACTATCATTTTCATAATCTTTTCTTATCACTGAACTCATCTGTGTGTTTGATAGTTTATTTAAAAAGTGCAACAAAGGGATTTCAACTCCAGGGAAAATGGTACAAAAGTCCAAACTTGTGTATTTTTAACAGCTGCATCTGTGTGTGTTTTCTCCATCTAGACAGCTATTCCCTCTCCGTCCTGAGGAGAACCGGCTCCTCAGACCGGAACCCCGTGAAGCACTACCGCATCTCCCAGCTGGAAAACTCCTGGGTCTACATTTCTCCAGGTCTCACATTCCCCTCCCTCCATCACCTGGTGCAACACTATTCAGGTTTGTGCTGAGATGCTTGCCATGTTTTCACACATCGTCGCAGCAAAATGCACCCGACTGACATCCTCGCGGTTCTTCCTTCCACAGAACTTCCAGACGGGCTGTGCTGTCGACTGACGGTCCCTTGCTTCATCCAAGGGTTGGATGAGCCCAGACCGGTTCCCACCACCGTCAGAAGGCCAACCATCAACTGGAGGGAAATTAGCAGGTGAGAGGTTTTTGGTGTTTTTGGTGGCATTGACTCAGAGTGCATTGGTTCAGTGCAAGGTCATTAAAACCAACAAAGTAACAAAAATTGAAACTGAGCCCATGTTGTGCATTTATAAAACTAAAACATACTGAAATTATAAGTATAATGTTCTTCATTTTTGTGTTTATGAATCTATTTCTTAGATGAATCTATTTCTCGAACTGGTGAGAAATAGATTTTTTCCCCTCACACACACACAGTTTACATCAGCTGGTGGCAAATTCAGACAGTTGTTTGTTCTGCAATAATTGATTTTTTTTATTTTATTTTTTTTCAAAAATGGTATCGTATTTCCCAAACGATGTATTCATAATCAAAATATAATAATAATTAAACCTTTTTAAGTCCAGCATCTAAAAATTAACCAAAGTATGAAAAAACTAAATCTAAAACCACGGCTAATGAAAACTAAACTTAAACGAGGCAACATTTAACTAATAATAGCCAATAAAGACTCGCAAGCACACACTAAATCTCACTTAATTAAACAAGCAGAAAGTCGCAACAAAACAAAACTAAACTAAACTATAATGAAAAACAGAACTATTATAACCCTGATTCTGTCCCACAGTGCTGCATGATTTAGAACTAATTTAGAACTGATTTAGAACAAACTCCTCCGATGCGGAGGAGTTTGAAAAAATTTGATCAACGGGGCAGATAAGGCTGCGGTTATATTGACTAGTTGCTATTTATGTGCTTCACCCTCATGTTCGTTCTCAAGAAAGTTTCCTGTGCTGGGTTCAGATGCGTGACTCGACGTTATTTGTGATAATTGTTTTGCTGCATTTTTTTTTTCTTGTCAAGCAAAATCGAAGTGATTCAGACCCCTAAACTTTCTCCTGTTTTGTTCCGTTAAAAAGGTCCGTGGTCCTCGGGAGGAAGAGAACCGAGTCGGACAACTCTCTGGTGAGCGACGGGCTGAGGGAGGCCATCAGCTCCTACCTCCAGTTAACAGAGTGCAAAGATCAGAGCTGGGACACGTGAAGGAAAGCCTGTGTGGTCAGTTTGGGGGAAATAAAAAAAACGACGACAAAAAAATGAAGTCCAACAAAGAGAGTGGAGGGGCTTGCTGCTCTGGGGCTGCTGCAAGCTTGAGCAAACCCCTGAAGAAGGTCCTCTGCACACCCAAACGTCGAAGCGAGACAGAGGCACAACACTGCTCAGAGTGTTGTGCCATTTTTAGTGCAAGGAGGACGAAGCACAGAGGCAGAGGATGCCAGCTGCGAAGAGGCAATGAATGTTTCACCTAATTTCTGAAGATTTTAACATAATATTGTCTGTTGACATTACAGCAATGTGATTGTATCTGAATGTTGTCGCTGTTGTCTTGTTATTTGAAACTAATATAATTTATACGCTACCAATAAATAATTTACACCAATAAAAATCACATATTTACAAGAGTTGGCACTTTTTTTTATTTTGTATGATTTAGTTTAAGGATTTCAAAAGTTGGGTTTGGGCCAGGGCAACCATTGGCCACCTTTGCGGCCATCTCTGTGAAGTGATTGGCTAATTCATGTGAGTCACTCATGAGCAGAGCAACAAGCAGTTCCCCTCCAAAACAGGTGGTGGCAGCAGTGATGAAACCAATGACATGAAACCAATTAATAACATAGTCAGATCCTCAAGAAAATATTTTCTGTCTTTAGTGAAATATTTTGAAAATATAGACGTCATGCTCCCTTGCGGCTCTGATTGGCACCAGATAATTGAAATGATAATTTCCCAGTTTGATATTAGTTTTCTCATTATATTACATCATATGCACTGATATTTGCTTCATCAATTCAAACTCAAGCAAATTTTAAAGCAAAAGTGCAAAAAATTCCAGCACTAAAAAATGAAAATCATTTGCTGTAAAATATCAGCAAAGTCTGTAAAAAAACCCCCCAAAAAACAAAGAAAACAACAACATAGAAGAATGAATGCATAAGCAATAAAATAAATCTACTTTGTCTCTCTTTAGCAAATAAAATTCCTCTTCACAAATATTATCGTATCTAAAAGTTTAGGTCCTGACACTGAACCTTGTAGAATACGACATTTAATGTTTGCGCTCCAATATTTTATTACACCACACAACTCACAACTGTCCCATTCCTCCTGACACAATTAGCAATAAGCTTATTCAGCTCTCCCTGCATGTTTTTCATACAGAGGTCAGGATTTTGTGATGACCTCACCAAAACATTGATCTTGTTGCCTTTCAGTCTCTTTGTTTTTATTTTGGTGACTTTCCGACAGACCTTGTCGTCGAGGAGATCCATTTGTTCCCATGCGCCAACTGTGTGGCAAATGTTGCTTTGATATGCATGGTTTCTTCTCATACCTGTAGTTTCTCATGCAGCAAAACACCCACACAGCATGATGCTGCCACCCCCGTACATCACAGTTGGAATTATGTTCTCAGGCTTGCAAGCTTGGCTCTTTTCCCTTCAAAGCTAATCTTGGTCATCGTTGATAAAATGCACACTTGCGATCTGTTTTATTTTTTTATTTTTTCCCAGGTTGCTTATGAGATTCTTCAAATTATATTCACAAGTGGATATAATTTGTTTTACTGATATAAACTAATTTTCATTTTTATGTTCACTATGGAATTAATAAAGCATTTAAGAATTTAATTGAATTAGCGCTTTACTGAACAAATCAAATGCTGTGACGGAAATACACTGACGTGAAACTAAACGTGCAGTGTCGATTTCGCTACCACCAGATGGCGCGCCACTCGTCGTTTTTCGATTTTGTTAAAGCTTTCCACTTCCTGTCCAAACAGTTGGGTTCAGGAAGAAGAAATAATGGCGACGCTTCTGGGGTCTGAGTTCTCTAGTAGTGGAAGAAAACGAAGAAATTGTAACAGCAACATAGTCACGAAGTTAACGTCTGGTAAAATAACCGGGAAAGGTTTCAGCCGAGGAACACAGGTGAGAGGAACGACGCCTGTGTCAATTGTGAACGTGTTCGAAAGTTAGACGAGTGAGACCGGGGACTTGCGCTTGGAGTCAAGCCTGAAAATGAAGACGTTATCCCGGAGAGTTAGCTGGGGAGGCTCCCGTCCCTGTCCGAGTGTATTTTGCCAATTAGGCAGAACATTTCAGAGTATATTTAGAGGCAAAAATAATATGTACGACTTGCATTGGAATGGCATTTTATCACTTGTAGTTGGGCAAAAATTCATACCAGTGCAAATGGAAAAGCTCCGCATGAAATGCATCTTTTGTTGTTAGCTCCATGTTAGCTTAGCATCTAGGGCTCCATTAGTGCGATATCGTCTAATAAGTCAAGCTGTGTAGATCAACCCTTGTTTTGTACTGCAATATACAACTGTTGGTAAAAAGCTCCGCTTTATTTATTTAATATGTAATTTTAAATTCGTTGCTGACGGGAGTTATAGCTGCTAATGTTAGCCAACGGGGCTAACGACAGCTAGTTAGCTAAGGCAGTTCAACAGCTCAGGTGATTACGTAACCACGCAGCAACCACAATAACGACCGTTTCCATAAATGGATAGGGAAGAGCAGCTGCCTGGGAAGGTCGACACGCTTATTTTGCTTTTCACGAGTTGACATAAATTTACTAGACATCGTTTACTTTGAAGAGTTCATGTGTTGAGTTGGTTAGCACGAACGGTTTCGGTTCCTGGTAACTGCGTTAGCCTCTCAACTGTCAGAACTGAACTAGGAGCTAATTAGATGCAACAAATCTATAAGAAACATAGATCTGTATTAAAATTACGAAAAGGTTTCTACCGAATATAGTAATAAATGTAAGAAGTATCCTGTGAGATATTTGCATCATCTCTTAAAAATGTCATTATGGACTCCTTGGCTCGATTTGTTGACTCTACAGTGATTTCTGAAACTGTAAAACTATGAAATATTTATTCTAAATACATCAAACATGAATCTTTGCAAGATTTCAGGGATGGGTTTTTAATCATTTCATATTCTACAAAACATAAGCATAAAGCTACATCATGGTGGAGGGTTTTGTAATGAACAGCTGTGGCTGTGTTAGGGAATGAAAACAGGTAGGATCAGGAAATTCAGTTTTACCCCCGATTTTGCAGTCAGGAAATGTCTGCATTACTCTGGAAGCAGTCAGCAGGGGGAGTTGGCACAAGGGCATCTTGTTATGTATATGTAGAATACAGCAGAGCTAAACAAATTACACAAAATGTAAATTTTTGAAAAATAAAGCTAGAACTCTAAATAATACATTCAGTTTATCAGCAATGAACATTTTATTTGGGATTTAGTTGCACTTAAAATACAAAATTTGAACTGTGCGACATCTTAGATGTCAAATACTAATACATAAATCAGTTGGTTTATTCACTCAACGAAACACATTCCATCACCAATGTACAAAAACATTGTCTTGTAACAATTCATCTACATGAGTGAAAAGGAGATGGAAGAAGAAAAACCTTATAAAAACCTGCCCCTTTCACAATAATTACAAATTAATTGCAATCTTGTACCAATGAAAAAAAGTGGGGAGGAAAAACAAAGGGGAGAGGCTGATATTTCAGACCAGAATACCATAAATAATGAATAGCTATTATTTCAATAAAACAATAAATCAAACTTCTTAATTCTTTATTGAACTGAAAGACTCACATTTTGAACACAATGGTAAAGGTTCCTTTTCATTTTTGTGTCAGTAATGTAATCAATAAACTGCTTTATTTAGTGCTTAATTGAAGGAATTTATCTTTCTGAATAAAATATGTTGTGTACATTTGTGCATTAAAACATATGACCCTAATATTTAGCTGCTTTTTTTATATTTGTTTGTTGGCGTGGAAACCTATCAGTCATAAAAACATATGATGATTGTGGTTTTGATGATGCGCATTTCAATGCTGTTTACGTCATATCAGCACGAGTGTTTATTCGTTGGGTTTGGGTGAATGCCCACAGATGGATTTGTAGAGGGTAGTTTCAGTTTTTATTGTTGCTGTGAACAGGTCAAAACAAAGTTGATATTTAAGGGAGATTCTTAGATGCAGTTTTTAACCGAGTTGGTAAACGTGCACAATAAGGACAAGTGGCCACGTTGAGACAAAATACTAATTTGGCTGAAGAAAAGTCCTGCTGTCCAAAAATGATCTCCAGCATGAAGAGCTTTCAGTATTTGTTTCCAGATTTTGGTGTAAATCCTTTGTGAGCTCTGACAAAATTCAAACTGAATTTACAATTTACATACAAGTGATCGGCTGCTTCCGACTGTTCACGCTGGTCCTGACCTCGGTGTGTATAAAGTTTGTAAAAGTCAACAGGTAAACGGATGCAGATTCCAGATTAAAACGGTAACAGAAAAACCTGGAGCTCTCTCACAGCTGCTTACAAAGATATCCGGTTCTTGAACCCAGAAGATTTACTTTCAGTGTCTCGTCCCTTCAAAAAAGTAATGAATGTGATTATTTCCTGATTAAGTTTTTACAACTTTCCGTGGTCTAAATCAGGTTGTTTAGTATTACGTTCTTTTATTATTATTTAGTATTTTTTTAGGTATATATCATATTTATATTTATTGAAGTTTATGTGTAACAGTGGAGGAAAAAAAAGCAAAATAACATTTCAGATCATGTTGTCAGTCTTGTTCTTTTTTTAAAATTTTATTTATCAATAACCAAAATATACTATGACAATGATAAATCCCCCAGTTCAAAGTGATGCATCCCGAAACAAGCAGCCAGTTTTATGCTGGAAATGTCATTAAATGCAACACACACTTGGTACCACATGGCAGACAAATATCAAACTGTGTCAGATACTTTTCCAGGATTTAGATTTTCCCCTTCGTTTTCTCTGCTTCAGCTGTCACATGTACAGTGAAGTCTTTATTCTTAGTGCTCGCTCACATACTTTATACACAATTTGAATCGCATGACTGCAGCATGTCATTTGTTTTGCAATGTTTTGTTTGTGTGGGTCTGCATGTGTTTTATTGACCAGCCTCTCTGGTATGTTGCAGCTCCCTGGAGGCTTGCTTCAGGAGAGAGATAAACCTGCTAAGTGGCATGGCATCCCTGACCTGCTCCAGAAGCTCCACGAGAGCAGCGACCCCAACAGCGACCTCTCCCAGGCTCATGGCTATCTGAAGGTATGCAGCATCGCTCTCTAGGATCACTGTCACAGTGGAGTTGCAGCCTTTTCAGTGATTCCCAGTCTGGTTATTAGAGATTTTATGCTAATTAGCCTTTTCTTTTTCGTTTCTTTTCTAGAGCTTATCATCACAGCTCTCGATGGAGGCCATGTCTTTCGTCACAGAAGACAGGAAGACCGCTCAGGAATCCACCTTCCCCAACACCTACACCTTTGATCTGTTCGGTGGAGTCGATGTACGTTTGAGAATTTCTTCAATTTATTTTTTATTTTTAAATGAAAGCTGTAATTTATTTCTGACTTCCTGATGTTCTGTTTCTTTGGCAGCTGCTTGTGGAAATCTTAATGAGACCCACACTAACTATGCAGAAGAAGAAACCCAAAAGTGAGTAAGAAAAATATCAAAATGTCATCTTTCTCATTTCTACTGAATATAGTAGAATATATTAATTAAACCCCTGCTAACGTCTGTTCCTTTATTTCTACAGTGAACGATGAGCTGGTCAAAGACTGCCTTAGTGTTCTCTACAACTGTTGCATATGTGTAAGTTTTCAATTAATTTTTTTTTAATGCAAGATAAAAGGAGAGGTGCTTTCAAGCTTTCATGCTGTTTCTTTTAAAGAATATTTTGTTTCTGACAAGTCATTTGCAGTGAAGTTGTTTCGTTTCTGACTGCAGACGGAGGGAGTGACAAAGAGCCTGGCAGCCAGGGACGATTTTGTTCTGTTTCTCTTCACTCTGATGACGAACAAAAAGACGTTCCTGCAGACGGCGACGCTCATTGAAGACATTCTTGGAGTGAAAAAGGTGAGCAGTGCTCTCAGGTTGAACCTGTAGATTTTGGTTCATGGGACTCTGGAAGCACCAGGGCTGAGGATAGTTTTATTGAATCTTTTTAGTTGTGTCTTTGTACTGTTAGAATGAAACCAGAACGATCATTGGTCAGCTTGCGTAATAATCGAATGCTGTAACACTAAATCGTTGGCCTTATTGAAGCAATGAAAATGTCCTCCATGATGGTTTCTGGTAGCTAGTCTTTGGTTCAGTGGATCAAAACGATGAATCAGTAAAAACCAGATGTTGATCTCCTCAGCCTGATCTCTGTCAGTAAATGTGGGATGTTATCCAGTGGAATGCACTCCCTGTGAATTTGACGGGAACACGTCTGCTTGCGTCTTGAAGGAGATGATCCAGTTGGAAGGAATCCCCAACCTCTCAGGTCTGGTCCAAAGCTTCGACCAGCAGCAGCTGGCCAACTTCTGCCGCATCCTGTCCGTCACCATCTCAGAGCCAGATATAGGGAACGACGACAAGCACACTCTACTGGCCAAAAACGCTCAACAGAAGCGCAACGCCAGCCCGTCCCGCGCCGAGGTCAACCAGGGTAGGATGGGTTTTATGTATAGATATCAGATTGGTCTGGGGGAAAAAAAAGCCTGATTGGTTCCTGATCTCTGTGTTCATTTCACAGTGACTCTACTGAACATCCCAGGCTTCATTGAGCGGCTGTGTAAGTTAGCCACTAGAAAAGTGTCTGAAGCCACAGGAGCAAACTTCCTGCAGGAGCTGGAGGACTGGTACACCTGGCTGGACAACGCTCTGGTGCTCGACGCGCTCATGCAGATGGCCACTGAAGAGGCTGAGCAGAGCAGCACAGGTCAGATTTTGGACATTTTGGGGAAATCTGGATTTTTAAAATTTTTTTTTTATACCCCATTTACTATTTTGTTTAACAGCTTCAGTTCAATCCCTCTAATGTTTTTCTTGTGATTATTACTAATTTTGTGGCACCTTTTTCAAAAATTTGTGGTCAAAGTTACACTTTTTTTAAAGCTTTATTGATATTTTCATATTTTCAAAAAAAAAATCCCCATCCCAACCTCCTACCTCCTAAATAAAAAAACAAACAAACAAGAACTTGGGTTAGCCAGATAATGACATTATTGGCATCACTTCATATCACTGCAGGTTTAACATATCATATCCACTTTCACTATATTCTGTAGAAAGTGTCCCTCTCACTGTGACGGTTTTTTTCTACTGTACAGACTCTCAGATGGTCTGAATTTCAACTCGTTTCCTCTTCAGAGTCATCAGACGAGAGTCCTCTGGCCACCAGCCCTCTGAGACACAGGCTGCCCCAGTCCATGAAGACCGTCCATGAGATCATGTACAAGGTGGAGGTTCTGTACGTGCTCTGCGTCCTGCTGATGGGCCGACAGAGGAACCAGGTACCGCCCCGCCGTCCGGGGTCAAACGTGTCGAGGCCGAGCCTCGTCTCATTCCTCCTCATCGTTTTTGTAGGTTCACAAGATGCTGGCCGATTTCCGTCTCATCCCGGGGCTCAACAACCTCTTCGACAAGCTCATTTGGAGGAAATACACCGCGTCCAATCACGTGGTGCACGGCCAGAATGAGAACTGCGACTGCAGCCCAGTATGAACCTCTTCACCTTCTGCTTTCACTGAGAAGTGAAAATCTTCAAAGAATGTGAACATTTATATCATCTGTCCAAAAAAAAAAAAAAAAAACCTGTTCCTTGTTACTTTGCAGGAGATATCCTTTAAAATCCAGTTCCTGCGGCTACTCCAGAGTTTCAGCGATCACCATGAGTACGTGTCCTGAAATTCACCTGCTTTTGTGCTGATCTTTAGCGTTTTGGTGTCTTGTTTTTTAGACTCTGCTGTCCGTCTTTCAGGAACAAGTACCTCTTGCTCAACAACCAGGAGCTGAACGAACTGAGTGCCATCTCCATGAAGGCTAACATCCCAGAGGTGGAAGCTCTAGTCAACACAGACAGAAGCTTAGTTTGTGACGGAAAGAAGGGTCTCCTCACGCGCCTCCTCACCGTCATGAAGAGGGAACCTCCCGACTCATCCTTCAGGTTCAGATTATATATTATTGTCACTGTAATTCTAATCCAGAAAGCATGTTGAACTAAACCGTGTTGTTTTTCCTGTTTGTTTAGGTTCTGGCAGGCAAGGGCAGTGGAAAGTTTTCTAAGAGGAGCAACATCTTACGCAGACCAAATGTTCCTCCTAAAGCGAGGGCTCCTAGAGGTACAACACGTTTGTCCTGCAACATTCATGTAAAAAAAAAACGACAAAAAAAACAAAGTGATTTTTCTACTTGAGTCGCTGCTCATTTTGTGCTTCGATTCTCCATCAGCACATCCTGCTCTGCATCATAGACAGCGGCTGTACGTCTCGAGACGTCCTTCAGAGCTACTTTGATCTGCTGGGGGAGCTCATGAAGTTCAACATCGACGCTTTTAAAAGGTTCAACAAATATGTCAACACACCAGAGAAGGTTTGATAACGCTCCGATATGAAAATGTTAGAACATACGCATGATCCAAAAGAGTACAAAGAGTGTGACACCATCTGTTGATCGGTCTCTATAGTAGCAGAGAGACTGTCGCTCACTCTCTCCGATGTGGCCGACTGTTTTGAGGGAGAGAGCTTGGTACATTTGTGTAACATTTACCCTACAAAAAAAAAATTCAAGAACAAAACTTTGTTTCTGAAGAAGTAGAGTGAGTTTTTCTTTTTACTTTTTATCTTTAGCAAATCAACTGAAGCCGCAAAGAAAACTTCTTATCACTAAATCATCAACAAGTCCTATCAAAACCCACAAAAAATTGACTACCATGCATGTCTGAGTGCATTTGTGATCGGAACATTATATTGTTGCACCGTCAGTATTTTACTAAATAGTCTTAATAAATGAAGTTCTACATATTTGGATTCTTTTGTCTTTTTACAGAAATATTTTAAATAGACACATTTTGAAGCGCTTCACAGAATAATTTTTAGTAATTTGTGTTGAATAATAAACACTAAAAGAAAAATGAAGTGTATCTCTTTATTGTGGTTGTTGGTACAATTTAGGTTAAATTTGGAATCAGCAAGGCGTAAACATAATTCAGGAAAATATGCAGTAGAAACCATTTTATCTGTACAGAAATTGCATGGCCACTGTAGCTGTTGATTTAGCATTTAGTGCTTAAATTTAATAAGAAATTGACTTGTTTGGTTTTAATAAAGAAATTTCTGTTTGTTGTTTCTACCCAACAAAATATCACAGCTAAAGCTGCAGTACTTTTACTCTCTTTACGTTTTAGTGCCAGTCTTCTGCTTCGTTGTGACTGATCAGTAAATATGACGTCATAGCTGATTGATCCTCAAACTGCTTTAGTTTCAGGCCTTCCTGACTCAGATCAACAGCTCCTTGGTGGACTCCAACATGCTGGTGCGCTGCATCGTCCTCTCACTGGACCGCTTTGAAAGCCAGACCGAAGATGTCAAAGGTAAAACAAGTCTTTAAGGAAGGCCACATTTTTCCACCCTGGTATGATTCTGTAATATAAAATAGTTAGTAGTTTTATTTGAGTATTAAAAAAAAAATCTATGCTTTTTCTGTCCTTGTCAGTTATGGAGGTGCTGTCTGATTGCTGCCTGCTGTCCTACGTGGCCAGAGTTGAAAACAGATTGTCCTTCCTCTTCCGACTCATCAACATCATCAACGTACAAACGCTTACACAGGTGAGGGTTTGCTTTCACTGCGGTGAGCGCGTACAGAAACAGGCGAACCTGCTGGACGCCGAGTCAAGTGACCCCTCCTCCCCCACCTCGCCTCTCTTTCTTTCTGCAGGAGAATGTGAGCTGTTTAAATACCAGCTTGGTGATCTTGATGTTGGCCAGACGAAAGGCGAAGCTGCCCTTCTATCTCAACGCCCTGCGGGAGAAGGAGTACACGGAGAAATACCCCGGGTGCCTGCTGAACAACTTCCACAACCTGCTGCGCTTCTGGCAACGCCACTACCTCAACAAGGACAAGGATAGCACATGTCTGGAGAACGTGAGTCCCTGAACACAGTTAAACCAGGAGTTATTGGCGAAAATGTACTTTTTTCCATGTCGCATCAAGATCACTTTTTTTTTTTGTTTGCTTTTTTGTCAAGCATTCAAAATAATTCTGAAATTTAAATGCAAGCTTGTTGGTTAAAATCTACCAACAGTCTAAACCAAAAGCTTAACGCAGCAAGAAAAAAGGAGTTTATGGAGTCAGTGGAAACTCTGGTTCAGTTTTCCAGTTTAAGCAAACTAACCTGATGCTCGTACTTTTACTCATTGAGAGCTTCCTGTGGTTTCCAGCTGTTTGATAAATCAGCCCAAAGTGCTCAAACAGACCAGTTGTGCAACAGTCAGTCTGAAAAGTTGCTTTCTAACAGGCTTGCTTGGATCGACAAATCTACAAACACGAGCACACAAACAGAACACAATACAACCTGGCACAATAATCAATAAAACAATTAATTGTACAATAAATTAAAACAAACTTAATAATTTCCATTTTTATGATTTATAATTTTCTATCAAAAAATGGATGATAAAAGTGTTCAGTCTGAATTTTGGTCTCAACTAAACCTTTTTTTGGAGGATAATTTTATTTCGTAAGTTGTTTCTTTTGTTGATTTATTTTGGACATTTAAAATGTCTTCCAGTGTTAAATGTTAATTAGAATTTAAGTTCATTGATCTTTCAGAATGTATTTTTGCATTATTATCAACATTTTACTGGCAAATTATCTCAAAGCAATATTATCATTTATGACAATAACTCCTGAGATGATTAATCGTCCAGAAACTTTAGTTATAGTGACTCAACAAATTCTCCTACTGTCACACCAGAAGATCATCAGTGGAATTATAATTAGTCAGGTTTATGACGAGTTATTATTTTTGATTTTCTGACGTAGCAGATTTAGGTTTGATTGTTAGAAACAAGTTCAAGTGACTTCATAAGCAGATTTTAACCACAAACTGAAAGGGAAAATTTTAGTGCAATTTTACACAATTCGGTTGATCTGGCAGCCTGTCAGCAGCCAGATACTGAAAAACAGTAAACATTAAAAAGTTTAATGTTGGTTGCAACACTGAATTCATAAATCTAAACTTAGACTAAATTGGCAAACAGAACATGTTCTTTTTCTATTTACAAGTGCCGTCACTTGTAAATAGTGGTAATCATTTTCCTTTTTATAGTTGGCTAAAAAAAATTCTCCATACATTTGAACAAAATAAAATTGGGTCCTTTAGGTTGAAAAGAGAGAATGACATTAGTGGCAATAATTTAAGACATAAGAAACTCATTCACAAGTCAGATCTTTGTGTGGGCTAACATCGCCTGATGGTTAAGGCTAACAAATGTTTTGTCCAAATATGTGTAATTTTTTTTTCTTTTTTCTTTACTTGTTCTACTTTAGTTAGACTGTAATGCCATTCATATAGTTACAAACTCGGTGGCTTTAAATAACATCTTTTATTTCAACACAAAACTAAGTTGCAGTAAATTAACACACTGCATGATGTGTTCATTCACTCCTCACTGACATCCCGAACTCTACAATATCGCTTTTCTCTCCAGTGACAAATATTTAGTTCCATCAGTAGTTTCTTCAGTACAACTACACATTTCTAAAAATAGATCTGACTCTGTATGCACGCCTGCAATCTGATAGTCAGGTTTTGCTGATGTCTTTGGTTCCATTTTCTCTCTGTTTTGATCTGACTTGTTGATGATTTCACTGAAAATGCAAGTCAACTTGGGTAATTTTTCTTTTGAAACATGATGGTGAATAAAAATTGTACTAAATGATCAGTACATGTAGCACAACGTCAAAACAATCCTGTAATTACTTTGACGTTTGAAAACGTCAAAGTAATTACAGGATTGTGACCAAATACTAATTTTACCAGGATGAGCTGGATGTAAAAATTGAAAGGTGCTATTTATTTACTTTTATAGATGTTTCTATAATAATAATAATAATCAAAAAATAATCTTAATCTCTTGTGGACTTTTCTATGACACTGCTGCCCCCAAGTGGCAGAAAATGATCAGTGACCCTTTCAGAGTAACACTATTTGGCATAAACGTCAGATTGATGTTTAGCAGCAGCTAATTTACTTTTAACCATTCCAGATCAACAAAATGATCTCCCTATTTAGAACAAACAGAAGTAAATATTCCTGGATTCCTCCCCCCTCAGAGCTCCTGCATCCCGTTCAGCTACTGGAAGGAGACGGTGTCAGTACTTCTGGGCTCTGACAGAACTTCTCGCTGTGCCATTGTGAGTTACATTGACGAGCCCTTCATGGATCTGGACAGAGACCTGCTGGAAGATTGACCCTCCGGCGGGCGGAGGCGCTGGGGCTCGGAGGCGACCTGTGGCTCAGACTCCTCTGATCCGACCCCTCCAGGTGTTTTTGTGACTGCGTTCAGGATCTAAAGACTCACCCGTCTGCTGTCCGTACCTTCGCATGGAGGCCGTCATCACAGTTGAGAGCGGATAATGGAGTTCGACTGACTGTCATCTTTTCACAAAGTTAAAATGCTTCTTTTTTTTTTTTTTTTTTTTTTGTTTTTTTTTTTTTTGTTTCTTTGAAAGGAGAACTTAAAGCTACAGGCCCCCTTTTCCCAGCGGTCTAATAGACAATAATAGACTTTGGAAAAACGACACCCGCATTGGTTGTTTGCTTTATGTGAAATTCAGATAGAGCCTTTTATATAGCCTATACAGAATTCTATGGAAAAGTGTGAATGAACAAATTATATGTAAAAAGAAAAAAAACAACAACAAAAAAGCAACCAGTTTCTTTTCACATGGACTTGATTTAGAAACTGGGCACAGATTGAGCCCACGTGTGCAGGACGGTAGCGTGTCGTCACCAGCCTCACTCTGTCACTACTTTGACTAACTCTGTCGACTCCATGCCTCACCGCTGCTTCACCGCTGCCTCGCCCGAGGTGAACAAAATGCTAATGGTTGAGCGTTTGCAGGGTGGGTAGGGGGGACTTCTCATCTTCCTGTTCTCTGGCTCTGTTTTACTACGTGGCTATCTTTGGTTGGTGCTTTCTGGCTCTACTCGGCCCACTTAATCAGCAAGACGGCCCGGTTCTCATATCTTAAAGGATTCGTCTTGCTTAAGAAAAAACTCATTCTGTTCGTGGCTTCAGAAGCTTCACCCAGGGACTCATGATTACTTTATTTTTATTCTTTTCTCTTTTTTTTTTTTTTTTTTTTTCTTTTTGAGGTTTATTTTTTGTTTTGATCGATGGCTTTTAATTCTGGATAAACTGTAGAATAAAACATTGCACAGGTTAATTGTTTTTATTGTTTAATATATATATATATTAACTCATTTGTTCATTAAAGTGTTCCCATTCTCTAACAAATTCTTTCAATGTTGTGAGAGATGCTTTAGAAAGAGAATAAACTATGCAGGTGCTAGTATTCAGAGCAGACTCTTCCTTCAGGTTCCTCTACCTGGTTTTGAAACTCAGAATCGGTTGGTTCTGGACAGCAGGAGTCCAGATTCATTTCCAATCGTTATTTTGAAACTGGGTCAAACTATTGCTGACGTAATTTCCTTGTGTTGGAGAATGTTGAGTGCAACTCAAAGTTGTCGTATTTTTACGACTAAACGTCTCTAATAAGAAGAACCAAGTCCATCCAGAGGCTTTCGCTGCAGAGCTGACGTTGCTGCACCCAAATGAGCTTTTATCTAATTTACTAGCTCTAATATAGAAAGCGTTTTGAAAGAAAGTGACTCAGATTCTGTTTTTATGACAGCAAATAAATTTGTTCGACAAAGCCCAAAAGAATTTGAAAACTGGACACCATTTGTTTGATAAATCTGCAAAATCATTTCGTCATTAATTTGCTTGATTTTCTTGTCGAACGAATAAATTTGGCCCCACATGGCAAAATGTTTTTACACTCCTGCCTTACCTTTTCTCTGTTTCCATTTGCCGTCTTCACTTTCTGAAGACGGATTAAACAAAGTTCAGTGTGACGTCTGAAGCTTTGGATCTTTTAAAAACTGTTTTAGGTTTCTTCACACCTTCCTCCCCGACCTGTCTGCTCTGTTTCTTGATCTTTATGATGCCGTTTGTTTTCTGAGGCCTTCACAGGACAGCGGGATTAATGCGTAGATTAAACTGGAGTTTGCTAATCAGGTGATTTTATTGCAGTGGATTTTATGTTTTCAATGTCAAAGTAAAGGGCATGTGCTTTTTTTTCACTTTTGAGATCATCATTTGTAGAACTTTTGGAAAACATGCAGTTTTCCTTCTACTCTACCGTTTAGTGATTTTCATTAAAGCCGACCGGACAGCAGGTTGGATGACTCCATCGGTTTTTGAGAAGCACCAAGTACTAATCCACCTCATTTGCTTTTTGCCGTTTCTTTTTAAATATACAAGGCCGCATCGCTAGAAAGCTGTGTGGTGCCTTTTGTCAAGTTACACAGTCAAATATGAACAGCAATAAATTAAATGTGCCTTATTTAGCCTGTCGGAGGGGGAAAACATGGGTGTTCCATTTTTCAGTGATATTTCACTGTTAGCAAGCTGATGATTTAGTTTGTAAATTAAATATTTAGCTTTCAAATTAAATATTTAGTTTGGAACAAAATAATTAGCAAAAATAAATGCTTATTTTGGAACAAAATATTTATCTTCAAAGTAAACATTTGGCTCCAATTTGTTTGAGAACTAAATATTTGGCTTTCTAAGTATTTAATTTGAAAGCCAAATATTTATTTTGTAAACTGAATATTTAGCTGGTAAATTACATATTTTGTATGAATAAAGGTGAAAACATGACTTTGGGAAATTTGGATATATATTTTTTTGACAGGCTAAATAAAACAAATGATTGTTTTTTAACTTTGCAAATGTCCCGCAATGAAAAGCCGACCAGAGAGACGTTGGAGTCGGGGAGCTGACTGCTGCCCATTATGACTGACCGGAAGAGGTGGTTCGGACTTCCTGAGCTTCATTTTGGATCCGGGGTTCAGGTATTATTGATTTATTTATTTTTTGAGTTAGGGCTGTTCAACTCCTATTAACTCTTTGGTTTAATGTCGAGCTCCTGCTGATTGCAGAAAGCAATGGTTGGCCAATGTGATGAAGCTCTTCTTCGCTCACAATCTTGGAGGAAGCTTCAAGTCCATCTTTCATCTGAGTTTTAAGCCTCTTCTGTTGTCTCTCTCTTCTGTCTCTGCCTTAAGGGGAACTTTAGAAATTATTAGACATTCCTTGAGATACAAACTCAGCCTCAGCATTTGTTTACTGGTCTGCTCCCTGAAAAGCCTCCTCGTCGGTGGCTTTCCAGTCTGAATTTGGGTGTGTCTGCGGCGATGAAATGCCTGGCCGAGGCCTTGCATCACTGGACAAACTGAGCTCCGCCAGGCGGACATGTTTGTTAGCAGCGGAGTACACGGTCACCCGGGACCACAGGAGACATCACATGAGACGGCAGCACCGTGCGAGTTTGTTTTCAACAGAGGATTAAATCCAGGGCTCGTCTAAATTTAGGCCTTGTTCTAAGCCCGCTGGCTAATTTTAATAGATTCCTCCAAAGGTCATTCAGTTCCATTCTGAAGCGTCATGAGCCGAGTTGGTTGTAGACGGTTTACCGAGCTGGCTGCTCTGCGCAGACAGGAAGCTAGCCCTGTCTTTAGCTAGCCCTGGCGTTAGCAGGGCAAGCTAATGACAGGGATAGCTAATGACAGGGCTAGCTAAAGACAGGGATAGCTAGCCCTCACACTGGAATTGCTGGTTTTTAGTGATTTATTTTTCGCTTTCTGTTCTTTTATTTGCTTGCTAGTTTGTTTGTTTTTTTCTTCTCTTGTTTTTCGTTGGAGGGCGAACAAGAATCTATATGTTTGTCTTAATTTGGGCAGAGGGATGGAGCGCGCGAGCCGTGAGAGCAGGTCTTATGACGTGGCCTTCACAAGTTCAGCTTCCGGTTCGAGTCCCGGCCACGAGAGCCTAAACCAAATCCTGTAACTAAAGCCAAGCTCCGATTAGCTTTAAACTTAGCATATGCTGAGCTACAGCGATATGGACTTAAAGTTTTGCCACAATATTTTGCGGTGCTGTTGTGATGACAATAAGTTTAGAAGTTGTTTGTAATGCTTCGTTTGGACACCAGTCACATAAAGAAGTGATTTGCACTTAACACCACACACTAGCCATGTTTAATCACATGTTGAAATTTATTGGTATGTCTTGCTACTCTCATAATACAAATAATCGTAAAAGCAACAGCGCAGATAATGTCTTTTGGGGGTTTTAAACATTATTCATTGGAATTTATTCTGACAATAAATCGAAATTCTCTTCAGAAATCTATCACGATAAATGATAAACGATACAATAAATGCTCGCACAGATCCTTAGACTCAAAAGCCAACACACTGTCTCTCTGCTTCACCATAAAGGAGCCTACAGACGGAGCAGCCAAAATAATTAAAATTTTCAGTCACATCGATGAAAGTCTACACACCCGTCCAGTTCCTGTCCTAGATATCTCCTCGCCGTCCTCTATGGGACCCTGCTGCTTCCTGCTGAGGTGTTAGCGTTGATTTGCTGCTCTCAGGATGACCTGCCGCCTCCTGCAGCTTTTTCCACTCGACCTCAGGACCGTCCTCCGGCTTTCCGCTTCCTTCCTCCTTCACAGAGATTAGCTCGTTCTCAGTTGCAGCGGTCGTCAGCAGGCGGTGTAGGTTTTATTTTCTTTGGAGACACAGCAGAAGGTCCACAAATTTCTGAAAATAAGGACATAAAAATAAGAGCAGAAGGAGGATTTAAATAAAACTTGTAGAATCAAGTGAAGAGAAGAGAATTTGAGCTTTTTTAGTTTTCAGGCCTGCTTGAAATTAAAAGTACATTGATGTAATGGTAATAACGTCGAAGGAGATTTACTGAGGTCACTGGGAAGTTTGTTCTAAAACATAAAATTTTGAGATGTTAATGACGCATCTGAACTGACATTTTACCAGGATAGACTGATAGTACACCTTGCAACTTCTGTGATTATTATTATTATTATTATTATTATAATTATTATTATTATTATTATTATGTGTTTTTCTTCAAAAAGTTCCAATTCAGAAGAAATTCTTTTGGGTGTTAAAGAAAGAAATGAGTCCAGAAACCTTGGTGGTTCCTGGACTCATTTTCTGACCATGAACTGGCCAGAAAATGTAACATCAACTGAAGAAGGACCAGAGAATAATTTGATGTGTGACTTTCAAACAACAGACCCTTTTCAAATTGTCAAGTATCGTGGCGATGGTATTATTCTGTTGGCCTTTTAGCTTACAGTGGATGATTGGTGGAATAATGGAGAGAAATTGCCTCCAAATTCTTCGACTCCACCTAAAATCAAAGGCTTTCTGATGGAAACCTGAACCCAATGATCGTTCTAAAGGGATGAAGATCAAAACTCGTCTCAAACAGATAACAGGAGGTAAAAGTAACACTTTTAGAAATGATCCTGAACTCGACACAAATTAAGGCACACGGATTGTCCAAAGTGCAACCTGGGGGCCATTTATTTTTTCTATTTTTACAGCCCAGAAACACAAAGAATCGACCTGCAAAAATGTCAAAGTTTCCTGCCTGTCTGCTCATTTGGCAACATCTTTATGTTTCAGACCAACAATGGTTTAGAGTCCTTCTCGACAAAAATTTGGCAACTTTTATATGTTTCATTAACACTTTGCATTGTTGAGCAGATTACATTGTCACAGGGGACGTAGTTTTTTAGTTTTACACTCTAAAAATGCGAGTGACCGTTCTGACCCTCACAACAAAAGTTTGAACTGATAACAAAAACAAATCCCCTATTTGATGCATTCCATGCCAATGATGAGTTTGTGGAACCGTCTGACCGCGGCTGCAACGAAAACCTTTCATAGTGTCTAATGAGGCCGTTAAGGTAACTTCATGTTCGGTTTAAGAAGCTGGGAGCAAAAGGGTGAGAAATTTTTATCCGGGGACTTCCCTGTTTATTTATTGCCTTCTCCTTGGTTCCCGATTTTTGGCTCCCGCGCCGCTGCGACCCGCTCCGTCATATCTAATCCTACATATGAAGTCACACACCCATAGCTGGTTTTATGTGAAAACAAACAGGGTTGCCAGGTTGAGTTGGTCCCAGATGGAAGGGCTCTCACAGTTCCTAAATAGGAACCCAAAGAAGATTGGTCAAGAACCTCCCATTGAGGCCTGGACAGTGTGTGTGTGTGTGTGTGTGTGTGTTTGTGGTGAGCTGATTGCATTTCTAACATGGCTCTGTACCCCGCACCCCTCAAAGGTGAGAGTTTGTGGTTATTTAGGAACCAAAGCCCTCTGTCGGACGGGCGGCTTTAATCCTCCGTCACCCACCACTCATCCCATCAATGTGGCCGCTCAGAAATACAGGCGCTGTGGACAAAAGGGGCCGTCGGGGCATCCAGGGAGGGGTTAGTATTTTTAGGGAGGGCCCCGAGCAGCTGCTGCTTGACACATGTCACCACCTGGCCCTGAGGACACCGTCCGCATTGTCTAAATTAGAAAAGCAGAGGAAGAGAATGGACGGAGACCTGCGAGCGTAACGTGTGTGAATGGGACCAAGAGGGTACAGAGGGGGGTCTTGTTAACAGTGGGGCCACACGCACGCCGGGTAACCATACAAGGGCAAGCACACGCCTCACACACGCCGATAACATTGCCCTTGCATACCGGTCATTCTTCAGCAGGAGACTGAATGCAAAGGTGTAGAGTGTCACGGAGGGCTCGTGGCGTTTCGCGGTGTTATTAAACCTGTTCAGAGAAACAACTGCGAAATGAGACAGGGGGGCGTCCCGCCTCGGAGACAGGGAGTCAAGGACTTTCCTCTGCATGGGAATGTCAGCGACCAAGAGATTTTAAATCAAAGGGATGGAAAACATACGTCTATCATCGCTATAAGTTGTTTTTCTTAAGCCTTAATTTGCATTGTGGAGCTCCTCAAGGTCCCTGTCAAGTTACCCTGAAGATCTTTGTAAAGCCATGAGGAAATAATTCTGACAACAAAACAAAACAGACAAAAAAATATGACAAGATTCAGTCGTTTAGCTTCTAAATTAAATGCAAGAATGCTATTTACTCTAATCACAACGCTCAGATTAAGTCCATTGTTTGTTTGTTTGCTGGGGAGAATTAAACTAAAACTTTTTTGCAAATAAATGACACTGAAATGATTCAAAGCTTCTTTTCTCTGAAGAGTATTGAAAATTGCCACTGAAAAAACTAATTAATACAAATATTAACATTTATTATAGTTAATATGCCTTACTGATAATTTATTTACTAAACTCGTTTTAGCAAATTTTGCTGCTTATGTAAATTGGAGATGCATCAACTATCTGCAAATGAGATCCTAGAAAATCTGATTTTTACCCTTTTCATTAAATTCATTAAAATTGAGTACAGTTTAAAATGTATCATTATTATCAGTATTATTAATAGAGACGTATACGTCGATGAATGAATTGTGGTAATGATATAATTCCCTCATTATTCCCTAAATTAAAAAAATATCTGCATCAGTCAAAACTGCAATTGGCTTCTCAGTCCTCAAAGAAAAGGGAAACTGTTCTCATCCAGAAACGGTCTGATCTCTGTCAACATTTCAGTCTTTATAATTGCATTTGTTGGGAATGTCACATGTATGAATTTGAGCTACACACACACTTTCACCTTGACTGTGTCATGGGCACCCGGAGAGGACGACTGCTGAGTCCGGTTGTCTTTCTGCAAGAAGAAAGAAAAATCACTGCAAATGAACACAAATGAAACACGCTGAGTACAAAGAAAAACTTTACAAACTGCAACAAGATCATTTCATGCTCCATTGTGATCCTTATTTTTGTCGGCCACCAACTGGGATCCTCGACGTTTCGGAGCGGAGCCAGCACAGACTTAAAGTGATGTTCATGTGATCATTGCCCTAAACATCACTGCAAGTCTTAACTGCCTCGGGTCCATCCGACCGCTGCCCACACGATCCCCGTTAACCCAAAAACACTGACAAGATTTAAAATTAATCTAAGACTTGAAGCACAACACGCATCAGGCTCACCTTGTCAAACTAAAAGGAAATGAATGCCTCCATCTGCCGGTCTTTGGGACAAACGCTGTGAGAGAGTGAGAGGAAACTGATTAGTTTGACTTCCTTTGATTCCTCCAGAAATGTCTGGCTCCTGTAAAAGCAAAAATAATTGGAATTGGTTCAATTTTTACATTTCCTGAATGAAGCCTTGAGGGAAAAAAAATGGACCTAAAGTTTTGTTTAGGTCCATTTTACACAAAGAACTTCAGAAAGCCAGGCTGCCACATCCTCTTTGAAAAGAAAGAAAGGACAATGGAGGCAAGGAAAAATGTGCTTTCATTAGTTTTTTTATCTAGATTTTGGAGGGTAGTCCATGCAGGATAAAATATAAAAACTCAAATGTTGACAACAGAAGTGGGTTTGCTTGGGGAATCGCCGACTGTTGTCCAGATGAGAAAACTCTATTTTATGGGGAAAATAATTTTCTACATCTTCATAGGAAGGTTACAGAGAGCTGAGACAAAGTGATTATTCTTCATTTTGACCTGCTCGGTTGATAGACACCCAACATGGCCACCTTTCAGGGATAGGTAAAAATGCTATATTTTACAATATTTTGTTTTATTTTCTTTCTTATATATATTTTGAATAGCAAATGTCTTGTTGCTCTATTAATCTGGTCCTCATAAGCTTCTCTACTTGATTAAAATTTACAATTTTAACACTTTAATAATAACTGCATTGTATTATTTCTATGTTTGTCTGCTGTCTACCAACAATTACCAATTGAGTCGATTCAAATTAGTTCTCTAATTTAGTTACTAAGCTTTGCTGTAAAATGAAGATGAGAATCAGAATTATATTAAATCTGAAGAAATTCTGATTAAAAACAAAAGGAAGGGAACAAATTAAAAGCTTCGATGTAAAAATATTGGTCTGTAAAATCAGGTGTTTTAAAAATGAACAATGACAAAAAACTACAAAAAACAAAAACATACAAGCAGAAAGAGGGATGATAATAAAAGGATTATTATTTCTAAAGGACATAATGACATTCAAACATTTAAAAAACTGCTGAAACACATGATGTAATGGACAGAACTGGCTGGCCGCGTCCTTTTGACAGAACAACCGGCTTTATGAAAACCGAATACGAGATCGGCAGAAGTACAATGGGGGTCTCAATGTAGTGGAAATTAGCCAAAAGTTTGAATGAAACTTATTTTAAAGGAAAAGGTGCAAAGACAAACATTCATTGGATCACGGCTCCACTGATATATTTATGTTGATGCAGTCTGGTTCTACCAAAAACCATGTTTGTTTTTTTTTATCAAGTCACTATTAATATTAATATCTCATTCTAGAAATAACATTTATTGTTCTAATCTACATTTTCTGTGCATTCTGTTTGGTTGGGTTATGGTGGGTCTGGTTGACACACAGTGTCAGAGCAGATCCTCTCAACAAAACTTGGGAAAAGGAGAAAATCCTGTTAAACATTTGCCTTTATGAGGTCAGCTGTGGTTTTTCTATTTTTTTATTTTCTAAATCAAACAGAAATGGATGAAGCTGCTGTAATTGTGGTTTCCATATGTACATGTTCTCTGTGTGTGTGTGTGTGTGTGTGTGTGTGTGTGTGTGTGTGTTTCCATGCTTATGCCTGGTACTTAGGTGTACGTTTGTACTCACTGAAGAGAAAACCCTGACAGACATCGACTGTAAGGGTCGGAGCTCCGTCTCAGTGAGTCCGGGTTCAGTTTGTGTGGATTCGCCACGACAACAGGGGAGGTCAGAGATCCGAGGCCTGAGAAGGAACAAGATTATCGTCCTGCTTGACCTGTAACCCCGCCCTGAGTCCATCTCACACCTGACCTCTTATTTTGCTTAATCCTGCTTTTGAAGGAAACATGGAAGCAGAACGGCGAGTTTTCACTAACATGGAGCGTCTTGAGCTGCTTGGCGTTAGAGTTCCTCTGCGGTGAACCAAATGGTTTGCCGCAGAGGAACCATTCGGTTCCTCATTCAGCTTTCTCAGTTGAGGAGCTGAGGAGAGATGGAGTGATAGACCAGGATGCAGGCTCACCCTGTCGGTTCCTCTGGTTCCTCTGGACCCAGACTTGTGTTCAACCTAAAAACACAGCACAGTGTTGTTATATTTTCCACTGTCATTAGAAAACATATTGAATGTTTTAAATGTTTTTTTTTTCTAATTTAATGTCACGATTCAATAAATAAGTCAGCACCAATGCAGTTCAAAGTTCTTTACATCACAAAAACATCATGAAATGAAATGAAACTGCTTCAAATATGTCATAAAAATGAGCAAATCTATGTAAATGAAATATGCTATACATTTAAATAATATTATAAGTGTGCACAATTAAAACATTTTGCCTTTAAACAAGCAGAAGTTTGATTTCTTTTGGCTTAAATCCTAATTTTGTCCTACTCCTCTGTAATCTCTCTTCGCATGTCATCAGCTTTCAGGGTTTGCATTTCTAACTCACAAATCTCTAAAAGCTCATTTCAGACCACACACACACACACACACACACACACACACACACACACACACACACACACACACATGCCTTGTAAATCTACCGAGGTCTTGCCTGTCCGGGGCCCACCGTGGGAGGCGCGCGCCACCAGCAGCTCCACTTCAGTCGTGCGTAAAAGCGGCGCGGCTTCCCCCCCTCACCATCACCATCAGCCCCACCCCACACACCCACTCAACCCCTCAAAGTCCTTCACCTCACAGCGCGACATTAGAGACCATGTGGAGACGACTTGTGGAAATCCTTTGGGTGGGAAAACAAATCTTTGCGCTCGGGCCTTGGGTTTTATTTTAGAGTTCATCTCCATCATCACCAAATGAGACCGTGCTATAAAAATACATACAGATATATATGGACTAAGATTAAAAGAGAAATATAAAAAGGCTGAGTATTCTGCTGAAGTTTCTTTAAAAGTGCGGCCGCTCCGCGCGCGCGCGACAATAACAAAAAAAAAATATATATATAAATAAAAGCGTCCACACAGCGTCAAAGACGCAGCGCGCTGACCTCAGCACGGCCGCCACTCAGTGAAACCTCCCTCAGATGTGTCCCGCTTTATAGCCCGCTCCTCAAGGTCACGATCATTGGACATCTGTCCCTCATTAGCATATGCCACCTCCTCCGCAGCCCATTGGTGCGGAGCCTCCGTCTCAATTGACACAAAAGGAAAGCTACGTTTTTGTCATAGCGCTAAACCCAAGCCGGCTATTTTTGTATCCCAGATATTTCATGCACTGTACACACTGAGAGGGGAGTGTGTGTGTGTGTGTGTGTGTGTGTGTGTGTGTGTGTGTGTGTGTGTGTGTGTGTGTGTGTGTGTGTGTGTGTGTGTGTGTGTGTGTGTGCTGGGAGCATCTCAGCAGAGGAGAATTGAACTTTTTTCTCTTCTTCTTCACTCTGACGGAGCATCATCCTCATTTTTTAGACGATGATTCGCGTCCGAACCCAGAGCAGCTCGGTTCGGGCTCCGCTCGCTCTGGGACCCAAACGTGAGGCTCACCGGGGGGTCCTTTGACTTTGATGCTGAGGAGCCGCTGCCCTCTGCGCCGCGCCGCGGAGGGTCAGTGATGTCAGGATCTGCCAGGGATGTGCGCTATTGTGCGGCCGCAACCTTAGGAGAGATTATTTCAGGAGCTGCGTGGCATTAAACGCGCTGCTATAAATACCCGGGCTTTTATTAATAGAGGGAAACATGGCGCTCGGAGCGCTGGCTCCGGAATCACCACGGGATGAAGCCAACACCACAAAAACACCCAGTTTCCACTCATTTATCACCACGATCCTCTTGTGACGCAACATGCTTGTTCTGCTTTGGTCCAGCAGAGCCAAAGAAAGAAAGACGACAGCCACGTTGGATTGATAAATCAGAAGAAACTTGGCTTTTAATGGAGTGGTGGGTGACGTTTGAGTCCATAGTCGACGTAAATGTGTGTGTTGGGTGATTTGTTGTGACCTTCAGCGCTGCGTGGGGGGTTGGAGTGGGAGGGAAGAGGACCAGAGGTTCTCAGAATAGACAAAGCCAGAGTCCAGCATTCCTGATTGGTTCTGTAAGTTGGTCCCAAACGAGATTCACACACACACATGCACACACACACACATGCACACACACACACACATGCACACACGCGCCCAACCGAGCAAAAGTATTCCTTGAACTTCCAAACGTTGCAGCGTTACGACCTTAAGCGTTCTTTGATAGACCAACAAACATAGAGGATAACTGTGAAGTGTAACAAACAGAAGCTGCACGGTTTCATTTTTCTCTTTCTTTTTTCTTTACAATTAAAAAATATGGAAAGTGAGACAAACCTCAGTATTTGGTGCCACTTTATAGGACCACATTTTGCTTCCAGTGCAAATGTCCTACACTTGAAATAAGACAAAGCAAACTTACAAGAAAGTTTTTGTCAACATTGAAGAGTTTTAAGTTCATAATTCCTTAATATTGACGATAAAAAGCACTAGTTCCACTGGCAGATTGTTTAACTTATTATAAGATATTTGCCACGTTCCATAAGTAAAATAATCTAATGATAATATCAATGAATTATTGACTTTATGCAAAGAAATCTTACAAAAAGTTACTTGTAAGCCAGTTTTGTCTCTTTTCAAAACTGGATTTTCAGGGGTTTTTTTCCCAAAATGGTTCAGATTCAAGCAGGTTTGATGAAGAGAGGATCAGTTTTAAGTTCTTACTTAATATTTACTGAGTCATAAATCCCAGAGAGTTGAGCCTCAGACTTTCCAAAGCTCTGGAAGATTTAGATCTAAACTCATTTCAAAGTTTGTTTCTGATTGGAAATCAGAGACACATCACTCAGAAGAACATAAAAGTATTTTTAATTCACCTTTTATTAACAGTTCTTTATTTTTGCACAATAACATCAAACCTCTTCTTGTAGTTTCTGATCGTTCTTTCATCTGTTTCCACGGTATTTTGATGGGATTCCTGTTTAGCAGGGACCCAAGATGGCTGCCGGAAAAAAAAAAGGTTTGTTACCACACGGTGACAAACATTTCATCAGTACGTTGACGCCGAATGTTTTCTTCTTCAGCAAGAAAAAAAGGTTAGAAGAAAAACTTGACATATTTAAAACTACTGAGTAAAAACAAACACAACATTTACAAAACAGTTCAGTTCTGGTTTCATCTTGAGCCGATTTTTAAGCTTCGAAGTGAATATTTTCAAGTCAGACATGGCATTTAGTGAAACGGTCCTGATCATTTTCGTCTCACAGTCATGACTCGTGGTTTTATTGCTCTCCTGTCTCTCGACAAATGCAGGGTTAGAATGATTCAGGTGACCGATGCGTTCCTGCAGCAGCTCAAGAAAACAGCAAAGACTTTATTAACAACTTTTACAATAAAGTTGTGATGATGATGATGATGATGATGATGGTTCTCCATGAGATGTTTGAAACTTAGGATGTTTCATGAGCTTTTAACCCTTTTAAACTCCTCCACTTCATTTTCTCTAAGCTCGTCTGATTTGTCTTCATTGTGCTGTTTGTTAAAAAAAAAAACAACAACAAAAAAAACCCCAACAGAAATACAGAACAGCTGCTTTTCTACTGATAGTAATTTACACACAGTTGCTGTTCATGACTTCCACTGTAGAGGCATCAAACAGAGAAGGGCTACAAGTGCGTGCCGCACTTTTTAGATTTTCATTTGTTTTGTCAATTTTCTTCCTTTTCACTCTTATGCTTTGCGTGCATTTTGCACACTGATTTAAAAAAAAAAAAAAAGAAAGAACCATTGCTTGTGTTTGTGGAAAACGTTGCGGTCGTGTGTGAGCAGTTGGTCGAGTGGCGTGGGGGAGGGAGCGGAGGGCCGTGTGATCCCGGTTGACGCCGTTATCTGTCGCCCTGGCAGGCGGGAGAGGTGTTGCCGCGATGGCTGCAACTTTTCTTGGGCATCAGTGAGATAGAGCGGGCCGGGCCGGGCAGCTATTCTGGGACGAGGGTCTCTTCAGAGAGGCAGCGGCTGGTTTGTGTACCCTGTCACTCGGTGTGCCGTCAGAAGAAGAAAAAAAATGGCATGTTGATAACACGCGAGGAGGAGACGAGTTCCCAAAGTCCCCAGAGCTGCTGGCTTTAAATAAGTCAACAAACACGGACGCTCCCGCCCCGTGAAAACACACACACACACACACACACACACACACACACACACACACACACACACACACACACACACACACACACACACACACACAGAAAACAGAAGGCAGAGTGAACGCAAGGCTCCGGGCCGCTCCTGACTCTCCCTCTGCTCCTCAAAACCGTTTCGGTCTCAACGCAGTCAGTCACCCACTGCGATGTTTGTGTATTTAATTTGGAAATGAGGTCTAAGAAAGAGAGCTGAACTGAGTCAAAGTCACAGGACATGCAGGCAGAGACATCAGGCGACCTGATGGGACCCGAGACGGCCTCGCTCTTCGCCCGAGTGCTTCAAATCAAACCAAGTTATTGTCAAATGTTTGTTCAGCAAAAAAAAAAGTAAAAAATAATGACAATATTTTTTGTTTGTGCTGCTATCATTTTAAAGATATCCCTAAATGTTTGCAGAGGTCATCGAAGGCCAATCAATTCCAACACATTTAGAAAATTAAACAAATTTTGCGGTGGAGATTTAGTTTTTCACTGCACCAGCCATCACAAGCATAAAATCATGTGAATGTCAGTTTTGCTTGATTTCGTCAACATGTGGTGGAGAGAGGGCAGGTTGACCTCTGGTGACCCCTGGAAACTTTTTTTTCCATCTTAGAAATTATAACGTCACAAACAAATTTGTATTGCACAAATGTTTGACACCAGTTCCATTTATTCTGAAGAAGACGGGGCCTAACTTCACACGGGTCAGTTTGGACACCGGACCCCGACCTGGCGGGGTCGGCTGCGGTCGTTTCAGGTCATCCACCCACAGCTAGCAGGAGAAATTAACTGCAGTCGGACTGGGATTATTTACCCCAGATTTGTATTTTCACACAAGCCACAGGATTGGGACCAAATTGAGGAGGCAAACGTTTTTAAAATTCAAACAATTTCTTTCTCTTAAAAAAACACTAGAATAAATTGCTAAATATGCTATTGTTATTGTGATATTTTTGTTTTCATTTTTCTTCTGACTGGCAGTGATAATATTTTGGAGTGCCGACCTGAATCAGATAAGATAAATGGTAGCGCTGGTACCGTGCAGCAGGTTTTCTGCATGTTCTCCTCCCACAGTCAGAAATCATGGCTGCTGGGTCAGCCGGTCTCTCTAAGTTGTCCAATGTGGCATGTTGTCCTATTATTATCCAAAACGTCAAACTTAGGAAAACAACTTTCAACTTACAGCTGCTGGGAGAATAAATAACTGTACACTGATATAAAAATACTCAGCTTAGCATTATTGTTTTTATTTCAAATTAAAAAAAGTTTTTCAAAACCAATAAAATACATGGATGTCTGTGGTGTGAAAAAGTAATGGATAGGAATATTTTTACAACAGCAGTTCTTAGTCCTGTTAGCAGCAAGGTGACTTGTAAATACAGCCATATTCAAGAGTAAAGCAACAACAAAAAAAAGAGTTTTAAATAGTTTGGATTTTATTTAAACATACTATAGTGAGTAAACTAAAGGAAGAATTTTAAAGGCTGGTGAAATTGCCGTCAGTGGGTTTTGTCAGAGAAATATGTAAATGTTGTCTGTCTGCAGAGCAAAGATTTTAGTCTGAATTTATTTTTCCACAGTGGAGCTGGGAAAACACATCACTCATTAAGTTTTATGTTCAAAATATGGATCCTTAAACTTTGCTACCTCAAAATGTTTTTTTTTCCTTAAAATGTATTGTTGGGAGACGGATATTTTTTGAAATCTAGAATTCTGTTAAAATCTAGAAAATATGTAAATAACAATAATTCATCCTCATTGATGCTTCGCCCTGATTCTGACGGCTGATTTTCAGACCAGTTTGTGTCCAAACAAAAGAGTTAATATGTGACAATTAACACAAACTGTATCACATAATTATTGAGAATAAAGATACACTTTATTCCTCTGGTGACATGTGGTTTTGACCTCATGAGGCCCTTCAGCTCCCTCGCACATTTCCTGCTCTCTTTCCGCTGTAAAGCGGCTGTTTTCGGCCCTCAAAGGTCGCCGTTTCATTGCCGTCGCAGTAACCTAAACTCGGAGGGGTGAAGCAGAGATTCGTTTTGGATCAAAGCATTCATCGCTGGTGGATATTTCTGTAATCGCTTCATGCCTGCCCACAATACCTTGCAGCAACTGTGTGGGCTCAGGTCTTAGCCGCCAGCTCAGCGGCGTGGAGACGGGAAGACGCGTGGCACAAACACACTCTAAAGCCCCAATTACCCGCTCCCCCACCACCACCACTACCACCACCACCACCCAACCTCCATCAGCCTCTCACACACACAGCCGATAGCAGCAAGAGTTAATCAGTCTTTTAGCGGTTTGGGGGCCTTGGGGGCCCCTGACATAGCGCTCTGGCTCCAGACAATGCCCCATCTCTCATTGTGCTGCGTTGCGGTGCGGGTCAGAGGAGCTCGGCCTGCGCGGCCAGCCCTGCCCTCGGTATGCATGGCAGTCCTCAGCTGTCCGTCTATTTCAGGAGCATGGAGCATACCTCGGTCCAGCTGGGGCATCGGAGACAATGGACACACGGCCTTATCCAAACAGAGGCCCGCAGACAATCCGACGCACTCCAGAACCCCGGCATAGCCATGCCGCTGCAGCTCTCCTGTCCAATTAAAATGAAGGAAAGAGTTAACAAGGCCCTCTGCTCATGTAACTCGTGAGGTGCGACCATTTTAAAGTGACGGCGACTCGTCCTGTCCTCTACAAACCTGTGGAAAATAGCGAGAAGGAAAACGTCTTTACAGTCTGCAGCTGGCCGTGTTCAGGTTACATGAACAAGGTGAGGCGAGACCAAAGTTGAACTTTTTAGCTGACATGCAAAACGATGCGAGTGCAACAAAGTTAGAAATGCATCATCAACATGGTGGTGGTAGCATCATGATGTGGGGTTGCCTCTCTTCAGGAGGGGCAGAGATTCTGATCACTGATTCGAAACTCAGACTCAGTTTAGTTTGGGGAATGTTGGGGGGAAATCTGTTAGAACGTCCCAGTCAAAGTTCAAACCAAAAATCTTTTTATTTTATTGTCCCGTTTAGCAGAGAGGAACTCAGAATTATTTCATGAGTGTCAATATGAGTGTCATGGTTTTAGGTCTGTGCAGAAAATGAATGTAAAAACACGACTGTGTGTGTGTGTGTGTGTGTGTGTGTGTGTGTGTGTGTGTGTGTGTGTGTGTGTGTGTGTGTGTGTGTGTGTGTGTGTGTGTGTGTGTGTGTGTGTGTGCTGGATACACTGCCCACTGTGAGTAATGTCACTGAATGAAGAACAAATATTGTAACCACAAATATATCAGATGCAGAAACAAACCTGAAGTTTATGTTTGAATCGCAGCCGAAACGATATTCCATTTTGATTTCAGCAAAGTCTCGGTTTCTAAATAGACCTGGAAGGGAAACGCTGGCAGCTGCTCGGAGAGACCTTCAGCCGGTGACCAGCAGGTTTCTCGCCGTCAGGATCGCCATAGCTTCACCTAATTTACTGTCAGCAACGTTTGAGGGCCTGCTAAGGATGCCCAGCCGCGCAGGTGGTGGCGCTCAGCATTTCACCGTTGATTGTTGTTTAAACAGAGTTGCTGTCACAATGAGAGGTATCTCAGCGGCCTCGCGGTTTACCCGGCCTCCCTGCCCTGCTGTATTTCCCCTGTTTTAAGTGCACAGGTTGCACCTCCGCCGCAGAGAACTGCTCGCAGGACGGGGGGGTCACACGCTCACGTTGTGGGCTCAGCCGGATGTCACCTCGTCTGAGACAGGAGGAGAGCCGGGTGTGTTCAGGTCCGTGTGGGGAAGAGAAAGTCCTGACCAGGTTTAGTCATCACGCTGGTAAACATCAGAAACAAATTTAAAAAAGAAGAATACATTTAACTAAATTAGAATTTTTAGTAAAAAAGAAACAAACAAAAACCTGCTGGGTGATATGGACGTAGAATTTTATCACAATATTTTGTAGTTCTGTGGTGATAACGGTAAAATTGATGATAAAACAAACGATTTAGGTATCTTCATGGTACAGCATTCAATAGCACCACTAACTTAGTTGCTGGTCTTTAAGAACATATGAAATTACGTCTATGATCAGTTTTTTTTCCAACATTTCAAATTTATTGACAACAATCAAGTAAACCTTTTAACGTCACAAGAATTAATTTTTTTTACCATGAATAATAAATGAGGCTCAGTAAACTGAAAGGAAAAATATAAAGTTATTATTTGCACAAACAGAATTACTAATAATTTGTGTCTTATTCAAATAACTTGGAGTTCGTGTCATAAAATTCAAACTTTGTTTAATTCTGGAGTTTAAAGTGAAAAAATGTCAAGGACAAACAAACCCACGTTTTGCCAAACATGACCACAAAGTTAAATCAATTTTGATGGGATTATTTTTGTTGTTGTGACTCACCGGTACAGAGCATCACACAATTGATCCAAATCATGCAAAGTCTTAAGGATTTTTACAGGTGAAAGTCAGAAATCCTAACTCTGTGGCGACCTCTGACCTCTGACTGCTTAGCTGCCTAGGTGAGCTAAGGGCTCAGAGATTATGTGCTATACAGTCACCATCTGTTGCTGACAAACTCTGCTAATCCACCACATTTGCTTTTGCCACTCCTCTTTTAATCTTTCTCTGCCAGAATAGTGAGAAGCAAGCTGGAGAAATCGATGTGATCGTTTCACGTTGTGATTGATGAAGAAGATGGTTTGACTTCCTCCTTCGCGCTCTGCATCCATTAAGCCTCTCTGAGGATTTGGGGTCATAGATCAGGTTTTATTTTACCTTTTGTGACGCTAATCACGAGTAAAAGAAATACCTTGTTGTCAAAGTTGCACATCATAAAACCTCTTTGTGTAATCACAACACAACATTTTCAAATGATTTTAATCCTCAAGACAAAAAGCAATGGGGAAAAAATGCTTCTCCCTCATTTTTAAACCATGAATTAAACATGATTAAAACTTCTTATTTCTTTCTTTTGGAAAGCTTAGTTGATTTTCACTCGCCACACCAAGAAACCGTGACCGACTTCAAATTGGATGTTATTTAACTTTATTCAGCAGGACAGTTATTTAAAAAAAACTAAAAAGAAAGTGCAAAGCAAAATAGCATAACCATAACCCTGTTAAAATAAAAAGAAATGTCTATATTTGACCAAAAAGTCACATTTTGATTTGTTTCAGAACTGCACATTATTTCCCAATCTTTTTAAAAAAGAATTATTCTTGATTACATATGATAAAGATATCTGCTGTAAAAAATACATTTCATTCTCGGGTTGGTAACCTTGGATTATAATTTTATAATAATTATATCTTGCAGTGCTATTATGATAATGATGAAAATGGCGATAAAAAACATTTATTGCTTCTTTTTAAGTAATTGCATGATTGTGACTGGGTGCTGCGGCATTTATAGCGCCACAAACACAAATACTGCTTTTGAGAAAGGTTCCCATTTGAAATAGTCTTCTTTAGGTCACTTAAACAAGTGTGATTTGTGTCACTAAATTGCACAGAGTAACTGCAATAAATTACATTTTTCGATTTATTTCTATCTATTGACGCTCTGGTGGAACAAACACTGGAGAAAATATCCACATTAATTATTTCAGATAGCTGCAAATTACAATCTAAAAGCCAGCAGTTTGACCTAAGCACCGGGTTTTCCGTCTCCACTCGTGTTTCCAGTATCCCTCTGCGTTTTAACTCCACACATTCCGGCGCAGAGCGGCGCCAGATTTTCAGCCCCACACTCTCGATCCCGCCTCGCGTTTAGCAGCTTTCGTGCGGTGCGCGGGGCCCCCGGCTCGGGGAGCGCAGAGGAGCCGGTGAGGCAGCAGGTGAAGGCGGCCCCGAGGGAAAACTCCCGAGTCTCTGCTTCTCTCACGAAGACGCGACAGAAGGATCAGCTCGGCATCCGGAGGAGTGCTACTTGCCGGCAGCGGGCCAGGCGCTTGGACAGCTGGCACCGCGCGGACGTCTCCATCCTCCGCGCTCCGGATCCAGCTCCCTGTTGTCCGGCTGGTGCCTCCCGGCCGGCGGCGCCAAGGGACACTTCTCATCTGGAGACCAGAGGGAAGAGAGGAACTCGAGTTGTAAGTTTTCCCCACAGAGAGAAAGGTCAAGGGTCATTATTTCAGCTGGAAAAGTGGAGACACTTGCTGCAGCCCGTTGGTAAGAGCTGTTAATCCAAGCAACGCTGCCCTCTACCGCCACAAAGCATGGATCGCATGAATCACAGCAGGTCGTCACTCCACCGTCATGGCAGAAATATGAATGCGGATTTTTTTTTTTAAATACAAAGAGTCACGCTTACGAATCTACATGCGGATGATTACTGATTTGCGCTTCTTTTTTTTTTTTTTTTACTGTGCTTTGCAAAATAACATTCACACCGTTCAAACCTGTCCACATTTTGCCGCTTTGCAACCTCAGGCAGTGCAGTCAGTCTATTGAGATGTTCTGTGGAAGATCCACACAAAATGTCCCATATTTGTGAAGTGAAGGAAAATGTGTTTTTCAGACTTGAAACTCTGAAAAAATGGTCATACATTAGGATTCACCTCTACTAGTCAGTACTTCCTGCTCTTTCTGCTGAGAAAGGATCTAAAAATTAATTAGTTTGATATTATAGATTAAAACAACCATGTAAATATGACAGATTTAGCTACAAGAGTTCATCTTCATTTGTCGTCATCTGGCAGGTTGATGGTAGAAAATAAAGGAAAATAATTGACACACCCCTACAAAGGCTCACATCATTTACTGCAAATGACAAGAAATGGTAAGTAGCAGTACAAGTTGTTGATTATGAACAAAATCAAGTTTCGTCCATTAAAGACAAACTGAGCTGGTACACGTCACAGATGGACTTGGTGAATACTGGACACTTTACTCCGGTTCTGTTGAGAGCCGGGGGCCAAATCTCCGGCACATTGTTCCAAAAAGGTGTTGAAAAGGTACCCAAGTCATACAGTTTGAAAACCATTACTACCAAATGGTAACAAAACTGGTACATTTCCAAAAGTTGAAAACTTGTGAAACTTTTTGTTCCTAGAAAATTTAAATTTTTTTTCTCTTGTTTTCTCTTGACAAGTTTCTTTAGATTAATTTAACCATTTCTGAGTGTCTCTTTTTTTTTTTTTTTTTTGGTTGAAAACTACCTACAGTGGCCCTAATACATTAGTGTTTGCTGTCTGATTAAACCACACTTTTTCCCTTTTTAATAAGAGAAAAACATCAGTTTGATTAAAGCAAACGCCAACTCCTGTCCATCAGAGTCGAGTTCCTCCTCTGCCAGCAGGGGGAGCCATCCCTCTGCTGGCACGTCAAAGCGTGACGTGCTCAACATATGGTCAGCTGGGTCAAAGAGGAAACACAAAAGGAACCTTATTATGAGTGAGCTGTTCGGCACCTTGCAGGCAGCTGGCTCCTGGTATTCCAAAACAGGAAAACAAACTAACACGTTTAAAAATTCACAGAGGTACTGCGGCGTTTCTCTGACATGGAACTTCCTCCGCCTCTTTTGCTGGTCCTCCTGGCAGAATGGAGGACATTTTACACCTCACATTTATTAATATGATGTTTCTGCGTGTTTTCTCAATGACAGGAAGAGGCTATCTCATAGGAAGTGGAAGTAGGAGCGTCCCTCTCTCTCACACATGTACCCCCCGCCCCCCTCGCTCCATGGACAGCCCATCCTGTAGCTGGAAGCTTTGTGAGCCAGGAACTCCCCCGTTTTTGCTAGTCCATCGCTGCCTGCTTGTATTTTGGTACTCGTCATCCTTTCTGACCTGCTGGCCCGATCCTGGCGCCAGGAGTCTCCACGCCTCCCCACCCCTATCCGTCCCCCCCCCCCCCCCCAGACCCCACGGATAATTCAGACCAGCTGCTGCAAGGTGCCTTTCCTCCCACCCACCACATACTCACACTTGTCTCCTCTACAGCCTTGAGTCAGTCTCGGGGAGAAAAAGAGCTTTGCTGAGGGTTTTTCTTTCTTTCTTTCTTTTTTTTTTTCTGTTGGGAGGCCTCAGTCTTTGCATGGGGTCTCACACTGGTACATAAAATAAATCCAAGTCAATCACAGTCCAGCCCTGCGCTCTCATGTTATTCCCGCGTTTTAAGATGCTTATTGTCCCCTGGCTCAGACTCAGATGCTGATATTTGCTCTTTTCTTGGTTTTCCCCCAATCCAAATTCCTCTCCCTTTTTGCCCAACAGCTCCTTCCTAACGATCTGGTGTGTGGGACGAAAGCAGTAGCCCGAATTGAGTTTTGCAGCGCTGTGCCTCGGCGGGGGCCATCTCTTCAAATGGAGTCACATGAAAAGCATGTGCATCCCCGACGATCAAGTGATACCGTGAGGAGATTGGACGTTATTGCAGAGGAATGTTTGACGAATGCGCCGCAGATCGTTTGTGTGCCGTGTTTAATTTCCACTCGAAGCGCTCTTAACAGCATTATTGTGCTCCTTGGTGTGTGTTGCTGAGTGTTTTTGGCATTCAGGGGCTCTGTGTAAAGTAAGGTGCCTCTCTGTCTACGGCCTAACCACAGTGGGACTTTGGACTGAGATGGAGGGGAACCCCAAGCGTTTGATCCTGGGTTTTTTTTTTCCACCTCCAGTACTGCTGAGTAATGGCCCCGCTAGTGAACTTACAGATGTGTGCATGACAGAGGTTTGGATTGTTTTTTGCCGAAGTGGTGCCGGTTCTGGGGTTGGCGTTGCGGTCGCCTCGCAGAGCAGCGGCGAATCGTTGTCAGAAACGGGGGCCCGATAGAGGTGGGCGTGGGGGCTGGCGCACAGAGCTGTTCTGGAGGAACTATGGAGGAAAATAGTTCATGCTGCATTGGGATTTCCTGCCTTTGCTCTGGTTAGCTCTCCCCCTCTCCTCCTCCCTTCCTCGCCTGCTCACTCGGCTCTTGACGCCCTTCAGCAGTATAGCAAATGCTCGGACCACATTACGGCTCGGGTAAAGTCGAGTGGGTGAGTTTACGAAAGGCAGCCAGGATCTGAGGGGTGTAAGTTCACCGGTGTTGAAGAGTTTTGCAATCAATCTCTAATATCCTGTTTTAATCCGAGCATCATCCACCGACCAGTCTTTCCTTTGTCTTTAATCCAGAGAAGTCTGTCAATCTCTCCAGCTGATCTGCATGATATCTGAATTATTTCCTTTTCCTTCTCATTACACCAATAAAAACCCTGTTAGAATTTAACTGATAATATTAGTGTAAGGAAATACTAACATTTTGTGAACCAATATTTACAAACTACGTACATTTTAATTGCTAAAATTGGTGTAGTTACTTTCGGTAAGTTTGAATAAAATGCTTACTTTTTTATTTATTACTTGTAATAAACTTTTTGATTCAAATTAATTTAGTTGCAACCAAATAAATTTGACTTGAACTTTAGTCTAAAATGATCTATTTTACAACTCATCAATCAGTCCAAACAGTCCATAAACATCAGCGTAACAGATTGTATGTATGCAATTTCTGAAGAGTAATTTTATGCACACAGCTGCTGTGTTGCTTTTTAATATAAATGTAGGATGTGAACAGTGGCTGGGTCAATAATGGGTTGTAGAAAACACCAAAAGGAGCCTCGCGTCTTTACAGGCGGCCATTTTTAACTGTTCTGACGTCACTTAACCTCTTCCACAGGATGAAACAGGAAATGACAACAGAGTAAAATGCTGTTTAATGGTCATATTAATGTCAGTGGATCCAACTACAGACTAAAGACAGTTTGTTCCCTTAAGCTAACATTAGCCTTTCAGCTTCTAAGCGGTTGGCACCAGCTAGTCCAAGCTGTGTTCAGTGTTCACAAAGAATTGGTCATAATGTTATGGACAGCAGGCAATACGTTATCTAGTGTTATATACTGAGCATTGCTTTGTTATCCGTCTTCAAAAATAATTTTTTGTACTTGAATATTGTTTAGATATGATCTATTCTTTTCAATCCACTCCTTGATATTTGTCACTTTACTGTATTTTTGCAGTTTAAAACCTCATATAGAAACATGCAGGCTCATAATTCGTAGCCTAACCAAGGCCTGGCTCGGTCCATATGACACAGAAATGAGTCCACAACGAACCCAAATCAGGTCCGTTTTTCACCCTGCAGCTTTCAGGGTGTAAATCTGAAGCACACAAGTTCAAATTGACCAATTCCAAACAAGTTGAAAATAATTAACATGTACTCAGTTTCACAACTGTAGATGAATCAGAGGACCTTCTGCATCTCAGCTGCTGAGCCACGCTTGAGTTATGAACGACAAACACTTCCACTGTTTAAATAATGAAGTCATCTGGTTTCCCCTCCATGTCTTAAAAGTGGTTCTGGGATTACAGCTTCCAGATTACTGCCATAGTGAAGCACTTTCTATCCGTTTCGACACGGCGGCGCGTAAACGCATCGAAATGCTCGATAGTCAAACTGCAGCATTTAACTTAAACTAAAGCTTTTCCTCCAACACGGAAACTTTCGCAATTAAAACTCCCCAGTTTTACTGAGTTGGTGAATCACTTCGTAATCCAACTTAAATAAACAATCACATTCTGACAAAGTGTTTGGTGGGATTCTTCTTACCAAAGAAGGACAGCGTTGTTGCAATCTAATGAGTAATATTAAGAAACCACTGGAATGAATGTTTGTGCGCCGCAGGAAGAAACCGAAGTACCTGGAGAAACTCACGCAGACACGGAGAGAGTCGACTAACTCCTTGCAGAATGACCCATAGCCCAGATTTAATCACGAGGCGAACATAATTGTTTGAACAGTTAGTCCCAGAATCATTCATATTTAGATTTTAAATGATTTATCCGAGACGTTTGTTTTTAGCAGGGAATGAAAACAGACATCAAAGCTGACAAATCCTTTATTTTACTGCTCATCCAGCTTTTTGCCTGTTTCCACTGATGTTTTGATGATTTATCTTTGATAATGAGCTTTAGGTGCCTCCTTGTCATCACCCTGACCTTTACATCCCACCTCATATTCTCTGGTGCCTCCGACACGTATGAGCTTCAAGTCGAGACCCGGTCGCGCTAAAACATTATCATTACTTGCAGTTGGTGAAATCGCTTGACACCTAAATCCACCAGGGTTGTGAATTTGAAGAGACAAGAAAATGAGAAATGATGGTTTAGTGTTTTAAATATGCTTTCCGTCAAAATAGGAATGAAAAAAAAAAGGTGAAAGTATTAAATTCTGTTGTCTGACCTCATCCTTTTTCTAGAAGAAACTAGGAAATATCTTCAGGTCAGAAGTCAAAAACTCAGAAATTCTCTAGAAAAAACTTTGAATCAAAAACTTGATCTTTTTAAGGTCTTTACATTTTTGACAAATATCAAAATTGTTCAACTTCTGAAACTCAGAAAATTTCCAAGCTTCTTTCTTAAAAATTTCATGGATCAATCTAAAATTTTCTAAAATTGGCTGAAATGCACTCCTTTTTCCTACACTAATGCCCTATCATAAGACGGCTACTTTTTACTTCCACGTGAGTAAAAATATGTCAAAGCAGTGTTGCCCAACCCATCTCTGCTAACACCCTACAATACGTTTCTTTTTATAGTGTTTTTCCAGTCAGGATGCAGGTCCTGTGACCTCAGCCCTGTGAATTAACAGCAGTCAAACTGCTGCTCGCGTTAAACGCAACGAGGACAGGTGCGTCTCCATTTGGCGGCACCCAGACACGTCGCATTGGTGTTAAAGAGGAGGTGGATGTGGCACATTGGGGGCCTCGGGTTTAGAACCCCTCTTCCAGGGCTTTGATCTGGAAGTGTGAGCAGTGGAGCTCAGGGCCATGTGTCACTCATTAGCGGTGTGGTGAGAGCATGCAGGCTGGCAGGTTTCTCTTTTTTCTCTTTCTTTCTTTCTTTCTGGTGAGGATGCTGTGAAAATGTCTGCTCGTGGGGTGTCCCTGCTAATAAACCCTGAGGGTAGCGTAAGCATTCGGGGGGTTCGGGGGGTGGAAAGAGAGCTAAAAATAAACCAGCTCTCTTTAATAACTCAGCATCGTTTCCATCCCCACCTCATGGCGCACACATTTATGCTAAACAGATTGCACAGGAAGTGGAAGAGACGATCTCGGTGAAAAAGCCCCGCTGCCCTCGTTCGCCGTGTTGGGAAAGGAGGGAAATGGAAACCAGATGTCTGAGATCCACCGTGAATATGTCAAAGCTCTAAGACTGTGTCAGTTCCTCCTCGTCCTATTGGTGGACAGCAGCTTTTTCTGCGCTGTCATCAGTAAAGTCTGCAGTGCTCCCTCCCTCTCTCCCTCCCTGCGGATGTCTCCGCAAGGCCTCGGCTGCAGCGAAGAGCCGGAGATTCTGGGAAAAGAAGTCGCGAAGCCTCTAATAGATGATCACTTTTTTTTTTTTTTGTATTCCTTGGGTTCCAGTCCTCACCACATTCCTCAAATTTCAGGGTAACTTCCCATATCCCAGGACTCAGCTGGGTGGCAAATCTCTCAGCGCTCCTCTGTGGATAGATTGCTTTCTCTAGCTTGAGAAAATAACAAGCTACAGAGTAATGACTTAACAAGCATCAGGATAATGGCTTCAACATGTGCAGGGCTGTGTTTTGCTGTGTGTCTGTGCGCGCGCACGTTTCTGGACCGTGTGCGCGCGCTCCGCTCGCTTGGCCTGTGTGTGTCTATTGTTTGGGGGCCGACTTTGCAGAATCGACTGGTTTAAAAGGCTGGGTGGCTCTGCCACGACTCCGCAGGCTCCAGGCCTTTTGGGGATCAGGAGCTCTTCGTGTGTCCCGATGACGAGACGCGTCTGAGGGGGGTGTCGGTGGGAGGGATGGGTGTTTTTCATCACAAACAGCTGCTTCTCAGGCCTCCCACAAGGAACATGGCTTCTATGAAAAGTGCACACATCCCTGCTAAGATGTCAGGGTTTTGTCATGTCGCCATAATAAGCTTCGAGAAAACATCCCAGTTTATGATAAGCAGGTCATTATTTTTTTGGGGGTGGGGGGTATGGATTGATGAAGTTGAAACTTTGCACCAACAAGACAACAAGAGCCAAATTCAAAGTGAAGCATGTAGTTTGAGGCATCTTGATTTGGGATTGCTTTTCCTCATGTGGAGCGGATTTTTCCCCTCGCCTGTGAATGAAGTTACTAATCTTCCCAAAAACCTCTCAGGTTTGATTGAAAACCTTTCAGAGACTGCAAATTCCACTTGATTCTCATCTCCCTTCAGTTGTCAGTTTGGGATTTCTCCCATTGATCTGGATTTCTCTGATAGGATTTTTATATGCGATTGATTGATTTTCTGCGCTGTGCTGTTTTAGATTTGTAGTCTGCTTGTAGTTTTAGCGAAGTTTAGCTGAGTTCAGAGCTAAATCTGGCAGAAAACCTGCAAGAGGATATAAAGACGTCCGTTCACTCCGTTGGAATTAGGAAACTCTTCCCAGGTAGAATATCTAGCCGACCTAACTGACTCAAGAAAACTTGATAATAAAATCAAGTCGTGTCAGTGAGAGAAAATAATGTGACATATTGAAGGTAGGCCCGTTCACTCGACCGGGTCATTGTGCCTTTTTCTTTCAAACCGATTTATTATTGGTTATTTCCATTCAATAAATCTCACGTAATACACGGGAAATGGTTTGAAACGATTTGTTGAGGTCTCATTAGTTTCCATCTTACAAAGCCAGATTTTAAGGGGCGTGTGCCCTCTGTGCATTCGTCCGTCTGCATGGCGGCGGAGTTGTCTTCTAGCTAATTGCTGGGGTCGACTTTGTCCAGAAGCGGTGTCAATGCCACACATCTGCTTCCCCGGAGGCACCGCCTCAAATCTGAACTTTCTTTGATCTCCGTCGGACCAAATGTGGGAGTGGACATCCTCAGCATCTAGCGTCACACCAAACACCTGTTCCTGCTCCAAACTCATCCTGGTGCGAGCCTGTCGGCTTGTTCATGGGAAACTGGAATCCCAAAACCCCGTCCTGTCAATGACACGCTGAGGTGCAGCGCTGCCAGCTGCCTCTTCGTCTGGCTTGCCCGAACAAGCGCGACGCTGCTTTTTCACACAGGGCTTCCGAAGTGCTCAGCGAGTCAGAATCACGGGCGGCGGGGGGTGAGTCTTTTTCCCAGCATGGTTCCTGACACTGTTTACATACAGTTACACCGCGACATGTTGGGACGTGACGAAATCTATCAAACCTGAGGCAACAGTTCAACGACAGCTTTGCACCTCGCCTGGGAAAGAATGCTCAGGTGTATCAAGCAGGTGAAGTCTGCTCCCCTGGCAGGTGCAGGTCCAGGAAGGAGGCACCTGTTTTACTTGTTTGTGGGCTCCGATTTTCATTCGAGACGATCAACAAGTGCAGGTTTATACGATTTTTTGTTTTATGTATGATTTCAGCATCACAGATTTTGTTGATATTCTGAGAGTTTTCTCTCCTTCTTAAATGGTCAGTGTGCTCTGATTGGTCAACTTAAATGAGTGAGATTAAAATGAGGCATTAATAAAGAAATGGGGGATTGAAGGTGGAGTTTTGCAAAAAAAGAAAAAAAAATTCACAGGACTTCTGACAGCAGCAGGTTGGTGCAATAGTGATTACCACATCTTTAAAATGAGTTTTATATCCATAGAAATTGTGAAATCGGCTGAGAGTAACACCTTGTAATCACAAACCAAAGACACATCCATCTCCTTTAGACTCTTTTAGTAGTAGAATATAAATAAAACACTGACAAGGATGGGTTTGCTTTGCCTGACAAAAGTATTCACAACCCTTGACCCTTTTCACCTTTAATAACAGCAATAATTTAATATTAAATGCAATAATTTGATAATAATGTAAAACCCATTTATAGGATTATTTAGTTTGACAGATCAATACAAACTTGCCAGTGACTGAATGACCAAAGTAGATGGAAATGGATACATGGAAAAACATTTTTTTACAAATGAAAACCTGAAGACTTTGGTTTTACCTTTCTGGATTATTGCTACAATTACAGCTGCAAGTCTTAAAGAGATGTCTTCTTATTTTTATCCTTCTTTGCAAAACATGTCACAATTTGTGACCAACGACTCGCAGCTCGTTCAATGGCCTTAGACAGATCGATCCAAACTGGTATCAGTATCGGATCAATATCAGAGCCGTCAGATCTGTGCTTTAATTTCCTCTTGAACTTTTATTTTACTTTTGTAGTACAGTTTCTCAACTCTCCCTCAAAATGATTTTTTAAAATTTGTTCTCAAACTATATATATATATATTTTTTTTTTGCACCTTTCAGGCTTTTTTTAATGTTACTGATTGTCATATTATTAATTTTTATGTATTTTGTAGACACCTCTAAACTTTGTGGTACTTTTCTTGTAGGTTTGAACAAAATAACCCAAAGTAATAGCTCAAATAAACACCCAAAGGTCATAACTTTGATGAGATGTCAAACTGAAAAATTATCTGTATCGCGATTGGTGTCGGCAATACCAGTCCGGCATTTACTTGATATCCAGTAGTTACTAAAATATGCAGTTTATATTCAATTGGAAAGGTCTTAACTTTGACTGGACCTTTCTAACACATGTATAGTCTTTGCTACCAATTTCACTTTAGCTCTAGTTGGCTGAGCTTCTTGTTCTGCTGGAAGGTGAACCTCTGCTGCAATCTCTAGTCTTTTGCTGCTACCAAAACCTTCCTCTTTCCTTTTGGTTTGTCCTGGTTTTGTATTCAATCACCTTCCCATCAAATAGGGCCAGTTCTCATATTCCTTTTGAAGAGATTTATCCTCACAGCGTGAGACACAGTAGGGGTAGCGTCTAGTGTTAGCTTTCTGCCCCTCATAGTGTTTTGCATTTAGGTCAGAAAAACTTCAACTTTGTTCTCATCTGACCAGATCACCTTCCTCCACAGATCTGCTACATTGCTTTTGGAGAACCAGAACATCTCTGAACAATGTTTCTTCTCTTCACAGTTCAATACAGGCCAGGTTTGTGTCGATTGCTAGCTGAGCTACGGATCTCCGCAGCTCCTCCAGAGTTACCGTGTGCCTCTTGGCTGCAGCTTTACCGAACGTTTTCCATTCTCAGGTAAAGTGGCAGTATTACGTAAACTTGACTTGTTTGAGCTCTACATCATGTTATAATGTTATTCCCTGGAGTTTTGCCTTGATTCTTTTATGCATGTTTGAGAAATCCTTCAACATGGTAACCGTTCAGCTGTGCGAAATACCTGGGTGGAGTTAACCCCGCCTTTGAAGGCTGCAGTTTCCAAGACTCCGCCTCACAGAGCAGCCATCCCCACTCTGCTCCTTCAGACTAGCCAGCAGCAATTAGCAAACATCTGATGGAACTGGGCATCAGCTGAGCTCATTATAGGAGCTACTTCTCAGTGAAACGCTGTTAAAAACATTGTTAAACGGTAAGTAAAGGAACCATGTTGTGATGACAACGGAGTTTCAGAAAGAGTGGCAGTTTTAAAGAAATTCAGTAAGAACTATTTGATATATACCATTTTTATAACAACTAAAGTAAACATAGATACTTGCTACAAAAGGCACTATGTCTCTGGAAAATACATAATACTGCTCCTTTAAAGCTTTTCATAACCAACCCTGCTGAAAACTTCTCCACAGCTTTGTCCTCAATCAGTCCGTCTAAAGACAAGAATAAAAACAAAGGTTCTTCAAACATGAAAACACATTTTCTTTAGCTGTCTTTTACCTAAATACAATCTGCATTTAGCTGGACCAAGGGCTATAATATATACTATTAAAATACATTGAAGTTTATGGATTCAAGGAATTAATTTGACATATTCTTCAATGTTCGTATCAATTTCAGAAAAATAAAGCTCACTGTAAGGTTTCAGTCACTATCATTAACTGTAACATCATCACTTTCATTTTAAAAACATGTCTAAGCCCAAAACGTTCGTCAGTAGTGTTTGGGTTTTCTGATGAGTTTGTGTTTTCTTGGTGAAGCAGTTTATTTTATAAAACTGTAATTGTAGAAGGCTGCACAGGGCTCAGTCGCATGATAAAAGGTGATCCTGATGTGCCTCAGATCGATGAAGGCGTCATGTTTCATTTGGACAGAAAACCAAATGTAACCCTCTGTGACGTCGTTCATTTAAGAAGCTTAAACAAACAGAAAACAGATCCGCTCAGCTGTTTTCAGTCACAACTGGTCATTTCTTTTGTTGTTTTCTTTTCTTTTACTAAGAAACTGAAAACTTGGCATTCAAAATCAGTTGTATGCAAATATAATAGATATGATGCAAAAACACTGTGACTTCTCCACAAATTTGAAATAAACTGTGAAAACATGAACTTTATGACTGAATGTTTGAACCAGGATGAGGGGGAAAAGATCAACTTTCAGTAAGAGTGGTAGAGTAACCTTTAGGCTAATAAAATACAAAATAATATTCAAACTCTGTTACACCTACAAACTGCATCATCAAGGCAGTGAAATATAGTGGTGGCAGTATCATACTGTGGGGAGGCTTTTAATCAAGCAGGGAAAGAGAATTTGATCAGAGTTGGTGGGAAGATATTAAATACATGGACACGAAGGGCGGAAAACCTGCCAGCAACTGAAAAAACACCTGATATGGGTTTGGAGGTTAGGGTAGAACGGCCTAGTTAAAGTCCACATGTAAATCCACTTAAATCTACTGCGATGTAGCCTCTTCCAGTCAGCAGAGTCTGCAGTGAATGCTAAGGCTAGCTAGCATAGGCACGGCAAATTGTTTATCCGCGCAGATTTAGCAGCAAGTACACAAAGTTGATTGACAGCCTCCTCCTGGTTCTGATTGGTTGTTGTTGTTTGGGAGTGGTGCATTTCGCCACATAGCAACAGCAGCTCTGGGAGGAAGCGAATGAAATTGATCTTTTCACAGATTATACCGTCATGACATAGTGATAGTTTTAACAAATATGTGAAAACTTATGTTTTTTAAAAAATAGGAGTTACATACGGCAGCAGCTTTAATCAAAAACTTCTTGCTGAGATGCTACACACACACAAAAAAAAGAAGTAGTAACATCAGGATCTTTCAGAGACTTTCTTGTTTCCTTTCCCAGAGTATAAGTCAACTTTATTGTCCTCTTCTCATCTCCTCGCCAATCCCATCAACCCCTGGGTGATCGAATGGCCCTGAGGACGCGCAGAAGAAGCACAGAGCTCAGGCATCACCCGTGGTTCTCCTCCTCCTTGTCTTCCCTGCTTCCCCCCCCCTCTTTTTCTCTTCTCACTGGCATGGAGTCCAGAGCAACACATGTCTCTGATCAAGTCCAGCCTGCGTCATCAGTTAGTAAACTCCAGGCTCCAGGAAAACCAACAGAGAGCACATTCATAGCCGGCGACCCTGTGACTGAGTGTGTGATTCATTACTTTTTAATATGCTCCCTCACCACCCCCACCGCCCCCCAACCCACCCAACCACTTCTTCTCCAATCCGGCCGAGGGGCAACTCCACACAGCCTGATCGAATCCATCATTAAGCATACTTGTGGTGTTACCGCTGTTGGTCTTGTTTACCAGATGCTGTAGCCGTCTCAGCTCGGCGGAGACAGGAATTAGCTCTGCATTCTGAAGTTCGAGAAAGAGACGGCGACACTCGATGAAATCAAGCCCAATCACATGTAGGGAGGAGTGATGAAGCCGAAACACAGGAGGAAGGTGGTGGACGTTGGACGATGTGAGGCGAGGGCCGTTCCGGGGAGAGTATTCGTCAGAAGTGAAAAGCAAGTCTATTCCAAAGAGTAAATTACAAAGATGACTTTGTTTCTGATCCCTCAGACAGCTGACACAGATTAACATCGCTCAGGTCAAATTTTACAATGCCTCGCAGAAGCATTCGTTCCCCTTGAACTGTCCCATATGTGGTCACTTTACAAATGTCAACACTTCAGTGGGATTTTACGTAACACTAAGTCGGGCCTAACTGTGCGTTACTGTGTGTTATAATAAGCAGTTCCAAACAATTTTTAAAAAATGAGAATGTGGTAAAGTCTTTCTGAAAAGCCGTCAGGAGTCTCCATCAGTTTTCACGCCTGATCCTCCGGTAGACGCGGTTCGATTGGGGACCAAAGTTGCATCGTTTGTTTCTTTTGAAAAACGTGTTCCCTCTTTCCCCTGTGGTGGCGCTGCTCCAAAAACTATGGAGGGAAATAAGAAAAACAAAGAAAACATTCAACATTTGCAAAATGTAAATAAAAATGGACTAATGTCCAATTTTAGCTGTGGTGGAATTCTCTTTTGTTTTTGTGAAAAGACCCGCAAGGCATTTCACCTACTAGCGAAGGACTCGTTCTTTTGCTTACCCAGAATGCCCTGCACTGTAGTCCTCTTACTGCTTTTGGAACGGCCTCAGGTCCGCTTGGCGTTCACATATGCATCTGAACCACACCAGAGTTCACTTCAACTGAACCGAGACTGAGGTTTTTAGGCAGACCAGAGTTTTGTTTGGGTTTTTTTGGTCCGCATCAGAGTTTGATTACCCATTCTCACCTCCTCAAACTAACTGGACTTTCAAGCCAAACAAAATAAAATTTGATTAAAGTGGACTAAACAGGTCTGGTGTGAATTAATAATTAATAATTAAAGAGAATCCATATGTGTGTAATGTCATCTGTTCTGTATAAGGCCTCAAAAGGTAGTAGAGCCCATTGCAGGACAACCAGCCTGTGGAGATGTGGTAAGGCCAGGCCATCCTCTGAAAATGGTACAACTGCAAACCCACAAAGACATGGCAAATATTATCCATCAGTTGTTCTCTCTAATTGCTAGATGAATGCAATTTGTTGCAAGCGCCGAATGGAACACAGCAAACATGTAGACGAAGATCCTACGGTTGAGACCGAGGCTAAAGATTTCTGTACATGTCTGGAAGAAAACCAACCATCCTGGTGAACGCACAATGCCCTTAAAGAAGCATGGTGGTGTCTGTGAGGATGTTTCTTCACTTTGTTCTGAAATAGCCCAAAGTTCAGACATAAATCCAAATGAGACAAAATGACAACATTTTGTTCAGTGTTACCATTTTTGTTGCGTGATGCAGGTTTTCTGCCCATTTTCTCTTTGTAAATGAAGAAGTTGATCTCAAAGGGATTTTAACCGAGCCTGTTAAAAATCAGCCACAGGGTCTACGCTTCGGAACCTCAGCTATTGACAAACAGTTGCTTGTTGGAGGCGTAGACTGTTTTAAATTTTACCCAATTTGCTAACGTTTCCCCGTGATGTTTGTAATGCGGCTGTTTGATGCTGTGAAACTTGCCGGAAAGTGCCTGTGATGTAAACAACCATGCGCCTCTGCTAAGAGAGAAGCACTGGTCCGAACGAGGCGGCTCTTGATGTTAATTCAATATTTGGAAGCGTGGCCAACGCGGCCTGAGCAGTGTTGTTCACTTCCTCTGCAGCTATAGCTGAAACTACAGGCAGCAAATCTAAAATGGTGCAGAAAATCAACGCTACCATTCACAACTTCTCCTTCTGCTCGCTGATTGGTCCGGTAGAAATTCTACCAGAGAAATCACAGTCAATGGGAGAAAGCCCAGACTGAGCTGTGAATGGAAATGAGAATTGAGTTGGATTGCATTGTAAGGCCAGTTTTAACCTGGTTAAATAAAGGAAAATGAATGACTGACTTAGTTGGTGAACTTGCATTTGAAACTACAGCAAACAGCGTAGTTCTTCAAATTTTTCAGATTTGCCTTAGTGAAAAGAATAAATAAAAATGTGTCCTGCTTCGCTGTCGCAGATACAAAATGCTCAAACGTTCCAACGCTTATTACAGTGACACGCTGTGAGTAGACCAGTACCTCCCCCGGAGATGATCAGCTTACCAGCGGGAGGCTGTGAAATTTTTGCAAAATGAACACCGACCCTCAGATGACGGTCATATGCAGCATCGGCTACGCTTCATACTTTTCGCTGCAGTCAGCCTGCAGCCAAGGCGAAGGCCCTTCCCCAGGAGCGCTCTCACCAGGCCTCAAGTATCATGAGAGCAGATGACTGCTGTTTACGAGATGCTGACAGCTCCTTCCTGTCTCACAGATCATGAGCCCTGACTGCTGCTGCCGCTGCCCCGAAGGCCACTCTTTAGTTCCCGGCCACCCGGCTCCACCCTTGAGACGGAGGGTGGGATGAATAAAGACGTGAGAGGAGCACGGAGCCAGTTCTGTTGCTGGCATAGTGCAGCAACAGAACGAGCGCTTGATCTCAGCAGCTCTTCCAACCCAGAGATGCAGCTTATTTGTGGGGGTTAAAGTAGGCCAGTGTAAACTCCCACTTCCTGTCGGGCCTCTGTTTCACAGTAGGGGCGGAGGGCTGGGACGGGGGGCAGGCAAAGAAGAGATGATCCTCCTGTGAAGAGGGAAAGGCTGCTGCTCTGTAGGGACCATTTCCACTTAAAACACACACACACAAATAGAAATACAGCCACAGAGACAACCAGAGAGTGAGTGGGAGAGCGAGTGAGCGAGGAATACACAAACACAGTGGGGTTCAGGAATGTTAAACACATGCTTTATGGCATAAATAGCAGCCACTTTTGGTAAATTACAGTGAGTGCTCTGGCACTGTAAAGCACACAGCAGGAAAACGCTCTCAGATTTCACATCCAGACCCTGCTCTCTCCCCAGGGGACAAAAAAAATTCTAAAAAAAAATAGGGAGCTTGTTGTGTTTTCAGTTCTGTTGAGGAACTCGGAAAGGGTACAACTCTCTGCAGTATCCCTTGCGTGCTGCGATAGCTCCGAAATCGGCGAACTTGGTGCACTTTTAGTAAACGCCGGACGCGTCAGAAAGGCGGAGGGAATCGACTTTAGCACACAAAGCAAAAAAAGTGAAGCGGTCGCTTCAACTGGAAGCTAGTGAACATGAAAGCAGCCGAGTGAACTGGAGAGAGTTGCCTTTTGCCAGCAGCTGACACCCCAGGACATCACAGCTTACATCACCAGCATAACCCTGAGCAACAGCTGAGCCTTTATTAGCTGTTCCCCAAAAGCATCTTGGCTGAACGACAGAGATAAACCCAAACAATCACGCTGATTTCTGAAGTCTGAACGGCTGCAGATTAGAAACTGCTAAAATGTTCTGCAGTTTAAAATGCTTTTATCAGATCCCAAAGAAATCCCCAGAGAGCTGGGTGGGAAAAAAACCCAACAAAAACATTTATTACACTTTTTCTTTGCTTCCAAGAATAACAATTTGGATGATTTGGAAATATTTTTAGTCCCAAAAACCAGAAAAAGTCATAGAGCGTAAAGTAAAGCAGCGTAATGCCACAGCTGGAAAGCCACCATCAGCATGTCTGTCGAACAGCCGACTCCTTACTCGACTGGTTGCAATTTTGATGCAACCAGGGTTTCTTAGGTAACTTCAGTTACCTAAGAAGCTCTTCATGTTTGGTTAACTCTAGAAATAACAGACTGGCAGAAATGTCTGATATCCTGCACAATCAGAAACTACTCAGGCCTATGCAGCTTCATCGACAGTAGATAAACATTAGCCTAGAAGTTTGATTTTTATAACCGTAATAATTCCAAAATTCACCTCCCAGTAACTGTCATCGGTCTACATTGAGCCTTGCAGCCATGTTAAAAGGGCAATATTTCATATTTCAACCTATTTGCTACGTACAACAAACAAATCAGCATCATAAGAGGTTCATTGTTTTGTTGATCTAAATATTACATAGAGCACGACGATACTGTTAAAACCGCGATATTTTTTTCACACCGTGAGACTCCAGCACAAGCCCCAATCCTGGTTTCAAGAAATCCCATTTACAGCAACTTTATATAAGGTGAGTCAGTCGGACTGCATGCTCACTGTGAGCACATAACCCTGAGTCAGAAGAAAACCAGGAACGACGCAGTGGAACAGTTTACCTCACTCCGCGCTGCGTGGCCAAGGCTCAGGCCTCGGCCCACGCACGGCGACTGACTGACTGACTGAGAGACACAGTGACTAGCAGCTTGACTTACTGACTGAGAGCTGAGGAGCCATGGGAACCTAAAGCGCCAGACTTTGACTCACTGTCTAGGAACATATGCTGCGCTCTCACCGAGAGGCGAAAACAAAGCACAAACACTCATCAATCGGCGATGGAGAGCGTCTAACTGAAACTCCACTCTGGGGTCGGTTCAGAACCAGTCCAGCACAGCTCAGTTCCTCTAAAACCCACCCAGCGGCCACGCCACGCGGCTCAGCGCTTGCGCCTGAACGCGCTCCCATTTGCATACGCGCCAATGTTTGCACAGCCAGAGAGAGAAGTAGATGGCAGCAGGTGGAAACTGGAAGCAGGTGCATTCCGTCGCTCTGACCAATCACAGCGCGCCGCTCGACCCGCATCTGCAACGTTTCGATGCAACAGCCGGTTTTCTCCAAACCGCTGATTGTCTTCCCGGTTAATGATCAAACGCGTTTTATGACTTCTCTAAAGCGAAAGCGGAGAGTCTTATACCCATCTCCTTGTGCTAAAAAAAAAAACACAGGGAAAAAATATCAATAATGCGAGTTTTAATAAACATAAATTACTTTATTGAAAATGCATCATTTAGCACATGTAGAAATTAAAGATGAACAAAAAGGCATAGTAGAAAAAACCAAACCAAGACAAAATAAAACATTTGCCCATTGCACTAATAAAAAAAAACAACAACAGAGCTGTAAAATATTTAGGAACGTGAGAAATTCATCTCAGTCTGGTCCACTTCCATGGCTTTAATCACATGTTAGGTAACCACGTTTCCATGGTGTAAACTGTTAACATCTTTGGTCTCGGCCTTCTGATAGGTCTTAACTTACACAAATTTTTTTCTTTCAATACTGAAGTCAGATTTTAAAGCCACATCAGCTAAATGAGGTATAAGAAGAAAAAAACATATATGCACTGTTTGTACGAATAATACAATTTCAAGGCACATTCATTTGAGTCATATGGCTTTGGCTTAGTATCAATAACACTGTAGTAACCTTGAGTGCATTGGCTTTTTTTTTTTTACTTTTTTCTTTTGTACATGTTTGCAGGAGAGCTGCACACTGAATCATCTTTGGAAAACAGCAGAATGGCTTTTCCCATTTCTAAAGCCCAACGGATTAAGGCAGAGGTTCTGGTTTAAGTCAAAACAAAGGCTTACGATGATCCACATCAGCGAAAGGAAGAGAAAAAAAAGAAAAAGCAAAAACATTAACCGGTGTCATTCTTCTGCGATGATATGCTTCCTCTTTTTCCCTTAAGCAAACCAAGGGCATCGGGAGTCACCTGCTATCAGCCAGCGAAGGTCATGGCTGCAGCACCTGTTAGCACCTCATCTATCTGCACCACAGCACCAGGGACAGCTGTGCATGCATTTGCCTTTGTGTGTGCGCACGCGCGCGAGTGTGTGCTGCTTCGAGAAGGGCCAAGGGATTTATCCCACCCACGCACCCCTACCTCTGAGCAGCTGCGTCTAGGCCATGATCCTGAGCTGACCAGCACCAGGGCGAAGATGGGAGGAGAGACGCCTCTTACGTGACCAGTTCACGTTACGCGTTATTTGGAATGGGCGCAGACAGCGGCAAGAGGCGCCGACGTTTAGTGAGTTTTGCTCAGTTCAGATAGTCCAGCTTCAAAAACTCAGTCAACAATAGAAGAAGAAAATATAAAAAAAAATTTAAAATAATAAAATGTCCCAGTATGTTTTGCCCCGCTTGCTCGCGGCGCCTCAGCCCAAAGTGGAGCAGCATCCCGAGGAGCTGTGCTTCTGCAGCAGCGACATGCGGCTGAAGGTGCGAGAACAGACGCCGCACTGGTACTTCTTCACCTCGGCGTGGGTCTGCAGGTGGGCCCTCAGGTTGGAACGGTCCGCAAAAGCCCGGTTGCAGTGGGGGCACGAGAATGGACGCTCACCTGGGCAGAGAATAAGGGAACTACATTAAAAACACAAGATAAAACAAACAACAACAAAAAATACTCTCGAGACAGGTGTGATTGGGTTATGATCGAGAGTTGAAGATGTGTTGTGACGCTTTGGACAATTATGAGAGGAGGAGGAAAGACTGAGAGCGAGGGACGTTTTTGTTGACGCACAAGAGTTCAGATGTGTAAGGTGCAGCAGGGTTACGTGGTACAGAAAGGGAAGTCAGTGAAGTTCTAGACGAGGCGGAGTACTATGTCGAAGCAATAAGAAGTTCTGAACTAAAGGAAGACATACGGACCAGAGATGGAGACCAAACAGAAGGGAGTTGCAATAATTAATAAGGTAGCTGACCATGAAGTGAGAAAATATGGAGGAAGAGAATGGTGACAAAAAAAAAGACAGAGATGATTTCCAATATATTGGGTAGACACAAGGTGGCATTATTTATGTGACCAGTTTAAGATGGAGAACTATTCAGAATGACATTTAGACTTTTAAGTAGGTAATCTGGTCCAGATTACCTCACTTTTGGGAGATCGGCCAATGCCTACATGAGAAACTCATCTTACTGATCTTATCTATCTCCACAAAGCTTCAAAAATTGTCTGCTGTCCCCTTTTGCTCTGGAGTGAGAGAGATTTGACTGGCATGTCTGCACGTAGGCAGTTAACAGCAGTCAACCCACTGTTGCCGACTTGGAGACTATGTTGGTGTATTTAGCCACTTTTCAAACAAAAACAAAACATTTATATCTTCCAAAATTGCCATCAGCAGGTCTGGCTTTTTTTTCCCTGGGGGGAAATGCTGGAATTGTCAATTGCTGAAAAGAGCTGGCCTTGTAAAAACGAGCACAATCTCAGCTTAACAGTTGATTTATTGAGGGCGTTTGAGGCGAATCAGTGTTTACTCTCCTCAGAGCAGGAGGAAGTGCACGAAGATGAAGGGTATTTTCTGCAAATCAATTTTAATTGGTATTGAATTCAAGGAAGACTCACAATATAGAAGCTAAGAGGAGGAGACGTTTGCTAAAGAAGAAGCCAAAGACACAAACTTGAGGAGCGCCGGTAGCGAATGGAATTAAATTCATTCTTATCCAAATTTGCCGAGTGTGAGAGTTGCACTCAATTCAACACAGCTCCCTTGAAATGCGACTACGACAGTCATACTCAAACAGGGAGAGGATTATATTGATGGGAGCTCTCTATTAACACCTCACACACAAGCCCGCAAACACACATGTATAAACACAGACACATTGTTAAGATAATGAGGATCACATGGCTGACTGCTGGGGTCAGAGTCTGACTGAATTAGCATGATTCAATCAGAACCAAATGAGATTAACATGCTAACAAGTTACTGCAGGTACTAAGTGCTCAGTGATAACAGCGAGCCTTCAGGCATTCTTTAAACCTTTTGTCCCTCCTCTGCCCCCACTCAGGTGCCTCCACTCCCCCACCCCGGGTCAGCTGTGATAAGATACTTAGTGGAGAACTCATTGTTGCTGAGACATTAAGCACAATGACTGATCAATGAGTCCACGGAGGGCTTCCCTGTGTGATAATGTCTGCTGATCAAGTGTTGAGTTCATCAGATAGCATGTTCTGACTCGGAACGACTGCCCCCGATTTCCACATCCAGAGACCGAGGGCTGTCTCAAGCTAGTCTGAGGCCATCGGGAGAACTTCATCTGGGTGCTCACCTTAAGCCAAGTCTGTGATTTGGTGAAGTTTAAAGCTTTGTCCATGGTAATAATTTGAGGGAAGGGTATTTGTTATGATCGACTTACAAACAGTGTGAGAATTGGGACCTCAACCCAGACAAAAGGAGTATTTTTCTTAGGGGTGATTTCTCACTAATTAACGATTGGAAATCCTTAAAAAGCTGCCAACTCCAGTTTTGGCTGATACAGATTGGTTTGTTGTTGTTGTTTGAAATATGGCTAAATTTAGCAAGAGAGTCGCTGAGTTGGCAACAGTGGGTGACTATTGTTAACTGCAAACATGCAGACATACCCGGTGGGCGGGTCTGTAAGTGAAAGCTCTCTCATGGCAGAGCAAAATGGCAAAATAGACCTTTGCCAAGGTAGATAAGATCAGCTTAATATGTAAGGATCAGTAGATTAGGGAAAATGGGGGCTGATTTACCTCTAATATGTTTACAGCCAGTGCATGCGAAAACTTGTCTATATGTTCTCTTGGGGTCTCCAGGCTGGCAGTGGCCCCAAAGCTAATAACAGATCCAGTGAACAGGGGAAAATCTGAACCATTGCGCAATCCTCTCGGAGCAGATTTCAGCCTCACCTGTGTGTGTGCGAATGTGGCCGCGCAGCAGCCAGGGCCTGGAGAACGCCTTCCCGCAGGTGGTGCAGACACAAGGTAGGGTGTGGGAGCGAATGTGCATCTTCAGAGCCCCCAAGCTGGTGTACTCCTTGGGGCAGTGTTTGCAGAGGAACGCCGGCCTGGCCGCCATCGCCGGGGTCTCTCCTCTCTCCTCCTCCTCTTCGGGGGGGCTGACGTGGGCCATGACGCCAGTGCACTTCATCCTCTGGCGAGGGGCGTACGTGATGACGGGCTCTGGGCTGGGGGGGTCCGAGCTGCGCCCCTCGTCTTCCTCGCCGCTGCTGCTGGCGCCGCTGCTGAGGCTGCAAGGGGAGCTCAGGTCCAGGGGGCCCGAGGCGCCAGAGGCTTCCGAATGGGCGGTGGGCAGGTAAAGGGCGGGGAGGACGCTCAGGTCCCACACCAGACCCGTGGTGAAGCAGGTGGAGGTGCCGTTGTCTGCTGATGGCACTTCGGCAAGAGCATAGGTCTCCAGTGAAGTATCTGCTGCGGAAAGAGGAGGGCGGTTAGGAGGCTGCAGTGAAGTCAGTAAACTACAACAAATTCACTTTAAGGATCAAATAAGGTCAGAAGAAGAAGAGCCACTCTCTGTTTTCTGTTCTTATTTGGTATGGTACGATGGCAAACTTCCTCATTTGTACAGGAGCATAAAATAAGGGCCACATGGGAAAGTTCCAGGGCAGTTTCCTCCCACGTATTCAGCTTGTAACATGAATGGAGCTCTGTCTCCACGCAGAAAGAGGGGGAAAGTGCATCTAACGGGCCCCGACTTGATCTGGGAGTCGCCTCTTGGAGGAGGAAAAGAAAAAAAACTAGCCAGACTTTCTCTCTCTCTCTCTCCATAATATTGAAACAGGTGAATTTCTTTCCTGTTGTTCGCATCAGAAAGTTCCGTTAAAAAGAGTAAACAGTCTCGTGACTCACCATTCTGACATTCCAGCTCGCTGTAGTTTGGCTTTTGTTTGGCGAAATACTTCTTTACCAAGAAAGACCGAGGCATTGTCCTGGTTTTTTTTTTCTCCTTTTTTTTTTAAATTTCAGGCTCCAAGATCTGTGCGTAAAAGGAACGCGCGGTCACGACGCACAGCTTCCAGGAGACGAAGAGAGCTGTAGTCCTAGAAGGAAGAAGAAGGCGAAGGGAAAAAAAAACAACAAAAAACGATAATAAAAAAAAGTCCTCCTTGTTACCCAAAACAAGTTGGGATGGATTTCACCGACGGAGTGATATGCAGAGCTTCTCTGCTGAGGAACTAAATGCTGGCCTCTGTTCTGAAACACTCCGACACAGGCAAGGAGGGGTGTGCTCGCCCTGAGGGCCCCTCCCCACGCAGCATATCGCAGTTTAAGAGTTTGAGAAGAAGCCTCGCACATTTTACATCACCAAAAAGAAAAAAGAAAAAAAAAAAAAAAAACACCAGCCAACAAAGTTAAGGCGCAGATCAGAGAGAGGGAGAGAGAGGAACTGTGAAAAACTTTAAGAATGAATCATTTGGCCGCATATGAATCATTGATCAATTTTGGTATTTGGCAAAGTCTAAAAAAAAAATTATTTGTATTAAAATAGCAATATAAGACGACTGTGTTAATTTAGAATTTATTTTTTTAATAAATAAAAAAAAGTGCTGTTTAATACGCTTCTATAAATTTATCTCAAAGTTTCACGCTGTATATTTTTTGGTTCTGGTTTTATTTTAAATCGTTCCCCGTCTCCATTTGTCCTGCTTAACTTCAATTGACATGGTTACAGACTTGTCCGTCACCGCTAAGCGTGATTTCAGTGGAGGAATTGCGCCACCTGCTGGAGGATTGTTAGCGCTGATGTTTTTAGTTAATTTTATGACACGCTAGGCGGCGCTGTTCTGCAGGCAGGTCGGGTTCAGCCCAGGATTTTCTTTCATCGAGGCTTTTAGACGATGCCTGATCTTTACTTTTTAGTAAATTGAAAGATAAAGTGAAAAGGAAAATGTGGATAATAACAGTGAGAAAAGATTTGTTACAGCTGAAACCAGAGATGTACACATAGCCTACTTTATAATGACTTATCGCACAGGTGATCCTAAATCACCAATGAGATAAGTCATTGGTGATTAAATAAGAACCTTTGTCAAAAATAATTTGGTAAATTTCAAAGGTGTATTACAAGGCAGCAACTTAAGCAGTCTGGATTCTTGGATGACAATTGTGGACTTTGTCCAATTAATCCTTTACATCCATATGATTTAAATGTTTTATTTATGGGTTCAGTTGTTGATTTTAAAAATGTTTTATTTCCCTTTTATTTATCGATTCCGGCTGTCATATTTTGCTTTGGATATTTAATCGAAATCTTCCGATTCCCGTGTTGAATGTTTTTCTTTTGTTTACACAATTAAAGTTCATTAGTGCTTGAGAGAGGCCGTACTTGCATTATCATAATATGCTACGTTATTTGAAAATGGTCTCAATGTCGTCGCTTATTGCGATAATTAATGCGACAATTCGATGTGCAGCAAAATGTGTTATTGTGAGGCCTTGTTGCAACCACACATTATGGTTATGCTGTTATTAAATTTTTATTGAAATTTAATAACAGCATAACTTAAAAGTGGTCCATAACTATCAAAACAACACATGACTTTCCAAAACGTCCAATCAAGAAAAGTACCTTGCTAATACTACGATTCCCTTAAATAAAATACATGAACTGCTCTCAGAAGTCCATGAATTAGTAACAAGAGTTTTTCCTGTGTGGATTTTAGTTCCAGTAAAAGTGAAGCTGTTCAGCAAAGCTGTCAGAGGTTTGTTAGGAAACATTAATTAATGAACCAACAGAAATAAGGATTGGAACTGTATATCGGTGAAGAAGGGATACAAGTTAACCAGGAGAGACACTGTATTTAATAACATGTCCATCACGAGTGATGTTTTTTTTTCTAGAAGTGTTTGGTGACCAACACAAAACACCCTAGAGGAGGAGATGGTCTCCTCCACTGCAGTTACGGTTACAGTTATAGTGTAACCGTAACTGCAGTGAAGTTTCTGTGGGCGTGAGGACATTTAGAACCCAGAATTCCGAGGGCACTGGAACACAGCGCCGGTTCACTCAAATCAAACGGCGGGCTCCTTCTGTGAGCTCTGATTGGCTCTTTGGTTTGGGTGGGCGGGGCTTATGGGAGGTGTTGCCATTGGCTTGATTCGGTTGAAGATTTGAAACACAAACCAGCAGCACAGCAGCGCAAGTTCATACGAGTTGAGTTGTGCGATTTTTGGAGGCGGAATTAGTGAAAGACCCCCTTCAAGTCAACCCGAGAAGGTAAGAAAATTGCAGCTTTATTTAAACACACGACTTCGTGGACGCAGCGGCTTCAGCGTGTCAACATTGAAACAATAAAAGCCACCCGTCGCCTCTTTAAAGGGATTTTAATCAGGCACAGCTGCGTGTCAACGGAATAAAAATAAAAGCAGATCCTCTTCTCCCATACCCGATCTGTGATCTGATTACAGCTGTATGTTTTAATTTAAAAATGTCTGAAGGAGGAGGAGGAGGAGGTTCCATTATTTCACAGAACAATAATTTGCCCCGCCTCCATTTATCCTGCAACAGATGGACACATTCGGCCTTTTCATTGGACATCCTCGTCAGCTGACACGACACTGGCTCTATTTTGAAAAGTAGTTAGTGGTGCTTTGTTTGGTTAAAGCACGACGTGTATTTCTTTGCAGTTGTTCTTTCGTGCGATCACGAGTCCTGCTGCAGAATAAAGACAGGAGGGACAACAGGACAGGAACAGTCATGCTCAGAAAAATTGTGCGTCTTCTGTTCGGGGGCGAAGTAGAGAGGCCGGAGGAAGTCAAGCCTGGAGATGCAGCTGAGGATGGATGGCTTGTTGTCAACCATCAAGGTAGGAGGAGATTCAAAACATTAAGATCTACTCAGATGAAACAGTGCAGAAGCATTAATGCCTCCTGGGAGCTTTTGAAGCTCGTGTCCAGCAATAACCACTGAGTTCAGGGTATGTTTTTGGGATTTCGTGTGGATTAACACTACATAGCACATGATTGTAAAGTGGAAAAAGAATTACACGAAATACTACAAAAATAAAAAAGATAAAGCATGTGAGGTATTTATATAAAGTACACAGCATAGTAAAAATACTCCTAAAAGTATTTTCTTTTTACCCAAAAAGTTAATTAACTTAATGTAACTGGTTACAAGCCAACTCTCTAAGAGTTAGTGGGTATAAATACTTCCATAAAGCTCTGCTGGCTGAATTTTGGCTGAATAATAAAGCAATACTATTTTGTTTCTGAGTGCTTTCAGTTTAGAGTAAGATTGTGTGACTTGTATTTTTTATTTTTTTTTTGTGTCTTTTGTTTAAACATAACACACCCTTATATTCTGCATGTTCGCTTCACCGCAGCAGGAACCAACGGTAAACAAGAGTTGCATAACAGCTTTCCTTGTGTTTTCACAGAGGCAGGTGGATGTGAGAAGCAGGATGCCCTGGTGGCTGCTGCACAACAGGCTCAGGCCGCTTCTCAGGGAGAAACGCCTGCCAACGCAGAAAAGAGCAGGTGGGACGACATTAACCCCTCCTAAGTTGAATCAATAAATTCTTCCATTCGTTTTTAAACTCAGTCTCACGTTTCCCCCGTTTCCGTTGTCTCCGTCCAGCCCGTCGCTTGTGAAGCCCACCGTTCCTCCCAGTCGGACCGTGGCGAGCTATGTCTCCCAGCCTAAAGCCGTGGCAGAGCTGAGCCAGGTGACCTGCGCTCAGAAGGCAAAGGCCCGGACAGACCGCCGCCACGCGTCCCGCAACGCCATGCAGCGCCAAAACCATGTTCACCAAGCGCTGCAGCACAACTCCTTCCACCTCCACCAGCCTGGGCATCGCAGCCTTAGCCACTGAGGATCAGCTCACACTACAAGGGATGAAGATCTGCTTCTACTTTTATACCCATATAAGCACACAGCTTGTTTTTTTGTGTGTTTTTTTACTTTAACACACATAATCCTAACTCACTAAGACGCTTGCTATGAAGTAATAGGCAGCTAGGTTGTTGTTTTAAGCCTATAAAGCACTATTTGTTATAGTAGGAATAAATATGTTCGCCTCATGAAATGAGATATAGTGTTATGTGCATGCATGGCATTGCATATTTGTGGATGGAGAATTGCAGTCTATATATGTTTGTTTTTTTCTTGGATATGTTATTGTGTATGCATTTACACTTTATGTGCTTGTATTGGAGCATTTATTGTAGGGTTAATAAATAAAGTTTTATAGATCTCTGGGACATAAGTTTGCCTTATTAAATCAAAAAGACATTTTATTTTCTCGACCTGGCAACATTTTTGCCACTAAAACGATATATGGGTCACTTGGTGTATTTAGCCAAGTTCATTGAGTGGGTGTTTGTACCCTGCAGAAATATATGCCATGAATGTATCGTGAATTTCACAAATTTATATTTTAAATGGAACGTGAATGACGTTCATCTAATGTAAGAGTTGAAAAGCACAAAATGTCATGAAAACCATGCAGGAACCACAAATCCACTCCTGGGTCGAGTCATTTATTTGCCAAAACATCTTGACAACTAAATAGTGGCCTGGTCAAAGTTGGCATGCGTAAATAATGGGTTTGAATGAAGCATGTGGGTTTTTCTCTGACTGATTTGAGATAGCATGCAAACCCCTCCACCAAAGTGGCCCATCATCCATCCAGCTGGATGAAAAATGGGGCGCACCCATCAGACTCCTCCCGGTGTCCAATGCTTTGTTTGCGTTCAAAGTAATTGTACCTGTTGTGTTCATTTCCTGCTAAAGTGGATGTGTGCTGTGTGGCAGACGGGTACAATCAGAAATTTTCTCAATCCAGATGTTTCAGTCGACTAGGTAAAGCAACAAACATCCCCGTTGTTTACCATGTGGTTGGCCCCCCTCATTATGGTTTTTGGTAAACCCATTTGGAGATGAGCCATCAGCCAACTCAGATGGACTCCCAAAACTCTTGTACCTGAATCTCAAGGCCTTGTTGAGTTTTGTTTCAGCAGCTACATTCAGTGTAGCTGCTGAATGTAGCTACAATTCATTCAGCTGATCAAAACAATTATTTTGATCATAAAAATTCATCTGCAGCCTTTGGTGCGTAAAGTGCCACACCTTCTTTGCAGCTCCAGCCTGACGGTAGCAGCAGCTTACCTTCAGTTTCTCCACAGGGGTTCATAAAAGGTGTGGTGTCAAATCATGAGTGATGCATTGCTTTCAGTGAGAAAGTACTTTGGGATCATGGGTCCAGTGTGGACGCAGCCGTGATGGGAGCTCTCTGCCTGGGTGTTGTGCATTCACACGTGTCTGGTGTAGGTGAGCATGTGATTGTCTTTCCAAAGATTTGATGTCAGGTGTGAAGCTGGACGCTTCAGGGACATCTTCTGTTTCTGCAGTTGTGATTGTCAAGGTTTGGTACAAAAAGAAGCCATCTGCCATCATGGGAGATTTTTATACCAACCATGTTTGTATACACTTTGTCAAGCATTTTCTTCAAGTTCATTTCTATGTTGTACGGATGGGAAATGTGTGATTAAAGGTCCCATGGTTTTTTATTTTCATGAGTCAACTTGCCATAATTGGATCAGAATAAAAATCAGCTATGGGGTAATCAGGAGCAGGAGATGCACAAAGGTTTGTCAACTGTAGGCTGTGCAAATTGACCTAGAGCTGATTTTCAAAATGTTCCTCAGACTGAATGTTTATGTAAATAATAATCCTTTAAATGATAAGTAATAATTACTGGATTGTTCTCTCGTATTTGTTTTCTCAACTTGAAGGTTCTGATAACAGCTTTAACTATGGCTGTTGAACTGGGTGATCCCAACTACAACTCTTCAGTGACTGACCTTCTTTCTGCAACCATTAGGTAAAACACATAGTTTGTCTTTTTTGTTTGGACTGAAGCTGCCAGTCTTTTGACTAATAATACACCCAGCCAGACAACTGTTAGGCCTTTATCTCTGATGATATTGGTCAAAAGACAATGGGGTGGGCAGATTGCCAGTTGATCCTTCAGCAGCAGAAACCAAGTGTGCAAAAATCAAATTGCCACGTGGATTTCGTTTCCTGCAGTAAAAGTCAAGTTAAGGAGCTGCAGCAAAGGATGCCTCATGCCTCCACCTCCATCAGCTGATGGGACAAGATGACCTCCTGGTATATTTCGCAAGGTGATGGTGTTTCAGCCGACGGTCTGATGTTGATCAAACCTACAGGATATGTACGGTATGAGTTGCAGGGCATTGTGACATTCTTCTCTTGTTTGTCACCTTGACAATCTTGCAGTTCCTTCAACAGGCCATTTGCAGGATCATTCGAGTCAGGGATCATTCTCAACAACCTCATTTTGGACCTCTTCTGGCCTAACCAAAAAACGGGACAACCCAGGTCTCACCAGGTGGTGCACCCACCTTGGGCTTCATCCATCATTGTATAATCTCATTTGTAGGTTTTATTTCATTCACTTTTTAAAATTCTGTTTGTCATTTGCGATTCAGAAAAACAGTCTGGAGCTGGGAAAGAGGCCTCTGACATTTCTCACGCCTTCAGTGATGGTTCCGACCTGGAAGCAGTGTGGCACCTACATGGCCCTGAGTAGCTCAGGTGGACCAGATCGCTTGAGTGACATCACACAGATCTGCTCTCAGATTTGGTTATCTTTCTGAACTGATCTGATTTAACAAACCTTGAAAACATTTAAGCTGTTTGCAGCAGATGGTGGTCGATCCCCTTTTCCTCCACAAGGAGAAAAATGACACGCTCTCTGGGAGGAAGGCCTCCTCAACCTCCTGACAGCAATGTGACATCGTGTCTGAAACCAAAATTCTGACTTGTTTTGCTTGTATCGTTCATTTCTAAAGTAATTATTTTCGTCTCTCTGTTTCCTCCCATCAGCTGCGTTTCTGGAAGAGACTGTGGAGCTTTTGCGTGCAACAAGCCATTTAGTTGTTAGGCTGAAAAAAAATTCAGTTAAATGGCAGTAATGAAAACAAAATATCAGTAACGCAAAAAGTTGTACCTCGTTTGATATTGCTGTTGTCTTGAAACTCAGAAACGTAACAGCTTCTTCGGTTTCACAGTGCCTTGGAAAAAGTATCCTTTGAACTATTTTCAGATTTTTATCTATATATCCAAAGACCAATATCGTTTCTGTCTTCAAAGTCTTCAAAGCTGGGGTATGTAACTTTTTATAAATATCTTTTTTTTTTTTACATATTTGTTAAAACTGTCACTATGTTGTGACAGAATGATAGGAGACCAATGATCTGTGGAAAAAAATCGGGCTCCGCTGCCTTCTCCCAGTCCCAACTACCGAAATACATCACTCCAGTCAGAAACAACCAATCAGGACCAGGAGGAGGGTCTTAGCCCTGTCAATCAAGATTGTGTACTTATCCCTCACTCCGTCCCCTGTTGTCTCTTCTACTCTACTGCAAGTTTATTACATCGCAGCCCGCCGTGAATGCTAAGGCTAGTTAGCGTGACCACCGATGACGTTGGGTAAACAGTTTTTTCTGGGATGGTAAATTGTTTCTCTGCCATTAACTCATTTAGCAGCACATACATGGAATCACAATTGACAGTACTAAGTCCTTCCTCCTGGCTCTGATTGGTTGTTTTTGATCAGAAGCGTGCATCTATTGAGACGGCAATAGCAGCCCAGGGAGGAGATGGAAGACCCCGGAGGACACCGTTTTGAATCTAGACCATAAATTGAAACGCATTCCTCCACCTGTTTGGAGCGCCCCCTGCATTGCTTATATTCTGACAGCAATGGTGTTTCAAAGGTATGCCACACTGTTCAGGATCTTTATTTGGTCAAAAAGAAAGAAATTCATGTATCATGACTACTTTTTATTTACAGCCTTTACTGTAAAGGCTTTGTCGCTATTTCATCTCGCACTAAAATCACCAGGACTGCCTGTTGAGAGTAATTACTTTCAATCACAAGAAGACAAACTTGCCAACTCACATTGTGGAGCAGGAACTCGTTGCATGTGACTCTTTTACACTTTTCAGACATGGCAGGACAGACCAAAAAAAGGAAACAAACAAACAAAAAATATTCTACCTTTGAAAAGCCATAAAGTGTGCACACCTTGCTTTGGGATGAGCTTTTCATTCAATATTTTAAAATAGAAAAAAAAAGTGAAATAATTGCATATTGAACCAGAAATGTGCAATTTTCAGCCAATTGTTTGTCTTCAATTGGCTGATGGCTTCTCTGTGGTAAGAATTTGATTCCAGTGCCTGTTAAGGAGATGGGGCCCCTATGTGTGCTCGTATTGGAGTAGATAAGGGGCCCTTATGTAAAACTGATCTCCAGTGGAGATTCTGCCACACATGCATGCTGACTGCGTCATAAGAAAAAACGCCGCTGTCATCCTTACTTTCTGACTTTTCTCTCTATAGATAAAATTTTTCTGAAAACATTGATTTTTTTATTTCTTTTCATTCGTCCAAATATCCATAAGAGCATTTTATGTAGAACAAAAGCAGATGAGAGTTTCAGTTTTGACCGTACGCTAGATCCAGTAACATTGTGGTCCTGAAAAGAAAACAAGAGTTATGTAAGATGATGGAGTCTTGGAAACATGTCTCTACATGTGTTCACAGAGCGAGGACAGCAGCTGATGCAAGAATATTCAGGAACAAAGAGACATTAATACCCAGATGCTGACTGATGCAAACAAGAGAGAAAATGTCCAACAGATTTCTAAATAGCCACTCAGATTACAACATGTCCTCAATGGCCGTATCATCCTCTTCGGCTTGTTTCCATACAATTTTATAAAAATGCATCTTTTTGCACGTACACAAGGCTTATGTGCACGTACATGTAATATTTAGTTAAATCTACCTCAGCAAGTTGCAGAGAAAGGCCATCAGCCAATTGAAGACAAACAATTGGCTGAAAATTGCACATTTCTGGTTCAATATGCAATTATTTCACTTTTTTTCTCTATTTTAAAATATTGAATGAAAAGCTCATCCCAAAGCAAGGTGTGCACACTTTATGGCTTTTCAAAGGTAGAATATTTTTTGTTTGTTTCCTTTTTTTGGTCTGTCCTGCCATGTCTTGTCTTCACTGGGCAAGGCGGAAATATTTATCAGAGTACATTCAAATGATCTCATGCGAGAGAGCCTCGTCATAAATCATTTTGCAGGAGCTGAAATCAGCTTCAGCTTTGTTCTGTGTCCTCTCCAATATTGTTGTTTTAATGCTTTAAAAAATACAGATGCTTGTGACTGAGAATTTGCACAAATAACAGTTTTCTTGTTTGTTTTTTTCACGCTGTTTTTGCCAGTGTTGGGCTAATACAATGATTATTATTATTTTATTTTATTTTTTTATTTTTTTTGTTGCCTCTTTAAGAATTGCATGCTGTGTTCATAAATTGACACAATGCACACTCCTGGAAGACCTCATTGATTTCCTTATTTTGATTGTTGCCCAGATAATCTCTTCTACTGACACTGAAACAGATAATCCAGCATATTAATTCTCTGTCAACAAATGGCGGCTGCCCTTGGACATGAGGCAATAAATATCAGAAACCAGGCAAATGTCCAAGAAACGAAATGAGAATTTGGCTCAGTAACTTTTACACTTTTGTTGCTGCAGCGATGGAAACCCAAGTGAATGTTCCGTAAAGACAAAATGGATCAGACATTTTTAAACGCGTTATTCCGTCTATCATCACCACAAACTCATGAGACTCCAGGAGCATAAATTTTGTCCTTCAGTTAATGCATGAAGCAGACAATATTACTTACAATGACACAGACATGACGTTTGCAAAGAACCTTTACATTTTGCATGAAAAAATCAACCAGAAACATTTAGTGTCTAGAAAGCAGGAGGTCGGTTCACATTCCTCCGCTGCTGCTCGTCAGGTGTTCTCGGGGGCGGGGGGACTATTTTTTTTCTTTTCTTTCTCCTCTCTCCAGCCGCTGTGGGCGGAGAGTTTGAAGCTCTGGAAGGAGGCGCTGTTGGCTCCATGCGGGTCAGGATGATTAATAACAGAGTTATCTCCTCCTGGGCAGGAGTCAGGAGGAAGTGGAGCCTCGCGTCTGGACTTCCCTGCCATTGAGTCGATTCGGTCCGCCGAGCTCACCTGGACCAACGCAGGCTGGCAGTGACTAAAGGTCGCTCTAGTTTCAGTCGTAACTCCTCGCCGAGCCGCTTTCGTTCGACAAAAGGCCGCTTTCGTCCTGTCAAACCTGCTGTTGTGGGGATTTAAAGGAAATTTTTAAAGCGCACACTTCCGCGTGAGCGTCATTTATTTGACCAACAACTTGTTAAGTGGGTTTTTTCTATTGTTTTTTTTATTTTTTATTTTGAGGTCATAGTCGCTCGGGATCCCGTAACCCCACTGTATTCCCATGTCTGAACTGCTTCCTTGAACTCTCGTCCAGATTCAACCTCCCTCATCGCGGAGAGGCGACCTGACGGGACCATGGAGCCCAAAGCAGCGAGCAAGGACCGGTTCTTCATCGTCATCCGCGGGAAGTCGCGGAGGGGCTTCTGCCGCGGCTGCATCGGGCGCGTGGAGGTGGAGACGGCGCGCGGGGAGCTGACGGGGCTCGTGTACGGCTGCGGCTCCAACGCCGGGAGCCCCAAGCACGGGGGCTCGGTGAAGGTGGAGGACGCGTACCCGCTGACCCGGCACCAGGCCCAGCTGCTGCTCTACGTCTCCAGCCCCAGCAGGCGCCTGGAGCTGCTGTGCAACCCGCAGCTGTTTTCGGCCATCTGCGAGCTGACCCCGGGCGACCTGGTGGTGATCAGGTACAAGAAGGGCCACGTTCCCGGGGTGGTGAAGAACCTGATGCAGATCGGGAAGAAGGAGAGCAAGGACGACCTGAACATGCTGGGCTTCCAGGTGGAATTTGTGGTGAGTTTGTCTGTTTATATATATTTTTTCCTCAATTGAAGCACAAATTGGTCCTCAGTTGCATGTTGACGAATCGCCAGCAAAGAATCCCTTATGGTCTTTCCAAAATTGTCCAAAGAACTTTGACCTTAATGTCCGTGTGCTCGTAGCGGTTTGCGTTGCAGTAACCGCTTGCTCTCCGTTTGTGTCAAAGGACTCCGAAGACAACCTGCAGCCCAAACAGCTTGGACCGCTTCCAATTTTCACCGCCTCAGACATCATCCAGGTGGTACCGTCTTACTCCGTCCCCCTGGGCCTGCAGTACAGAGACCTCAAAAGAGGCGGTGAGTTCAAACCGAGCTGAACTGAAAAATGTCTAAACATCTCGATGTTCCGGCGGGCCGTGCCTTAAAGAATCCCCGCTCTGAAAGTATCGGACTTTGATCGAGGACCTGTGACACCTGAAGGGAAGGGGATGCAAGCAAGGCGCTCATGCACATCTTGTCACATGTACAGCTGGAAGGACCGGTTCTGTTTCTCTGGAATGCACGACAGTAGATTTTGTCACATGATCTCGCATTGTTTTTGCAGCTGGCGTTCATGAAACTGTCTACATACCTTCACTGGAGGCGTGTAGATACAGTGCCTGGCAGCGCTCACACCCCTTGGAAATTTCTTTGCGATTTGTCACACTACAGACACAAACTTTATTTTTTGCTGACCTTCGTGAACTTAGCCGTCCTATTGGAGGCCTCGGTAGTGAGGGAACTACTTAAGCCTTCGTGATGCTGGCTGCATTTAGCATCATGAAGGCTGAAGAACACACACTTTGAGGGTCTCACAGGTACAAAAGTAGAAGATTTTGGTCTACAATGTAAAAGCACAATTTTTACAGGCTCTTCTTCCACTTCATTACGGTGTTCCACTTTATTTTGGCCTTCTGTATAACATCCTGATGAAATATTCAAAGCTTCTGGCTTTGGAGATCAAATTTAGGGAAAAAACTTCTGGGAATGGGGAACACACGCAGGACGTCGCACTTACGGTGCCGTGTTGGTTGTCAGCGTGCCGAGACGTCGTGATCAGCCTGGATGTAAAAACAAAAAAGTCTCATGACTCTTTCCCCTCCCTCTCACTCACACACCTGTCTGCAGGCTCACCTGGGAAAATGGTGATGCGCATCAACTCCATGCCAAGTATCGGGACGAGCAGAAGACAAGTCACCGACGGCCAATCGGAGCGAAGCGTCGTCGCAGACCGGACGCAGAGGGAGCCTCCAGTCCCTCTAGAGGTCGGCTCTTTGGTGGAGGTCGTCAACAACGCAGGGGTCACGGTGTACGGAGTGATCCGGTGGTTAGGGATCTTAGATGGGAAGACGAATACATGGGCCGGGGTTGAGCTGGTGAGGAATTCAAAGTTTGCATGAATGTTCGTCTGGTTTTGTTACAAACGGCGATGATGCTTATTTTAGTACGATGTGGTGGCAGGACTATGAAGTGACGGGCTGCTCTGACGGCGTGTACAAAGATCAGCGGTACTTCACCTGCAAGGGGAACTGCGCTTTGTTTATTCCCGTTACAAAATGCAGCCCGGACAGCCGGTTCCTCTGCTCCTCCACGGAACCAGAGACGTTCAAGACCACAGAAATCCCTCCAGGTTTGATAATTTGCTTCAAGTTACGCACACACAACTGGAACTATACACGTATACATTTGTATTGTAAATCTAGAGATAAAAAGCATGTTATGGAAAATTATAGTTGTTCTAAATGTAAGCAACCGCAAAGGAGAGTGTAACACTATGCCTGTAGCAACAAATCAATTAATCACACCAGGAAATAAAATAAAACTCAATCATTTTCATTTGCGTAATTTTTCTCGCTTTTCTCCTTCTACCAAAAACTGGACGAGAAAATTCTTCAGTCTTGAAGGACAATTTAGTTTAATTAACTTATTTGAAGTTTTTTTTATTTTCTTTTATTTTAGATATTTAAAATATCTTCCAAATTCAGTGTTAAGTGTTCATTAGAATTGAAAGTTTATTGATCTTAGGGAGTACTTGCAATATTATGTCATGACTATGACTTTGCTTCAAAATGGTCTTAAAACATTATCATTTATAACATTTTTTTATACTATGACAAGCCCATGTAACACTACATCATGTAATAATGTAGTGAAATCAAAGTTTTAATCTGTAATAAAACAAAATTAAGACCGCATTGCATAGAATTAGACGCAAAATGTAATGAAATTCTCTAATGCAATTTGAATTGTTTTGGCATACATTCTGACTACAAGTCTGAAATAGGCCTGTCACAATAAACTTGTCCCAAAATCTATTGCGATAAATGATAATGTTTTAAACTGGTGTAATGACACAATGATGCAAGCACATCCTGGCAAAAATAAATACACGCCATTTCCAAAAGAACTCTTAACATTGGAACCGGTAAACAAAATAAATGAAACAACCAAAAAACAAAATTGAAATGGACTCTCAGCCTCCGTTAACGAAACATGCACTTGAATGAAAACTAAACATGACATAAAACCAAAGTGGAAATAGAAACTACATTCAACCGAAAGATTATGAAGCCTGTATGCTATATTGCCCTTCAATAATCAAGACGGACACATACAACTACCTGATGCAATAGTTCAGTTCTCCATTAAGGAAATGAGGAAGGGAGGGTGAGTGGAGAGCACCAGAGTCGAGCCTTTTTTCATCCAGTGTCGGCAACAGAAAGAGAAAAAGGCCGAAAGAAGCGACAAACCCGATAGATTAAAATGAGGTGCATCATTTTGTTGTTTATCGCGAAAGGCCTAGTTTGAAGTGGCAGGAAAGTGACTGAAAGTTTGGCTTCCATTGATCAAAGTTTCAATTTAAATGCTTTCTGTGGCATCATCATTATTAGAAGTATATTGATCAGGATGACAGATTGTGATTTATTACAATTTAGCACGCAATGCGCCTTTATTTTAAATAATAATGTCTAAAAGAAAAAAAGAAAGAGAGAAAAAAAGACCTACTTCCACATTTTGTAACAAAATGTAATAATGTTATGCAGCTGAAAGTATTTCTGTCATGTTTGAGATTTTTACTACATTTTGCCTTGATTATTATTACATAATGCGATTTTAATAATGTTTAATTACGTCTTGAAGCGCAATTATGCAACATTATTACATAGTGCAGTTTTAATTACATTTTATGACATACCCCGGTGGTGCTGCATAATGCGGCGTTAGCGCTTTCACTGCAATAAAAGAGGGGCTGTTTAATTTCTAAGTGCCGTGCGTTGACGCCGTGCATGCAGGTAGCGTACTTTGCGAAGGCTGAGACTAGCTGCCAGGGTTACGACGAAGTGAAGAAAATGTGTCATTTTGTTTTGTTTCTTGCAAATGCACATCAAAAATTATTGCTGGAAAACATGTTGTGTGTTTGCCTGATCTTATCTGCAGCATAAAACAGAAGAATGACTGGAATGCCGCCTGAACAGCGTATCAGGGAGTCATTATGGAGAAAAGTGTTTACTTAAAGATCTTGTGTCAGTGACTTTACAGCTGTTTTTAAACTTTCCTGATTCTTCTTCTTTTTATTTTTATTTTTTTGCATTGAAGTCAGTAAAAATGAAATAAACTTCACTGATTTCCACAAACTCCATTTTTTTGTGTGTTTTTCTTTCCAGTTCCTGCATATGAAGAGTCGGAGGAAGACGCGCCGCCTGTCCCCGAATCGGAGGCAGCGTCGCTGTTCGTGGGGAAGATGAAGGGCATACAAGGTCATATCAACTCATGCTACCTGGATGCTACACTTTTCAGGTATAAAAAATACCCAAAAGAAACAATTTTATTTCATTTCAAGATTCACTTTATTGTTATTTATTTCAACTGAAGCCTCTGCACAGGTAAATTAGTGCTTGGAGAAATGCAGAACGTAAGAGATGTGTCTTGATCTCAGTTTGTTTAGTTCATCTGTGACTGTGGATGCCATCTGCAACAAACCGGCTGACAAAGAGCAACCAATAGCCTGCATCCTGAAATCCATAGTCAATCGCTTGCGCAGGTAAAACGCAGGTTTACCACTTCTCAGCATGACCTGCTGTTGTCTTATGAAAGACATTTCTAAACCGTTTCCATTCCTCGCAGACAAGGCTTCGTGCCAGCACAGAGTGTGATGAACTTCCGGAAGAAACTTGGCTGTGAGACTTTCAGCAAAAACGAAAAAGGTACAGACTGCAGCAAATCTGGAGCCTTACAAGGGTATTCTTGGTGTTTTTTTAAAAAAAACATATCTTCAAAGGCAATTCTGAAAAAGTGCGGTATGCATTTGTCTTGTACTCCTTTTACTCCAGTACAACAAAATTACCTCTCTGTGTGGTGGAGAACGAACACTGCACAGTCGACAATAGTTCAGATTTATTAAAAAGAGATGCAATTTGAGAGGGCAGGTGATTAAAAAAACCCACAAAAAAAAAAACCTCAGAATTAAACAAATGGTACCAAAGAGAGTAAATCATTTTTTACTACTAAGAAAATAATCAAATCTAATATTCTATCAAGGTACAAAGAAGAACATTGACTCAGAATACCTTCACAAAGATAACGTATTGCATAAATTCCAAATAAAATACACTATTGTGCAGAGGAAAAAAAGTTCAATAAATTCTTTTGCAAGTCAGAGTGCGGACATTTCCGAGTCTGACTTGCTAATGGTCGTTTTCTCTGCTGCTTTGTCCCAAAATCAGATCCAGAGGAGTTCATTTCAGTGCTGTTTCAGAAAGTGCTCTGCATCGAGCCGCTGCTGAAGCTCCGGTAGGTTGCTACGACGCCCAGCTTTTGGCGCATACTTGGCATGCGCCATATTTCTAGTAGTAAAGTTACCGAACACTGGTGTCTCCTCAGGTCGGAGGGAGGAAGCTCTCACGGAGCCTACACACTCCAGATCTTTCTGGAAAAGGAGCAGATTGGCCAGACGCCCACCGTCCAACAGCTGCTGGACACGTCCTGCATGTCGGGCGACGTCAAATTCGAAACAGTGAGCCCTCTCTCTCTCTCCTGAAAACCAATCCCAAAGGAGTTTATCAAAGCTTTCTTTTCATGGTTGAACATAAAAAAAAAAAATTAAAAATCCTTTCCCTCCCTCAGATGCCGTCTTGCCTCATAATCCAGATGCCAAGGTGTGGAAGCAAGTACAAGATGTTTTCTCACATCATTCCGTCCACTGAGCTGGACGTCACAGATCTCCTGTACAACTGTGAGGGACTTCTTGTTTGTTTTTCATTCACACAATCCCTTCATTTGTGAAAACATGCTCACGGGTCGTTTACCTTTTCACCCAACAGCTCCAAGAGAATGTTTCATCTGCGGAGAGATGGCAAAGTTCGAGTGTCTCCAGTGTTTGCCAGACCATAAACTGCAGCCAGGAAGAATCAAGCAGTACTGCAGCACCTGCAACACCCAGGTAGGCATGGAAACCATTTCAAAAGAGCAATCCGCTCACTAGGTTTAGAGAGCAGAATATTTAACTCTTGGTGACGTTTTCTCCAGGTACACACCCATCGGTCGCGGTGCAGCCACTCTCCCAAAACGCTGGCTGTGCCTGAAGGCGTAGCCAGTGATGCTCCTCTGCCGAGGCGCAACATGCAGCTGTTTGGTGTGCTTTGCATTCACACCAGCCATTTTGTGTCCTTTGTCAAATACGGCCCTGATTCCCACTCTTGGCTCTTCTTTGACAGCATGGCGGACAGACATGGTAAGCTGCTTTGTTTTTGTTTAACTTTACCGAAGGAAAAAGTTTTGTGGAGTAGAAGGCCTCTTTTTTTTTTTTTTTTTTAGCTCCTCCTGACTGGAGTATTTTTGTTAAAACGCAACCTTGACCATAACCAATAGAGAAGATGAGAGGAACTCTGACGTCTTCCAACTTGCCCTTTTTTTAAAATCTCGTTTCAAGCTGATCACTAATCTTGAGATCGCTCTCCTTGTCGCAGGCGACGACGAGAAGGGCTACAGCGTTCCCGAGGTCCGAGCTTGTCCCGAGCTTGGCGACTTCCTGGGCCAGCCGGAGGAGGAGCTGACCCGGGCGAATCCGGCTCTCTCGCCGGAGCTGGTCCGCAGGCTGCTTTGCGACTCCTACATGTATTTATACCACAGCCCAGATATGTCGGTCTTGTAGCCAAGCGACGAGGAACCGAAGATCCGTCTGAGCGCAAGAACGCCGTGTTCCACAACAACAGCCTGATCGACTTTTCTGCACTTTATTGCATCCAGGCAGCGGGAACTGAAGTGGATGCTTGGAACTTCCTTGAAGATGGAAAATGCAGTTCAGATGTTTGAACTTAATAAATAGGTCACGCTCGAAGCTGATGTGGAGTTTTGTTTGAGATGAAGTGAGCTCTAAAAGTCACAGAGCAATGTGACATTGTTTTTACCTTTTAATTGTGTCAGAGTTGTACTTTTTATCAGTGAAGATGCCTTTGGAAAATCCTCTTTCAGGCAATTGAATCACTTAAATGGCCTCTTCTGATGGGACCTCATGTTAAGTTACCCAAAGACAATTGTATTTTGTGCTGTTTTTTTTTTTTTTTTTGCCCACAAATGTACATAAGTGAATATAAGACTCTTAAAATTTGAACTTCTGCATTTAAGACTCTTTGTCTTTCATACAAAATCCAAGCAGGTACATTTTAGAAGTATTCCAGAATGTATTAATCACACTTAAAAAGCACTTTGCATATTAGGGAATGAAACTTTAGTGTTTGATGGACTACTCTTTATTCATAGTAGAATTATAGAGTAAATCGTGAGAGTTTTGGAGAATCAGAACAGAATAACTTTAAACTCATTTTAGCAGCCCTCTGCCTCCCTCTTGTGGACAGAATTATGTTTGCAAGACCGATTATTACCACATCCAACTGTGGATCAGTATTTTAAACCAGTCCTAATCATGATTCTACAGTCAAATTTAGTTTAGTTTGATAGAAATTTATTTAAAGATTGTAAAGTTTTTTGTTTTCAATTGCTTTGTTGAAAAAAAAAAAAAGAATAAAGAAACAAGGCATCTTGGGCTTTCATGGGCTTGACAAGGTCAGACACACCTAAACACACTACAACACCCGGACATGGATACGACTCACAGCAGCAACTCCACCAGTCAGAGGTCTACGTTCCCTCATCACTATGAAAAATAATAATAAAGCTCAAAACACATGTTTACAAACTCGACTGTGCACTTTGCACCCCGACTAAAATTTTGGAAAATCTTCCTTTGTGGAGGAAACATGCTTGTTTGCTTTATGTAGCCACCAAGTATAATTATAGCAGGATACCTGAGCAGTGCTCTTTTTTTTTTTTTTTTTTTACAAATAGTTAATTTAAACTAGTTGGTTTCCTGGCAATGGCCTCGCTTTTAAAAATAGTGCACATTTTTAATGAGCGCACAGTTTTCATGAGCTTAATGCTGCAGTTCCAGCTGTGTTTGGTCTCATATTAAAACATTCCAGTTTTAACCATCTGCTGTTTGGTCTGGGGTGAATTTAAAGAGATCTACTTATTTACTACTTTGCCTAGTTTTTGAAGAACAAGTTCCTCCGGTCGCCAAACAAGACCTTAGCAGGATGCTACCAGCTCTGTGCCAGACAGTGGGCAGAGGTTGGAAAGCTTCAGTTTGACTTCTCCAAACATTTATCGCTGCATTTTCCCCGGAGCTCAATTTGTGTAACACCTGACCATAAGCCAAGCACGCATCAAAACTGGCTTTGGAATGGAAATGGCGAGAAAACTTGCATTTCTGGAAAGCATATGGGGTTTAAAGTGTATATTTGGCCCTCTAACTTAAATTTGAATTAATGCAGTCAAAAATCTGCATTAATTTCACTGTGTGAACCCAATTCTTGTTTTGTTTTTTTAAATTATTGTATGTTGTAAGTTGCAATGTCGCATACGATCATCTTAGCCTGCAAAAACAAATCCGAAAGCATGGAGTCAAAATATTATTAAACCTTTATAAATCTCTGACCTGCGCCATTCACCAAGAACATTTCAAATTTGCGGTTTGCATTTTAAAAGGAAGCCTCATAAAGGAGACTAACAAATGTGTAATTACTTGTTTTCAGAATACAGTCTCATTTGTCAACATCCAAAGGGAATACAGTTCACATTCTGAAACATATCCCCCATAAATTTTGACTTAACTGGGCTTTTCAAAATTGCATATAAGACCATACAAATGTATATATGCATTGTGTTGTTGTTGATGCTGCTTTAAAGGTTTAGAAACCTTCATCTATACCATACTTTAGTTTAATACGTGTCCTTTACCTATTAACCTGAGTTTGATAGGGGGGTAAAAAGAAGTCTGGTAAAGTGGCCAAAGACTAAAATGGCGAGTCACTGTCAAAATAAAAAACATTAATGGATATAAAATCATGCAAGAGAGATGTCAGTAGTTGTCCCTTTGCTCTCGTTTTCAGTAATCTGAAGCATGAGCCAAAGAACACGGAGCACGGAGTGTGCTGGCATATGTTCCAGAGATGTGTATGTGGACTTCATTCCTCCTCTGACCATAGTGGGCCTCAGCAGGAACACGTTTTCTGAGGAGGAGGAGTCAAGTTGCTGAGTACCATTTAAATTAATACGCATGCGCACCAGTGTACTACTGGGACTTTACCTCTTACACAATCCTATCTTTTCTTCATTCTGCTTACATCCAGCTCGTGTGCAGTTATCCAGTCGTTTCTCACTTTTTACTTTTGTTTTTATACATAGAGGGCCTAGGAAATGAGTGGCGACCATTCCCATAACGAGGACCAGGTAGTGTTAATGTGTTTAGTAATGTTATTAATGGTATTATTAACGGCATGTTAGTGCCGTGTTTGTGCTTGGTTTGACAGGGTACATTGGCTAACTGAACTGTGCTTACTAGCTAGCAAAATAGCCGGCTGTGTTAATAAATGTCCCCCGTTCGTTGTTCGCAGTGTCTCGCATCTTTGTGAGGATGTCACGGAGTAGTTCTACCCAGTTAGCTGTTTGATTTATACGGGAAAGTGAACGCAGGGAAATAATTGTGTCGTTAGCTGAAGCCAGTGTTAATCGTAGCGGCTTTCAGGCAGCGAGCTAGGCTAGGCTGGCTAACTGTCGCTTCACCATTGAGCAAGTTCAAAGTTGGGTAGCCGGCTAGTTAGCCATCGCTCTCCCAAATTTAACGCCTATATTCTTTTCCATTTTTCAGATTGACTATGCCTCTCGGGTCAATGGTAAGTTTAACCCTCGGAGCTTGAGGGTAAAATCCAAAGTTTTCCTTTTATTCTGGTGTTTTAACTCGCCTCTTGCAACGCTATGTTAGTTTTCAGTAGAGGACAGAAATGGCGTCCAGAGACTAAGTCCGCTGTCTCACTCACAAGCCTCTATTGTTCAAAAGCGAGGCCTCGTAAAAGCCTTTCCGCTTATTATTTTCTCAATTTAAAACAACCACGGCAGACAACTTGAGGTGCTTTATCAGCCCCGCGTCCCAGAAATGAATGTTGGTGAGCTTTTAGTGGCACATTTTCCATCTGAAAGTGAGGGTTTGGGGGTTGAGGACTTAGTCTCTGCGCCATTTTCTTTTTTGGTTGTTAGCGGCCTGAACTCAGGCAGAGAAGAGTGTGTGGCTTTGGGAAGTAGAAATGCCGGGGTTAGGGGCTAAAAAATGACTAAGACCTGTAGGCTGTACCCACAGGCTGTAGCGTTCAGGTGCTTTGTTTTGAGTCTTTCCTTTTATGTATTAAAAGTGGGTCGTTTTAAGTTTGAGTCATATTTCACAAGTCAGTCGACTCCATTAAATTAGCAGTTGCCATTAAAGTAGTTGACATGTTTCCACTGTAAAGTGCAGTAATCAGAGGATCTGAAGCAGGTTTTTCCTTTATGAAAACTTGTGCTTGGAAACTTTTAAACACAATTTAATAACTATAGGTTGAAGAGCTTCATGTTGTTTTGACATAAGGTAAATTTGAACTGTTGTTCAAATTAAATGTGGACTGTCTTGAGTACAGATATACCCTTGCATTATTGAATAAAACTTCATTTTATAAACATGAGTAGACATGTATTTAATACTATATAGATACATTTTAAAATTTTGTTTACTTTATTGCCAAACAACTTAAAGATCTTTTTTGTTTTTTAATTTGCTTTGCTCCGTCTACTGCTAAGAACTGTGGACTTTCTTCCTCTCCTGTAATGTTGCTGATAAACCAGACTGCCTGCTGTGAGCTCTTGTATTCAATTTTGTATTAGAGTAGTCATTTTATTTTATGGGAGCGTAATCATAATACTTTAATTTAGATCATTGCCAATTAAAGTCTCTTAACTTCAAAGTGGTTTCAGGGAGAAATCCCTAAAGACATATATTGTTGAGCTGCAGGTTGCAACAACTTGTCAATTTGTTCATATCTGTCTACAAAACACGCAGGCAATAGGCGGTGCTGTGCTACAAGAAAGCTTTTTTTGTGCTATTATATTGAGGTGGGTAAATAAGGTTGAAATATCCTGTTTATTTTTTTATCACAGTATCAACAAAACTAAAGAAGCGCAGATAATGGTGCAAATAACACCTCTGAGCAATTTTCTTTGTTGTGTATTGTAATTACACTCAAGTGTAATTAGCATTTAATACAACATTTAAAGATAAATGTCAGCAATAGCAATAAGACTAATTTACTCTCTCGGAAAAAGCTGAATTAAAGACAAATTCGGACGACATCGGAAAATTTCTGCGTTGTCAATGTTCTCAAAGTACCGTTGAAATGCACAAAGTACAAATTTTATTTTACCTGTAAATTGTTTGATGATAGAAGAATAAAAGTAGTTTTTCTCTTCCTAGATTTCATCAACCTGCTTTTGCTTTTAAGTTTCACGTTAGTTGCACAAGTAGCAAATCTTTCCCGGTCCTGAACGGTACACATAAACACAACATGTCCCACTTTTACTTCAAAACGGCACACATGCTTTCAGCGTTGCACTAAATCTGGTTGCAGTGTCGATGCCAGAGTGACTTCTAGCACGGCGGATCACCTGCTCTGGCGAGCTGGGTTATCTGCATTTCATATAAAGTTCTGCTTGCATAATTAGTTTTTCTGGCAGTATTCTAAAATGATATGAGGGTTGTCGTCTTAGTTTATAAATCAATTATTTCTTTCAGAAAGTTCTCAGTTTTCCTCACCTTTGTCTCTTTACTACTGCAACTATTATGCACTTATGAAAGTAACCCAGTTTATTTCTTTTAGACTCCCATAAGCATAAAGACAAGTACAAAGACAAGGAGTATAAACATAAGGAACACAAGAAGGACAAGGAGCGGGAGAAGTCCAAGCATGGCAACAGGTAGAGCAGGAGTCCCTCCAAAACATCCATTTTCCAATAATCCATCTTGTTAAGACAGTCTTGTTGAACCACAACGCTTGAAACGTATTCCCTGCACTTCAGTGACCACAAGGACCTGGAGAAAAAGTCCAAGGAAAAGGAGAAAATGAAGCACAAAGATGGCAACAAAGACAAGCACAAAGAAAAGAGGAAAGAGGAGAAGGTAAGTCGGCCATATGGAGAGACATTTTATACGCAGGATTGTTTGTGTGGTGTAATGTGAAGTATGCAGTGTTCAGTTGTCTAACTGCGCTGTTGCATTTGGCCTGAAGCTGTTTCACAGAGTTCTTTTAGAGCTCATGTTTTCTGTATTTAGTGCCTCTAAACTGTAATTTTTATTTATTTTTTGCCAAAACCATTTTGAGATGTGCTGTAGGATTTACTTATGCTCTGTATAAGTAAATCCTTATCAGTCGGCGGTGCAACTGATACGGGGTACATGTTAGTTTTTTCAGCTGTTAAAAAGTCATCAGTCTGTTAAGATGTGGTAATGAGATTTTCCGAGCTGTCTTTAAAAGAACCACAAGTCCACACAAGCTGATGCCGGTCACACCTGTGGCTCTGATTGCCGAGGCGAAACGCTCTGTCATGTTCAGTAACTAGCCAGAGCTAAAAGACTAGCGGTTTTTTAGCAGACTGCAAGAGCTATAGCTTTTAGCAGTCTTTTAAATTTCATCTCGTAGAGTTTTTTTTCCAAACAAACCGTGTAAGTTTGATGCGAGTAACGTTAGCTAAAAAGTTAATCTGTGCCAGTTTATTACATTAAGGTTAACAAGAATATTAATGTTGTTGTTACCCGTTTTTGCATTTCTTCCTTGTTAGTTAATGTCAGGAATAAACCCAGTCCAGTCTGATTTCTGTATTGCTCCACGTATTTAAAAGAAATCTTTATTGCCACAGTAAGAGCAAAGAGTCAGGGAGGAGACATTAGACCAGAGGCCAGCAGCGGCAGCATGATGAGGCAGGGTCTGCTCAGGTAAGGAGGGATTAGAACTTGATGAGAAAAGGAAAGGGAAGGTTATATGCAGGAGTTTCAACTTGGTTTTTTTTTTTTAAATTATTTTTAAGACCATGTTGTTGACAAATTAAAGCTTAAAGTGTGCAACATTTTGAAAACGGTATTACAAAGACAGTAAGTTTAGGCTTCAACAAAAATAAACTGTTTTGCAGAATCTCAGGGTGTTCGCGCATCCTTAAATTAATGCATCTAAAATTAACTGCATAAAATATCTTAAATTCACTCAAAGTAATTTGCCCTTTAATATGTTAAGTCACAGACTTAAATTTCATCTTGACAGAAATATTTAATCAGTCTATTTTTTTTTTTTTTCTTGCGAAAAGTTTTGGTCAGGCAAAGGTTTGAGTTGCACTCGGATATCTTGGTAGCATTATGAGACTTGGGACTGTTGAGGCTACCGCTAACTCGCTGCTAGCATACCTTTGCTACTGAGTTAGCCAGCTTTTTTTGTTTCTATTCCTGTCATTATTAAGTGCAAATTCATCAGCAGTTGGCTGGAGGAAGTTCATAATTTTTAGTGGAGATCCAGGTTTTAAAAAGGCCTTGAATTTGAGTTGGTGAAATCCCAAACCTGCAGAGATTGACCTACAGTGTGACGGATGTTGGATCTTGAGGACTGGAGCAGGCACAACACTATAGTACTTAATTTATCTGTTTTTGGATTAGTCTTTCGGTACAAACCATGTCCAAAGCTCAAGTGCTTCGTCAACTGACCTCTCCGTATTGAAAGGAGGATGAAGGGAAACAACCATAGTAATGTGCTATTTCCGATGCTTCTGCTGAACTACGTTCTGATGTTTCCAGGTCAAGTCCCTTGACGGTAAAATCAAGAAAGAAAAGGAAAACGGCTTTGCCAGGTTTGTCAAAATGTTAACAAATCTTCATTTCGAAACCAATGTTGTGGTGCAGAAAATAATTTTTTTCCCCTCCTCCTACTTAAAGCCCACCACATGTGAAGTCTGAGCCAGATGACGATTACCACTCTCCTAAATACCAGAAGTCTCTTAAAAGAGAGCGAGACGAGGATTACGAGTATGTGTGCAATGTCAATAAACCTAATCGTCACAATGGAAAGAAAAGTTTGTACTTTCACCCTCCTAACAAGGCGTGTTTTTGTTTTCAGAGCTGAATTCAAGCCCAAAAAGATAAAGACTGAAAATGATAAGAAAGCCAAGAAAAGGAAACAAGAGGATGAGGTAAGCAAAGACTTGACGGTGTGGGGTAATTCCTGATTGCTGTTAACTACTCTGGTGTATAATGTCAATACTTCCACTTCCTTATTTCAGGATATTAAGTCCAAAAAAAGCAAAAGTAAAAAAGGAGAAGCAGCTGATGGGAAGAAGAAAACAAAGCAAGAACCAGAGGAGAGGTGGAAATGGTGAGTTGATATCTTCTAGATGTGCCGCTTCTTCATGGATGTGGAGTTTGGAGTTCAACAAAACGCATCACTTGCGCTCAGGTGGGAAGAGGAAAGATACACGGACGGCGTCAAATGGAAGTTTCTGGAACACAAAGGCCCAGTGTTTGCTCCACCCTACGAACCCCTGCCTAGCAATGTCAAGTTTTATTATGACGGTACGCTACCAACGTAGCCATGACTTATTGCCTTGAAGATTAGACTGTTCGTATATAACTGACATGTAAATTACAACCTTGTTCCCCTAATAACCGCCTCTCACCGCTTCAGGTAAACCCATGAAGCTGAGCCCAGAAGCAGAGGAAGTGGCTACGTTCTTCGCCAAAATGTTGGACCATGAGTACACAACCAAGGACATCTTCCGTAAAAATTTCTTTAAGGATTGGAGAAAGGTAGGTGGAAAAATAGTCACTAGAAGCAATATAGGTGTTTTTATATATATATATATATATATATATATATATATAATATATATATATATATATATATATATATATATATGTTTTTTTTTTTTTTTCTACTTCTTCTCCTAATTCAACATGGATTTGTCTGATTGTGATTTTTCTCTTTAACGCAGGAAATGACTTCTGAAGAGAAGTCCACAATCACAGACCTGAAGAAGTGCAACTTCTCTGAAATGAGCGAGTATTTTAAGGCTCAGTCTGAGGCCAGGAAAGCCATGACAAAAGAACAAAAACAGGTCAGACCAGCGTTCATGTGGCATGGCTGTTGAAATAATCCTCTGAGTTCTTAATTTGACTTTAATCGATGATGACTCCTCATCACTTTCTTGCAGTTTAAAAAAATGTGTCACATTAGGGGCGCAGTCACACTAGTCCTTGATTAGTCTGCTTTAATCCAACTCCAGCTTTAATCCAACCCTAACCGTTTGTTAGAAAGTCAGATTTATTTGGGGGTGTGTGATTGTGCAGTCGAATTCTGATATGAATTTAAAAAAGCGAACTCTGTTTGCTCTTTTAAAAACCTCGATTTTGGTTCAGTTGAAGTGAACTGTTGCAGTACGAATGTATATGTGACTGCCAGACGGCGCCAGAAGCAGGAAGTGGACTATAGTGCAAGGCATTCTGGGTAAATGCAACCAAAACAAACGGTGGTAGCGTGAGAAATGGCTTTACCGAAGACAAAAGAGAAGCCCTACGACCACTAAAATCTGACGCCCTCCGTTTTTGTTCACATTTCATGAAGAAGGAAGTTGCGCTCATTGTCATCTTCTTCATGGGTTTCCTTTAGTGGTTCTTGGTGCAGCGCCACCACGGTTGATGAAGGGTTTTGTTCGTTTGACACGGTGCAGTGTGAAGGTGGCACCAGCTGAAAATGTATCAAAAGTTGCAATTTTGGTCGTCTATCACAAAGTCTACCAGACTTTCAGGTGTGAAAACACTCTTATTTTTATCCAACTAAAACGTTTTATTTTTCTTCTCAGAAAATAAAAGAAGAAAACGAACGGCTTCTGCAGGAGTACGGCTTCTGCATCATGGACAACCACAAAGAGCGCATCGCAAACTTCCGCATCGAGCCGCCCGGCCTGTTCCGCGGCCGAGGAGACCATCCCAAAATGGGAATGCTGAAACGCCGCATCCGGCCTCAGGACATCATCATCAACTGCAGCAAGTGTGTGACAAGTTGTTTTTGGTTGACCTGATGCATTAACTCCAGGGCAAATGTCTGACCGCTTGGCTTTATATCCTCCTTTCAGGGACTCGAAGTATCCCACGCCGCCTCCCGGCACTAAATGGAAAGAAGTTCGCCATGACAACAAGGTGACGTGGCTGGTTTCGTGGACGGAGAACATCCAAGGCTCCATCAAGTACATCATGCTGAACCCCAGCTCCAGAATCAAGGTTGGTGCACAAGAACTTCCAACCAGGGTGATGGTCAATTTTTCAATTTTTAAATGAGTTTGTATAGTGAGTTTGCTAGTTTTTATTAAACATTTTGACTTTATTATTTGTAGTAGTTTTAGATTTTTCATACTTTGGTTAATTATTAGGCGCAGAATTCAAAAAGGTGAAATTATTGTCTTTATGTATGCATTGAGTAATGAATACTGAATAGAAGATGCTAAAAATCTATTCAATTAACTTTGAACAATAAATGAACAAAGTTTTCTCTCAACTTTTGTCGTCACCATTTTGTGCACCAATTTCTACAAGCAGGATTTCGTAGTTGCGTAATTTGCCAACAGCTTGTGTGAAGATGAAAAAGTAATTTTCACACCAGCAGCTAACAAGGCTAATAAACAAATGTTGTGGCTCTAGTTTCTACGGAAGAGGATTAGGGCCACATGGCATAAATCCTCTTCCATAAATTTTAGTTTTTTCTGAAAACACTACATCGTTCCAGTTGGCTGTAGTTGTACCTTTAATGCCACTTTTTCCCTCCTCCCTCCATTTCTGTTTAAAAACATTTAACAAAATGTTTTTTCAATTTCACTTTTCTTTTTCCGCTCACTATAACAACCTTCTTCCCTTCTTTCTCGATTCCCGTTGTGTTCAGGGAGAGAAAGATTGGCAGAAATACGAAACGGCTCGGCGGCTGAAGAAGTGCGTGGACCGCCTCAGAGCGCAGTACCGGGAAGACTGGAAATCCAAGGAGATGAGGATCAGACAAAGAGCCGTGGCACTTTACTTCATCGACAAGGTGAACATCAGCTTTTCTTTCCAGATCTGGAAAGTTTAAAGTCGTTTAATAAGTGGCGCTGCGACGTCAATGGAAGCTTGAACGCGGCGTTCCTCTGTCCACCAGCTGGCTCTGAGAGCAGGAAATGAGAAGGAGGAAGGGGAGACGGCGGATACGGTGGGCTGCTGCTCGCTGAGGGTGGAACATCTCAAACTGCACCCAGAAAGTGAAGGTCAGGAGTTTGTTGTGGAGTTTGACTTCCTGGGTAAAGACTCAATCCGCTACTACAACAGAGTCCCTGTGGAGAAAAGAGTAAGGACGACTCTGCTACTTTAACTGGGCTTTAAAAATGTTTCCTCTACTATTGTTTACGAGACGTGCACGTTTTCAGGTGTTCAAGAACCTTCAGTTGTTCATGGAAAACAAAGAACCCGACGACGACCTCTTTGATCGCCTAAACGTAAGCCGTTGTCTCTCAGTTCAGCTCGTTTCCTGGGGAACCCTCACATGGAAACAAGCCTGTGTTTTCTTGCAGACTTCTATCCTGAACAAACATCTCCAGGAGCTGATGGACGGCCTCACAGCGAAAGTTTTCCGTACTTACAACGCTTCAATCACCCTGCAGCAGCAGCTGAAGGAACTCACTAACGGTGTGTGGTGAAGTCGGCAACTCCGGGGCTTTAAAATGAGCTTCGAGCTTTATTTCCACAATAAACTGAGAAACTCTTCAGCTCTCTGAGATGCCGTATTCCTTCTTTCTAGCGGACGACAACATTCCAGCTAAGATCCTGTCCTACAACAGGGCCAACAGAGCCGTAGCCATCCTGTGTAACCATCAGAGAGCTCCCCCAAAGACATTCGAGAAGTCTATGCAGAACCTGCAGGCCAAGGTAAAAATGACTGGGAACGTCAAGCATGCCTTCATATCATCATTCCACCTGAAACTCAGTCGACTCGTTGACTGTAGAGCTCTTTTCACTCAGATTAGAAACACATAAACGGTCAAAATATCAGTTAAATTACATCGAAACATAATGATCATGAAAAACATATTGGACAAATGACAGAAATAAAAAGCAGGAATGTATAGCCAACATGGGAAATTATAAAGAACTGAATCCAGATTGAAACGATGCGTCTTTGTTTCACTGAAACAAACTGTACACTTTAAATGTCAGTGTACGGTGCAGCTAGAATATTTACCAGTGCTATTAGTGTGTGAAAGTGTGTTTGTTAGCGTAACTGGGTGCGTCACAAAATAAACCTTTTTGGTGGATTTTGTCTCCACCACAGCGACTTTGGTCCAGGCAGGTTGAAAACCGTTCCCCAGAACCTTTGAGCTTTCATTCCAGAAAATGAAACGCAAACGTTTTCCTCTTAAGTTTGTTGTGCCTGAAAGTTTATCCTGGCTGCTCTGTTGACGTTTCTGCCTTCAGCTGCGTTTCCTTTGTCTTGTTTGGCACAAAAGCATCAGACATTTTTCCACCCGTTTTTTTTTTAATGATCTGTGAATCAGCAAAGTCTTCTAAAGTTTATTGCTCATAAATCTGAAAAACAGAATTCATTTTCTTTTTTTTTTTGGTCTGTGTCAGTGTTTAAAATTCTGAAATGAAAAATTCAGTTTCACATTTTTATTTAGAATCTAAACTATTTTAAAGTTTCAGTATGCAGCTTAGAATAAAAATGTATTTTTGTACATATTTGTTCAAACCATCACTGTCGTGACGGTGTAATATGATAGCCAGGAGGAGAGTCTTAGAGCTGTCAAACACTATTATACACAAAACAGCATATATTTAAGTCTTTATCAATGTGAAGGTTTTTCAAAAACAAAAACTCTGCTTTATTATTGGATCAAATCTAACTTGACAATTCAGAGCTGGAGATAAATTGGGTGGAAGGACTTCCTGGAAACCAAACTGTGTGGGCCCTTCCACCGGCCCGATTAGCAAATGGATTCTATTTGTTTGTTTTAATCTGGATTCTTAAATCCAAAGTGACTCGCATGAGAAGCCAAGCATAAAGCTGCTGTCGTACCGAATGAGGTTTGGGGCAGAAAGATTAGAATCTCATGACTGACGCATCAGTTCAATTTCAAGGTTCCTGGGGGAAAAAAAACCCAAAACAACAAAAAGCAACTTTGGTTCATTAGTTGTGCTCATCAGATCACTTCCAGCTACTGCTGGTCTCAAACAATCCCAGATCACTCTTGACTTCCCGTCTCCTGATCCTGTTTGGCAGATCGACGCCAAGAAGGATCAGCTTTCTGATGCCAAGAGGGAACTGAAGAGCGCCAAGGCTGACGCCAAAGTACGGAGAGACGAGAAATCCAAAAAGTACGGAGCGGCAGAACGTTTTCCTTTGTTTTGTTTTTTTCTTCTCTGGTGAAAACCAACATCTGGATGATGCTTTTCACTGAACCGTTTATGTTGTTGTTTTGTTTTCCCCTTCAGGGCAGTAGAGACCAAGAGAAAGGCGGTTCAGAGGATAGAGGAGCAGCTGATGAAGCTGGAGGTCCAGGCGACCGATCGCGAAGAGAACAAGCAGATCGCCCTCGGTACTTCCAAACTCAACTATTTGGACCCGCGCATTTCTGTGGCCTGGTAAGATCACACCAAAGTCTGTTTTATCTCTAATCACACAACAGCGTAGCACTGAAACTGGTTTTTATTTTATTTTTTTTAGGTGTAAGAAGTGGGGCGTTCCCATCGAGAAAATCTACAATAAAACTCAGCGCGAGAAGTTTGCTTGGGCTATCGACATGGCTGACGAAGACTATGAATTTTAAATCCCAATTTATTTATCTACGACGAACTTTTTTTTATCGAATACTTGTGTTTTTTAGCCTTCATAAATTGCGCTCAATGGCCAGAAACCGACGAGGAATTTTAAAAGTTTGTGCAGGGAAAAAAAAAGAAAAAAACACGTGGAAGAAATGAGGCCATTTTTGACAGATTTTTGTGGATAGCCCAAAACAAAAAAAAGAATCATCTGATCCAACGTCAGGTAACGAGACTGAACTGCGTCCAAGACGGAGAGACCAGGGCGTCGTCCCAGTAATTTGACTGGTGTTTTTTTTTTTTTTTTTTTTCTGTCCCTCCTCAGGGACAAAACTTGACAGCGCTTTGAATTCTGTGGTCCTATCGCTACTGTGTTACGCAAAAAAAAAAAAAAAAAAAAAAACAACTTGTACCATTTTATTTTATTTTTTTGTTCACTCGCTCTGTATTTTAGCCCCAACCATGTATTATTGAGGAATTCTATATTTTGTTAGAGAAAGTTAAAATGAAAAGAAATCCTTAAATACACCCACGCGCCTTCGAAGAAAGTGGAAGCGGGTGTGTGTGCGTGTGTGTGTGTGTGTGTGTGTGTGTGTGTGTGTATTCAAGGCTCGGAGGTGTGGAAGCTGTATGGCTGAATATTTTAAACTGGACTGTTGAGAGAAAGAGAGGATGTCTGGGCAGGCAAAGGGGGGTAATGTTGCATCCATGTCAATATTTACTTAGGTGAGCAGAATGTGAATATATTATTTTACAGTTTCTATCAGGGACTTTTTTTCTCTTTTTTTTTGTTACTTCACTGTAAATGTGAATCCATCGTGTTTTATTTCATTTCCCTCTGTGTTGCAAGCGTCCTCTCAATCTCTTGATTTGATTTTTTTCTGTGTCGTTTAGCAGGAAAAAAGAGAAACCTCCCACGTCTCTTACTTGAACACGATTTCTAGTCAGCAGATGAAATGTCTCCCCCTGCCTGTGGAGGTTTGAGGGATGTCAACTTTGCCAAAAAAAAAAAAGAGAAGAAAAGAAAAAAATTAAGAAAGTCACCAAGCTGTTACACTGCAGGAAAGTTAACTGTTAAATATGATGTAACAAATGATGAAACATATCATCATTTTATTCCACTTCTGTCCCACTTCTGACAGGATCGTTGATGTAAGCTGCTGTAAAGTACACATCCTACTCCTGTCTTACCTTTTATGTCATAGCCTTTGATCATCTTTTTGAATTTTAAACTCATTGTAGGTTGGAAGAAGACAATAAAATCCTACGAATCAAAACGCTGTGTTTGTCTTCAATTAATGGACAGCAGATTTCACATCAGTAGGGAACCCTTCCACATCAACATGTGGCTAACCTGACCATGGCCTTCTGATGCTATTCAGGCGATTTCCAGTAAGCTTCATAGCGTCAAACTGGCGCATGATGTACATCAGGAGTGAACATCAAGGACTTGGTAACATTTAAAGAAATCTTACAATGATTACGCCATCCTTTCTGCAGCTCCTCCAGAGATACCAGGGCTCTCAAAGCTCCCTTGTGAATTATTTCTGAATGCAGGTGGTTACTGTGTGCTTTATTCAGGGTGATTAGAGTAAACGTGGCTTGATAAAAGGGTATGGCATGCACTTAAGATTGTTATTTGTAAAAACAATATATATATATATATATATATATCACCTTCCACGTCACAATTATGCATAACTCCAATACACATTTGTGGCTATGTTCAAAAAATCTGAATACTTTTGGGGCGTTTTCATGGAAAAACTTGTACTAGCGGCTTCTCACCAGCAGATGGCGCTGCATTCCTCCACATTGCCTGCCACGCGCTCGTTTCCAACCTCGATGACAAAACACTGGCGCGAGGCCACGAATAAACAAAAGACCTTTGCTGCTTGTTGAGTAATCAGTTTATTCTGTAAAGACTCAGAAGTGTAGAAAGGATGATACAACAGTGCTTTATGATCAAAGACTATTTTCCATAAAACTTTTAAGTGATCATTAACACCGTAAGTCCAGATTCCGTTGATCTCAAACCAAAATAAATTTGCAACATTCGACACAACTGCATACACTGCTGGTAGGAGGCAGTGGGGGGGGGAAGAGCCCACCTCCCAATTTCACTTTGGATGGTATAGCACCGTTCTTTGCTATTAGCAGCTTCAAGATGCAGCTTTAGTGAGATTCATGTAGTGACTGAATAGAAACACAAGAAAATTCTTTTGGCTCTCTAGCTCGCACAAGATCTCACTCTGTCAGTGTTTAGGGATCAAATTGAGAATTTTGCTTCCTAAAGTTTCTTTGTTTTTGTTTTTTCTCTTCTTCTTCTGTTCCTGCCATTTAACAATGTTCGATACAATTACAGCTTAAAGTTGAACTTCTCCAAGTGTACAGAAAGCAGCACAAGATTTTTTTTTTTTTTTTTTCCACAGATATAGACCAACAGTGACCATCGATGCACTGGCAAGTTAAATTTTTTTTCTTTTCTCTTTTTTTTTCCTCCATTATTTCTGGACAGCACAGCAGCTGAAAAGCAAGGTGATGAACAGACGACTCATATAAACACACAGACAGAGCTGAGTAAGGCAACGGTAGCGTGACAGGCTTCTCTCTGTTCAGTTTGCAGGGCAGTGTAGTGTATCGATCTGGACAGCTGTCAATACCTTTACAGCGAAGCAGATTGATTTCAGTTTTTTTTTCTTTTTTTTCTGTTGTCGTTTAGCATCGCCGTCTTCTTTAGTGCATCGTGTGTAGTCTCTTGCGTGTAGCGGAGCTGCAAAGTGATCACCAACATTGATACGGATCTGAATAAAACGTGTTCGATTGCATCTGGACTTACAGTGACTATAGAAGAGTAGATAGAATTGAAAACCCGACTAACGGAAAGAAAAAAGTGAAATTCAAGGCAGTGCTGGAGTACTGGTTGCTAAAAAACAAAACAACAAAAAACAACAACAAAAAAAAAAAGAGTAAAAAATATCACAAAGCCAACAATAACATTTCCTCAACACACCTTGTTTGTCCAGGCAGTACAAACCATCTTTTATAGTGCAGTTTCAACCATATATATATATGTTTATATATATATAAATATATATATAATTCTCCCTACGGCCCTATCCTAACCTAGGTTTCGCTCATTCAAGTCAGTTTTCCAGTCAGTGTGCGTCTTTTCTTTTTTTTTTCTTTGATCCCTCATACTGACCTCGTTGTGCACCCTCCCCACACAACCACAAAAAAGCATGAAAGGCTCAAAACATCACAGGACTCAAAAGGTGAGAAGTTCTTTTTCTTCTGTCGGTGGCAGGAAGTGATGGCAGATGGAAGAAGAAGAAGAAGAAGAAGACGACAACGAGGAGGCGCAGGAGGCGGACGAGGGGAGCGGGGGTTATTCACAGTTTCAGTCAGAGTCCAGCGGTCCAGCTACAATCACATCTGCTGTCATGAACACACTTTTTTTTGTTGTTGATGTTGTTTAAAAAAAAAAAAAGAAAAAAAAAACTCAAATCATAGCCAGGGGAGCAGGCCGGCCTTTAAAGCGTCACGTGTCCGGTGCTTCATCACACCTCCAGCAGCTCCATCCTCAGGCGCTCCCTATCAGCAGCACAAGAAGAAAACATGGAGAAAATTCGACTACGTTTTTATTATTACCCTCCCCCCCCACAAGCCCCGCAAGTAAAACACGTGTGTGAGTGTGTTATTGTGGCTTTTGAAAATCTGTCGCACCAAAGGCAATTGTGGAAATTTATTCACATATATTAGCATGCGCTCTCGATCTATAATTCAGTGCTAAGAGTCCTACTTATCTAAAAATAGCCTGTAAAACACAGACCTTTGATTGCTTGAATAAACTACTCAGCATGAGTTCCTGTACACACTTCTTCTTCTTACTGTACGTCACACAGCTCCCAGTACAAACAACAAGCCTTTTATCGCCACACCTGACTTGCACTGGTTTTTCTTTCTTGACTGACAAACAGCCCTGGGCTTGTAAAAGTGTCACAGTGAATGAGGGATTTATTTTTACGGCGGGTAACACGGGTGGCATGTTCTGAAAGCGCCGAGTAATTTACGTCGAAATCCAGAATTTCCGTGTGTTACGGTGACGTTATGAAGATGATAAACGCTCACATTCAGGTCAATGTTTCGATTGTGTGCTGTTTGCCCAGAGCTAGATCTAGAGGAATACTCATAGGGCAACAGGAACAAGATGTTATTCCAGGTCAGGACATATTATACTTCACAAGCAATTCCAATGCAGAACTCTTGGGAAGTGCTCATTTGTGAGGGTAGTAACCACGCCCACTTCACATCTCTGGCCAGTTTCACAATAGTGCTTTTGGGTGCCATACAAGGATAAAGTTCTGCCAAGAACATCATGCTGATGTGCAATAAGTCAACATCTTTTTTTAGTTTTTAAAGCTTCCAACTGGTATGGCAAATAACCTCCTGCACCGTCTGCAGTTTTCCACTCGACTGCCTATTACCAATCTCTTCAACCTGACCTGCAAATGATGATTTATTGTATTTTTTGTCTCAAATGTTTCTAACTGAAGCCAGAAAGTCACTGCATTGACAACAGTGGGGCGACTGCTCTCAATTGCAAACATGCAGACATGACCTGATGGGTGGGTCGGTCAGTCAGCCTTCTCTCACAGAAGTGCAAAAGAGGCCAGTGAATCAGAGAATAAGGTCGGCTTAACATGCTAGCATCACCTGATCACCTGTCACCCAAGATTAAGGAAACTGGGGCTGATTTATAACTGTATGGGAAAGCATTACTTCAGGGTGACAACAGATGTTTTCTGTTACGATCTAAAAACATATTGTAACCTGTTCAGATTTATATTAGTTCTGATTGGGTTTTGCTAGATGTCTCCCTGGTGGATATGAATTGACGACAGTTGGTTCAAAACATTCAGCACTAGAGGGTAGCGTTCCGTACCTGAAAAATTGGGTGGGAACCGCGGATTTAGCATCTGTGAATTGTAAATGTGTTGTTGTACCTGGCCTGGTTGGTGTCGGTCTGCTGTTCGATCAGTGAATGACTCGCTGTGGGCTGCTGCTGCTGCTCATCGCCTCCTTCTGACCAGGGATCCTGCAGGACTGCTGTCTGACCCGACTCCTCAGGTTTGTCGTGCTTCCTGCCGCCAGTCTCAGATCCTGTCAGAGCGAGCAGCGGCTCATATGAATCCTGCCACATCAGCCGCTGCCCCGAGTCCAGCCCTGTGTTCCCTTCCGGGTGCTTGATCGTTTCTTGCTCATTGAGTTTCTTCTTGGCCGGTGAAGTGTCTTTCTGCAACTCAGCGTCAGTGTCTCTGTAGCTCCTTGCGTCATCTGACTCCGCTGGAGGCCGTTGATAAGACTCCAACCACTTCAGCTGCCCATTTTTGTGGCTGTAGCGACTGTCGCTGAACCAGCGCACTACCTCTGACTTAGGAAGGCCTGTCTGAATGCTTAACTCTTCGTACTGAAGGCTGCTGGGCCAATGAGTGTTAGAGAAAGCCTGCCGGAGGACTTGCAGCTGCTGAGGGGTCTTGTTGCCCCAAGGTGGCGAGAAAGACTTATGGCAGGCCGACACCTCAATGTCACATTTGGGTTCTTGATGAACGGCATCAGATGTGGTCTGTGGTTCATTCATCTTCAGCCTTTTAAAATTGATCTTAATGGGGTCAACTCTGAGCTCTTTCCGTGCCCTCTCGCCGATAATTAGGTCCTCCTCCTTAATGAGCTTCTGTAAGATTGGCATGCCTTTCATGGGAAAGTCTTTGTTGCATCCACCCTCATCTATAATAGATGAGTTGCTTGTTGTAATGACAGTAGTGCTGGTGCTTTCAGTTGGGGGTTTGCTGGCATTGTTCTTGTTTGGAACGCTGTCATCACAGGTGGAACTGCAGTTTTCACCGCTAATACTGCTGCTGTTGGTCTTGTGAACGTGGCTGTTGTTTTCATCGTCAGCCCTGTCAGCATGAGCCCCATCTGGATCACAAACAATGAAGCTGCTATAATGATTGTTACAGTTTGTTTTTGATTTGCTGGTGTTGTCGATGATCACTTGACTCGTGGCGCTGTTCGAACCCTCTGATCCAGCTGGTAAACTGTTGCTCTTGGTTCTTGGTTCGCTGTTGGTGTCGGCAGCGCAGTGCTCACTGTTATTGCTAGTGTTTGTGGAGCAGGCGGCAACGCTGTTGGTAGTGTCAGTTGGGTTGATGTTGTCGTTTGCCGATTTTCTGCTCTCAACACCATTAGTAATGCTGGAACAGCTGCTGCTACTGCTGCTTCGACTGCTGCTGGTGCTATTTACACAACCGCTGCTTCCAGCCTCATCCAGCCCGTTGCTCTTCTCTTGCTCCACAGTGAGTTCAGTACTCTTGGTAGGCTCCTGTGTTGTTCGGGCAGTACATGGAAACTTTGGTGGGGCAACCGGAGAAGAATACGAGACCCTTGTCACATGTGGCTTGGTTGACAAGTTGGCCTGCGTCGTTATGACTCCGACGGGCCTTGGTTTTATACCTCCATATGGAACTTTGGCCATCTGAAAGTTTGGTCCTTTTGAGCCTGGAAGGCCAGTGACAGTGTGGTGAGTTACGATGTGATTGACCTGTTGTGCTGTCACGGGTTGCTTCTGGGGTGCTCCTCCTTGGAAAACAGTGTTGAACATCTTCCTCCTGGCCTCCTCGATCTCTTCAGGAGACCAGCTGATGCCCTGTTTAAGCCTTTGGGCAGTAAACCACAGCTTGATTTGTTCTTCTGGAAACTCCGAAACCACTGTCAGGTAGCAGAGCTCGGCTTTGGTCGGGTAGGGAAATTTGCCAAACGATGTCTTGAGAAAACTGCTGGTGTCCATGGCGGCATCGTAGGTGGGGATGCTGCTGAGCGGGATCATCACCTTTGGAAGATCTTTATTCGCGTCAGAGGAAGTGGGGGAATAAAGAGGAGGAGTGTGCTGGTGAAAGACTTGGTTGGACACTGTCGTAATCACATGAGTGACAGTGGTCCTCGGCATAGCTGGGGTCCCTGACGTACTGAGAGCCCCGTTTTGGAGTTCAGGCACATTATTCAGCAGGCTAGGCTCTGCGTCCTTTCCAGTGTCTATTTTCCGTACCTCCACAGTGTGAGAGACAACAATCTTTTTGTGCTCCCCCTTGGCTTTCATCATTTTTGCGATTGGTGTTTTAGTGAGGGAGATCCCAGATTCTTTGTAGTCTTCTCCTCTGTCTGTAAAGAGGCTTTGCTCTACAGTTGTTACTCCATCTCTCTTGTTGACACTGAGGGAGGCAGTAACCAAGCCCTCCATAATCTTGGGGTGGGCGTTAGCGTTGTGCAGCGCAAGAGCCTCGAAGCGTACGACCGACACCCCGCAGTTCAGGCAGTAGAAGGTGGGCTGGGCTCTGAAGTCTAAGTGGCAGTTATGCATGTGATCCAAAAAGTAATTTAGATCTCTGGACTCAAATCGGCAAGTGACGCAGCTGTAAGTACCTCCTTTCTGCGTTTCGCTGCTGCTTTCGGATTTGGAGGAGCTGTGAGAAAAGTGGGCCGACTCCTCTCCGGAGATGCTGAGAATGCTGTCTTCTGGGATTGTTGGTAGGAGTTCTGGGAGCGAGCCCAGAACAATTTCCTCACGTGCATGTTTGGATTTGGAAGGTATCATACAGGGCACAGTGGATTTCCTCTTGCTGGCCATATCGCAGCCTGGTGTAAATGTGAGTGAGTGGTAGTCCGGCGTGATGAGAGCAGAGGGTAGGTGAATAGAGAAAGGGTTTGAGTGCGGTTTGGTGTCATGGACCTGCCACAGAGATTTCACAGTGTTGCTTCATGCCGTCTACCAATTTTGGATTCCTGTCTCATGGACAAGTTTAACAGCTCTGGTGGAACCTGGAAGAAACAAGTACAAAAGAAGCAGACATTAATCTTTCAGCACATCTTCAGTGTAAGAGTTAGAAAAATAGAAAAGGTCATTAGCAAGTTTAGGCAGAGCAGGCCAGGGCTGAAGCCTTGAAGGTATTTTTTTGTACTTAATGGAAAAGAGAAGTTCTGCAACAGCTGCACTTCATACATTTCCAAATGTAGTTGAAAGCAAATATAAACACACTATAAAAACTTTTTTTTCCCTCACAGTCTGTCATTGAATCAGACAGAATTTTTCCTGGGAATGTATTTTAAGGCAACACTCAAACACACGGTAATGCAGGATGTTCAGTCATTGCATTCAGGACACACACTGGGTAAAAACGTTTGAATCATCCCCGGAACAAAAGAAAAACTACTTTCTGAAAATGCTACTTGAACAAGCAAAGAAGTATAAAAAGATGCACTCGGACAAAAACCTACATTTCTGGAGACGAGTTCTGTGATTTGAAGAAATAAAAACTGATGTGTTTGGCCGTAAATGTTGCAAACCGAAGAACACAAACCCTAGTGTGAAGCATGGGGGAGGCAGCATCAGGTTGTGGAGATATTTCGCTACACAGAAGGACGGACAGTACTAAATTTAAAGAAAGTAAATGAAAAAAAAATCTATAAGAAATGAAAGAAAGAAAGAAATCTTTACCTGAAACCATCTTTGTTTATTTCAGTTATTCCATTGTATCACCACCTACAGGCCTGGCATAGTTACTGCAATGCATAGGGTCATTTTCAGTGTTTCCTTAAGGAATTAAACACACAATAGCAAATGTTGAATCTGTCTTAAATCTCAACTACAAGATTGTTTTGGGTGAACTATTTCTATATTCAAAAGTCCTAAAATCCTTGACGATGAGGTGTTAATGATTCCCATGCATAAAAATAAAATTGTCAGCAAAGTTAACCAAACTTGACCCCACATTCTCTGGACTCCAACCTTTAGGCATCCTCGCGGTACAGAAAACCGAGGCGTGAAATCTGAAATGGGAACTTAATCATTCAATCTGTAAATTATGCACTTTACAGTTGCCGCCATATGCAGGTGATTGGGAGGTTAATAGCTTGCATGTCGGTATAAAAACCATAAAATATACGAGACGGTGAGCAGTATGCAGAGAAAGTGAGCAACCCCACTCGGGGTTAATAGGTGTGGGTGGAAATATAAAGCGTGAAAGGAGCTGGCAGTATCAGCAGTTAAAGCACCAAGGTAAAAGTGTTCAGGCCTTTTCTCCTTATGACAACATTTTTACATTTCATCAGATATGAAGGTCACAGTTAATGATTCTTGAAGAGGGAAGGTCATGTGACTCTCGCTCACTAGATTTATTATTATTTTTTTCTTCTTCTCCTTCTACTGTAGTGTACGCACCAGTTTATTCGTACACTAAAATTAGATCGGTCTAATTACCTACTTACCGGAGAAAGAAAATCAAAACAGACAAAGGCTTTTGGTCAAAACAAAAGAAAAAAGACAAAGTGAGGATTTTCATTGTGACACACACACACACACACACGCACGCACACACACACACACACACACACACTTCCTTAATCAACGCCGCCTGTCAGTTTGTTCTGCGCTTTGCTTGGATTTACAGACTTCTGTGTAGATGTCACTTTTTATGATTTCAAAAGACACTTTGCAATAATTGACCACAGCTAGAAATGACAGTTGGCGATGTTTTATTTTTCTTCCCCCGTCCTGCAGCAGGATCGGCTCTTCCAGTTTGTAATGGGGCATGACCTCCCAAATTATTTTTAGCGACGCTTCCTGCTAATATTGAAACGTGCCACGTTTCGGGAGCGTTATGTCAGTTGTATATGTCATTCCAGATTTTTTTGTTCATCTCCTTATTTGCCTCTATGAAGGTTTATTCTGTTGGGCTTACAATGTACTGCTTAATGTGTAAATTATGTGACAAGCACGTTCAGCTAAGGAAAGCGTTAATGTCAGTGACTGCCTGTTACCTGGAGGGCCCAGGGAATTTTCACACCCATCGAGTGTGAGCCAGTCACTCCTCTCCACATCAGGTGCCAAAAGTATCTAACCTCACCAACTGTTTCACCTTGTTTCCGCAGCCTCAAATATGCAAAATATGCACACAGGCTTCATACCTGCCAAAAAATGAATTCCTTGTCATTGTGAGTCTCGGTGCCATTTTAAGACGGCACGGTGTGCATTGTTTATGTAAAACAAAAAGATTAAAATCTGTCAAACACATTCACTTCCTCCTGACCCGATCGACCGTGGAAGGACAAATAAAGTTACCCCTCTGCCAGGTTTACGTAAAATTAATTTTATCAACTCGTTTCTTCTGCTCAAAGTCATTTTGAATTTTAATCTGCCAGGTTTGTGAATAATTTTGGGCTTTACTTATTTTGGGTTAATTATTTTTTTGAAACCATTTTCTTCTGCTGCATACAACCCTGCACGCATTTGTTCCCATTAGGATATCTCCCAGGCAAATTTATTCCCTTTAGCACTTCTAATTCTCCTCCTCTGAAAGTTACCTAATCATATCTCTTTATGCTGTCAGAACACCATGTTGTTCATGGCTGTAGAAAAGGTCTCCTGGATAAATTGAAACTGATTCTCTTTATCTATGCAGCCTACAGAACAATATAGAAATATTTCAGTCCAGTTTAGATGCTTTGGGGTGAAGCGGAAGAGGAGACTTGATGCTGCCACCTCAAATTTGGACCAAGAAGCAAAAAGAGTTTCCACCTGGTCACAGAACATTCGCCGTTTATTTGACGGCTTCGACAGGAGAGTCAACATGGAGATTAAGTGCGTCTGGAATGTGAGGAGATGCAGTATTCTGACAAAGATACAATCTTTCTGATACTTTGTTTAAGCGGCAGAAAGGTCACGCGTGTGTGAGAATGCAGCACATCAAAACGCACACAAATACCACTTTTCACTCTCACTTCTCATTCTCCGTCCTCAAACTGAAAGGAAACGCCGAATTAAATACATATTCCTTTTTGTGTCTATCTCCAAGCACTAAGACGTGACGAGCATATGTGGGGGGGGGGTATCAAGTTGGAGGCGGGGCCCCTGCAGCCCATGCCCTCTGCTTGAACTCCTGACTCACACTTGCACTCTCACACTGCCACAGTGCATCACTCCCGTCCCCATTTCAGAGTCTGGAGACGCATCAGAGTGTAACACGCCGCTGCAGACCGGCCTCGTCCCGTCATTTCCCTCACGGTTGGCTTTCCGCCGTCCTGACCCGCCAAAACCACTCCGGGATTCTGGGAGGCAAAGATCACTCCGTGCACTTCCAGCCGTTTTGGGTATATTTATCCTGTGTATTGTTTATGCACGCTGCGGCGGAGCACTTTCGCAGACATTAAGTTGTGTGTTCACCGTGGCTGGTTGCATGTTTAATAAAAGATGAACCTGTTCCAAAGCTAAGCCCTCAAACGACAGCCCACAGGTCCACCACGTTCCACTGTGACGTCGTCCTCATGACTACCTCTTTTGTTTTTAATCATTCCTTGCTTAAAAAACCTCCAAAACAAAACAAAAAACCCCACCAAAACTAGGTCAGCAGCATCTTATGCAGTAATCCCGGTTTGTTGCATCCCGGCGCTGGCGCGCGCTGCATGTTTCGCCCCTTAGAGAGGTTATGATAGTCCGTCAATTAACCCCTGCTGAGGACACGGAAGTCGGCGGGATTGCGACGCTAAGCGAGAGATTTACGGGTCAGCTTTCACTCAACAACCATCTGCCTTACACGAGGTGCTATGGCATAGAAATGCAGCCGCAGCATCGCCGACGGCTCCGTTTTAGAGATGTCCGATGCACTGATGTCGTTCATGTAGCATGACACCATAAACACCACAATGTTTCACAGGTTTAATGCAATGAACATGTTTCCTCTAGGTGGGAGCAATATGACTGTTTGGAAGTGACCAGAATCCTGACTTTGAATCTGACGGCTAAGGATTAGGGTGATGACAAAGAGGCATTTCCATCTTAAAGACTTGGAGCGTCTCACCGTAGAGAGACTAAGAGTTAATGGAGAGGAAATGCTGTTTCCTCTGTCTGAACAGGGTGCTTGGCCAAATCTTTTCAACCGAATTTATGCACCGACCTCGTCTACCTCTGTAAAGGTCTGAGAATCAGCCACTGACCCGCCCACCAGGTCGCATTTCTCATTGTGTGTGGTTAACAAGTCACTCCACTGTTGCCAACATTGTCACTGTGTTGTTCAGCAACTTTTATGAGTTTTTTTTTTTTCTGTAGGTTTCGGGATCTGACGGTCTGATGGGAGAAGCGCTCGCTTCCCTGCGCTCCTCCTGAGCGTCACACTAAGAAAGCTGGAGGGTTAAAAATCAGTGACCCGCCAAAAAAACTTAAATTGGTGCACCCCCAGTAATGAGAGCTTCCTTTGAGAACATTTTTCCGAGATAATTGAATTAACATAATTGAAATGTAGATAACGCTTGCATAAAACAATCGCTAACCAATACTATAGTTTTGAAAAAAACATCTTTCTCTGGAGATCTTAGAGAGAAAGAATAAGTTATCCACAGAGGAGAGGGAATCATTCCAGACTAGCCTTGTCTTCACTCCACTTCCCTTCCTGAATGAATTGGAGGGGGAAAAAAAAGGCCCAAAACAAACCCAAAGTTGAGCAAGGTCACATAAAGAATCAGGTCACCTATGAAAAGAATGGGCTGCTTTATGTAGCGGGGCGAGACGTGCGATCAGACAACAAGGGCCGTCCAGACAGGGAGCCGCTGAATGGATGCTCCTGAAAGGCCCGGCCTTGTGTTTCAGCTCGCTGGGCAGACGACAGCTCAGACGACGGCCGTCCCCGGTGTGTCGCATGTCCCCGCGCTGGCACTGGCTCTGTGGCACAGAGGGAGGAAACTCTTTTCATCTCAGCAGACCGGAGGAGCCACGCAGCAGTAGCAGCATCTGAAGTGAGCGAGAAGTGGCACAGCTCTCAGACGGGCTTTCTCCTGGACGCCCACGCGCGGAGCGAGCGCCGAGGCTGGACTGAAAACCGTGTTTGAACCATTCAGCTTTTTTTCTTTTCTTTCTTTCTTTCCCAAAACAAGCCTTTCAAAACAAATGGGATTAAGCTAGGTTTAAATTCTGATGGGGTTTCACACGTACCGCTGGATTTAAGGTTTACAACACAGCACCCCTCCAGGAGTGCTGTAATAATAACCCTAATTTAAACCTAATTAGTATGTAATTGTATAATCTGTTCTTGTACAGTGTGCTTAACATATTCATACTCTTCGACCTTTTCACATTTTGCCAAATTACAACATATAAACTTTAATGTACTTTACTTATGGATTATTTTGAAGTGGGGAGAAAATGATTTATGGTTCCAAAATAGCGTACATTTGTCTTCAGGCACCCTAAATTAATAGTTTGTAGAATCACCTTACGCTGTGATTACAGCTGCAAGTCTTTTGTATATCCCTACCAGCTTTGCATATCTAGACAACAAATTTTGTTTGTCTGGTATTCTTTGCAAATGCTACCCATCCCAGTCAGATTGGATGGATAATAATTTTAAAGTTTCGTCACACGAACCTCAATTGAGTTTAGGTCTGGCCTTTCGACTGTGGCATACCAAGAGATGCAATGTGACTGCAGTGTAATGTAAACCATCCCAACATATTCCCAGCTGTGTTTAGGATTGTAGTCCTCCTGGACGGAGAAGCTAATCCCCAGTTCCAAGTCTTTCACAGCCCAGAACAGTTTTTCTTGGATTATTCTTTATTTAGCTCAAAATTCCCATTGCAAGATGCTTCCACCACCATTTTATTTTTTACCATACTGTATTTAGGGAGTTGGTTTTCCTCTATGCGTAGTATTGTCCTTGTAGAGCATAAAGTTTTCTAAAGTTCAATTGGGGACCAAAATTACAACAGCTGACATTGCACTGGGTCAAATTATCCGAGCCAACCGAAAAACTTGGTCCCCTCCTCGCCTGTAGGGGGCTACACCCAGAACCACTGAATGAAACGACAGGAATACCTTCGAAGACATTGAGCGCAACTTCCTTCTTCTCAAAATGTAAACAAAACTCTAGTTCATTTGTATTTTAGCAGTTTAGAAGTTCTCTGTTGTCTCTGGTAAAAGACCACGAGCCATTCCTCCCACTAGTGCCAAAGTCACACATTTGTTTTGATTGTATTCACCCAGAATTCCACGCACTATAGTTCACTTCCTGCTTTTGGTCCACTTGCATCCACATATGCACCGAAATTCGCTTTATCGAACTGAGACTCAGGCTTTTAGGCCGACCTCTGTGTCACAGGTGGAAAGTTTATGCGTGGGTGGAGCTGCAAGTATGTCATACTCTTTCCATTTTGGATGATGGATCGATCAGTGCTGTGCGAGGTATGCAAAGGTTGGAATATTGTTTTATAGCCTTAGCGTGCTTTAAGCTTCTCTAAAACTTTATCCCTGACTGTTTGTTGTTGTGTTTCTTGTTCCTCATGACGCTTTTTATTCATTAATGTTTAAGGAACCTCTGAGGCCTTCATAGACCAGGTGGATTTATCCTGAGATTAAATTGCACACAGAGTAACAGAAGTTAGGCGTAAAGGTGCACTGATTGCAGTTTTCTGGCCAATCACCGATCTTTAAAAAGCCTGAATTGCAAAAAGGCTGAATTTCTTTTTTTTTGTCTGCAAACAGTTGGGTGACCGGTCACTATTTCTAACAACGTGACCTGATCTGTCAGTCGGACCTCTCTCACGGCAAACCAAAAAGAAACAGCGGCTGGTTTTCAGACCTTTATGGAGGTAGATACGATCAGCGGATAAATTTGGTGGATAAAATAGGTGGTTTCTCATAAGCATTGTCAGCTTGCCGACCTACCAAAATTCCCAATTTATCAGCTGGACAGTTTATCGGTGCAGCTTTAAATAGATGACTATAAGGAAGTTGGTTGAACTGGATTTTATTTAGGGGAGCTGGCAAGAAGGGGCTGAGTACAAATGCACGGCACACTTTTGTCTGTAAAAAAAAAAGACAAAAAAAAATAAAAAAGCTGTGTAACATTTTCCTTGTCCTTGCTGCTGGCCTGTCACACAAAATTCAAATGAAACACAGAGGTTTCTGGCATTAAAGTCACAAAATGTGAAAAAAATTTGAGCGGTGTGAATACATTGGCAAGGCTTTTGTACACTGGAGCGTGTTGTTCCCATTCGAGCAATTCAATTAAGAGAAACCAGAGTGTATTCCCTCTCCTCCCCTCATAAACTGCTGCAGTAATTACAATATTACGACAGTAAAAAAAAAAATAAATAAAGAATCCCATCCGCGATCCACAGCAAGTCGCTACCAGTGGAAAAGAGGCGCGAGGCTGCAAAGTGGCTGCTAGACACTAAAATTTAATTCAAGACACACCCAGATCGCTGGGTCACCTACAGCTGATGTCGGGCAAACGCGGACCTGCGTTTTTTGGGGGGGATTTTTTTTGTCGCTGTCGTCTTGTCACATGAAGGCTGGAGGACAAAGGAAGACGAAACTCAAACATTTGGGTGTGAAGTGAGAGGAGGACTGATGATGATGAGGATGATGACAGGCTGTGCCGTTTCAATATTCCTCCCCGCTGACACCCTGCGTAGGCACACACTCCCTCCTCACCTCCGCACCATTTAGCACCTGCACGGCTCTCCAAGTCTTTGCTCTCAGAAGTGAGGAGCTGGTAAAGAGCGTCACGGTGTGACAGCCTCAGAGGGGCGAGAACACACACACACACACACACACACACACAATCGAGAACAAAAAAACCCAAAACACTGAAATAAAAGCAGAAATCCTCAAGCTTATGACAACATTTGTTTTGTGTGTAATTTGCTCTGACAGTGATCTGCGGCTGTCTTGAGTGTCCTTAAGAAAAAAAAAAAGTGGAGAAAACCTGGAGGGAGAGGAAGTGGGGGTGGGGGAGAACGTCTGTCAGACATTAGAATGATCGAGAAAAAAAAAATCTGTTTAGCAAAAAACGTTTCTGCCAAACATCCATTAGAGAGATTAATGTCATGTGAATGGATCAGCTGGACACCCAAATATAAGCCAGGGACAGAGGAAAACGACCGTCTTCCACAGAGAGGGGGACTGGGAACAATGGTGCCTCATTTATACGGAGGAACGTGATCCAGCGCCGGGAGGCTCGAGATGGCTGACTGGACCGTCTGCGATTGTTCCGGTTTTTCCTGCGAGTTCGGGCTACTCAGTTGTCCAGTACGCGCCGGTTCGAGGTGGTGTGGGGGCGGGGGGTCTCTGGGACAAGATGGACCGGCGGGTTTTACACTATGAGCACAAATGGAGGTGTACGTGTGCAGAAAAGCGAAATAGAGTCATGGGAGTCATTAAGCGCGGCGCTCCTACAGGTCCACTCCCACCCAGATGAAGACCCTGGGCAGTGAGGGGGACGGGCAGCTGGCGTGTGGTCTGCTTGTTTTCTTTCCTTCAGATGGGCGTGTTTGTGTTCGTAGTGATGTCTGAATGTCTGAGACGCAGGTGTTTTCTCCTCTCCAACACACGCACACACACCCCACCCCTTTACCTCCATAGCTGCAGCCTCGTCCACTGGGAGACTGGTCGGCGATGCCACTCATGTGTTAACATCGCCATGGCAACTCCACTCTTCCCCTTGCCCACCACGCCACACACAACACATTCGCCTGTCCACACCCACCAAAACAGCAAGACACAAATACACACACACGCATGGTGAATTCCTTGGACTGCATCCGGAGCAGGGCAGACCTAACCCCAACGCCCCGCCGGCTGGGTTTGAAAAGTCGACACAAGGCTCGAGCGTCAGCTTTGGTCGAGGCCCGCAAACGCTTCCCTCCCGCAGCTGCGTTGCTCCGGTTGACGGGGCCTGATAGGAGGAATATCACAGCTGAACGAGCCACAAATGATCCCCCCCCCCACTCCCCCCAATCTGGGGGATCCAGTCCCGCGAAACCGACATGAAGGCCTTGCGGACTGACGTGGTACGGAGCGTACCTCGCCGCGCTCCGACCTGGCGTCTGATGGAGCACTCGTCGTACCAACCCTCCCATCTGCAGCGCAGATGAATGACAGGCAAATAAACCCCAAAAAAGCATCTGAGTCACGCATCCTTTTACATTGCTTTTAATGAATGACTTCCTCCGCCGCGTAGCCAAGACTACAGACGCTCATAAAAGGGGAGAAATTAAGGCGAAAAGAAGGAAAGATGGCGGCACAGCGCCCATTGTAGTGTCCATCTTAAAATGGCTGACATTACAGCCTCTTCAAAACCACCAAAGCCTGGCAAATGCCAGCTCCTGCTGACTGAACCCTTCCTGCATGGGACAGAGAAAAGAGGTAGGGGCTCTTCCAACACCCCCACCCCTTCACCACCCACTATAGCCTCAAGGCTTTTTTTTTCAGAGCACAAACATTTCTTTTGGTTGGAACTATGCAAACATGCTGGTTTAGTGGGGCTCTTGGAGCGGGCTGGGCTTCGATACGGTATTGGTCTGACGACAAAAGCAACACAGAGAGGGATGAAAGACCCAAATAAAAGTGAACCTGTGAGGGCTGCCGTCCTTTCAGGAAGGGAAAAAAAAATGGCGACTCGGTGTTGTCGTTTGGAGAATTTTCTGCGAAAGATGTGTTTATGTCAAAACAGTTTGAAAATCCAGTTGGCATGGGACTGTAGGTTTTCTTCTCTCTCGCTCTCTCTCCTCTGAACTCGAGGAATGTTATACACTGCATGTCGGCTAAATCTGCAAATCATGACCATATGACCCTCTCCTCTGTATTCTCTGGCATGGGATTCATTTTGAGCCGTGGAAGGCAGACAAAAACATACCGTCTGTTGCCCTTAGAAGTCGGAACACAGCCGATCCCGAGAAGCGCATTATTCCCGGAATATGAGCGGTGGCATGTCGTTCATGGGGGAAATGGGCACTCTTGGCCCGCTGCGTTCTGTGTGTCTGTATACAAACACTCAGCCGGGGCCATAACGAAAACTATGAGCTGTGCCTAATTGCAGGGAGTGCGGGATGAAAAGCAATATGCCTGGCCTCATTAGAGCAGTTCCGAGAAGGGAGATGGAAGACTGTTCCCAGGGATCCACAAAAGGGAATTGACATTCCCCCAGTGTAAGCGCCCTACCGGAGTGAAAAAAAAAGAGAGTAAAAAACCCTACTCACACACTGAGCTTACCGGGCCGAGCACGGTCTGCCGGAGAGGCACAGCCAGAGCTCATTTCTCTTTGTTTTGCTGGACATCGTGCACTCCTGGAAATTAACTATCGGAGGGCAGGAACCGCCCGCTAGAGAACAGACTGCAGCCCGTCACAGCTGGAGTCCAAAAACGCCTGCTTTCACAGCAGAGAGAGCTTCACAATCTCTGATCTACACAATATATACACACACACACATATATGAATAAGACTACACTGTTGAGTGATTCATTTGTTTTCCAAAAACAAAACAAAACAAAAAAAAGACCACTCATTCACGCTCATCTGCTCGGGTAGTTTTGGGTTGTCTCCTGAGCTGTGGACTTCGGTCCCACACAATTCACAAATGGCACATTAGTCAGGACCCTAAAGGCACAGGGAGACACATGGCACACGCAGCTCTGTCAATATTTATGTACAGACGTAGAATGTGACCTACAGCGGCTCATATTCGCGAATCTAATGGCTCAGTGATAATCTTCAGTTTGCAAAATATCTGCAGGTCCCTGATTTACAGCCCGAGGTGCAAGAGAACTTTGTGACCGCTCAGGCACCCTGTAGGCTTAAAAATGAACAAACTGTACGAACGCTGAGGAAAACCGTAATTTTAAAGTCACATCAACAGAATCCTGTTTTAATGAGTCTTTGTTCCTTATGGTTCCGACTGAACAAAACAAAAACGTCACCTCTCCTCACAGCATCTGTAAGAACCCTGACGGCAGTGGCGTTTTGCCCAGAGCGCCCTTGAGTTACGGTGAAGCAGCACGGGTACTTCAATAAATAGTGTTAATATCCACCCCCTCCTGCCATGCAGTTTTTAAACATGGCCAGATGCAGTTGGTGGCTAGCATTACTGAAGATCTGATTCTCAACTTTGATACAATCTGTGGATACAAAGCCTCAATTCTTAAACCAACAAAACCTGGACAATTTTACACTGAACACAGATTATCTGTTACACTTCAGCCTTGGGATTAGGAGTACATTAGATTGAAAGTGTTATGAAAACTGCAATGTGTGTAGAACAAGCAACAGCTGGAAATAGTTATTGAGTTATAGTCCATTGCTGATTTATTCAGGGAAATTTTACAACTATACATCCAAGAACCACCGTTGTACAATGAGCTACAGGTCAGCTTTTCTTTCACTGCCCGTTAGCCAAACCCGGCCCATTAGCTGCTCCAAATGGTCTCACTTTTGTCAACGATAAAATCTCCTGTTAAACATGCATGAATTGTCATGTTTATAAGCGGGGATCCTGTCGTGCCTCTGTTTAGCATAGCAACATTAGCATGAGTGAGCAACATCGTTGGTTCTGATTGAAAAAGAGAGAGTGTCAGAATCTTGACATTTGTGTATTTAACTCATCACCACAAGGTCAGTGTGCGTGTTATTAAAGGACAGCTGGGAACCTATTTCCTTTGTCATAATTAGATATTTACATGCTAATCAGCGTGTTGGATAGACATTTAAAGCCAAAACAATAAGTGTACGTAATAGATGATAGTACTCTATAAACGAAAGGTAAAAGATTGTTGGAAGCAATAATAATATTTTTTTTTTCTAATATTGTCCAGTTTTATTCTTAAGCATTTATATTAAAATGTTGAAATACAAAGTTGTTTTTTTTTTCTTTTACAAATTTTGACATGATAACGTTATGTAACAGGTTAAAATCCTATTTGAGCACTTTAATATGTTTTGGGAATAACCGATAACACTTAAATGATCAGATCTTCACAAACAATAACCACGGTTACTCACGTGGCCCGCCCCCGGGATTTAGGGCCTCACATAACCTTGGACCGGCCCTGTACGGTAGCAGCACATGTTAGTAGGAGGAAGAGACGGGAATTAAAAAAAAAAAAAAAAAAAAAAAAAAAAGAGCAAATGAATCCAGATATAAAGGGCCTACCTTGCGCCGTGAGGGAGAAAGTAATAGAGTGAAAACAAAACAAAACAACAAAAAACCCCGATTTGAACATGTAGGAGTTGGGCACGCGCTGTGTTCAAAAGTCTTTCCCAACTAAAAAAAAGCAGCGCAATGGAGAAACGCAGCGCGTTGTGGAATAAAAATAAGCAGATACGCCACATAGTATAAGGGAGGCAGAACCCGGGAGCTGAGATCCCGCTGCCGGAGCCCGACTGCAACAAAACTGCCGAGTTAACCCGTCTCGCTCCGCTCGCCCGGGCTGAGGGGGCGACACACACCGCCTCGGAGCCGACCCTGCCGACGGCGCTCCGAATAACCTTATATGCCCCCCCCCCCCAAAGAAAACCCTCCACTCCCCCTTCCTCCACCTACTGTCGCCATTTTATACATTGGCGACTTGATGTGCGCTGCCTTCAGCGCGGCGCGAGCTCAAAAGCCAACGTTCAACGGCGACATTTAAATCCAGTAAACAACTTTGGAAACCGCACCGCAGGGATATACCGAGGCGAGTGTGTGTGTGTATGTGTGTGTGTGTGTCCGTGGGGCTGCGGGAGAGCGGTTGAGTCCTTACCTCGGCGGCGGCGGCGGCGGTGGGAAAGATGGAATCCAACATTAATACATAAATGAGTTATTTTTGGCTCCACTCGTTTCGCTTTGAGACGAAGAAGAAGAAGAAGAAGTCGAGTTTTTTTTTCTTTTTTTTTTTTAATTGTTGTTGTTAAAAAAAAAAAAAAGGAAAGAGGGGGCGGCTGCTCCCCTTAAGTGAACCCTGTGAACTGGCGCGAACCCGTCGGTGACCACAGCGAGGTATGTTGCATTGCGCTGCCCTCCCAAAGCCGTCGGCTCCGCTGTACGAGGAAGGCAAAAAAAAAAAAAAAAAAAAAAAAAAAAACACACAACTACGGTCGGCGGCGCAGGACGAGGGAGCTCCAAAAAATTATAGCGAGTGTATTTCCTATGAACACGTGACGCGGAGCGTCATCCAAAATCCAAAAGCCCTTTCATCTAAAATTTTGGAGAGGGGCGGGGATGAGATGGGGATATATGTGTGTGTGAGTGGAGTGAGTGCTTGTAGCAAAAAAAATAAATAAAAAATGGAGGGTACATTGATCCCCTCCGCACATTTGGGTTTTTTCTTATAGCTCATGAAGCGGTGCTGATGGATTCATTGTTTTAGATTAGGAATCTGATCTAAATTCACGCGCCCCGAAGGTTTCCCCTTCCCCCGAAAAAATCTCATTAATTAAGTAACATGCGTGTTCCATTAGATGCGTGTCTTATTAGAAGGAGAAGGAAGAGGAGGAGGAAGAAGAAGCAGAAAAAAAAGCCTTAATGGTCTGTGTGTGTGTTGTGTATCGCCGTTGTGGGAGCTGTCATTTAAAGCACATGCCTGTCAGCCCACCAGCTCAATGGACATTTTTACGCACACGCGTAATTATTTGAGAGCAAATTTGTGCAGATGCGCCGTAACCGTAGCCTACGTTATCCGTGTGTGTGTGTGTGTGTGTGTGTGTGTGTGTGTGTGCGTGTGTGTGTGTGTGTGTGCGTGTGTGTTTAAACGCAGGAGGATAATTTACCTTTGAATCAAATTAGAGCTGCTGTACAGATGCGCGCCTTGTAAAATATGATTTGCGCGGCTGCGGCCCTTCGTGACCCCGGCGGCCTTTTTTTTTTGTGCGTAAAAGCGCGTATGGAGAGAGGAGCGCACGGGCCCCAAACAGCAAGATGAATTAATGTAAGGCACAAAAATAGATGGGTGAAAACGGGATTAAATTAAATATTTTCACAGAAAATGGTGACAACTTCACAGGAAAACGTGGTTTTGGCACGAATGTTCATAAATGTGTCGATCTGTATAAGGAAACAAGTGTAACAAGTGGGTGGGCTGCTCTGGTATAGGCCCTCCGTGCATGCAGGCAGAAATATACTCTGAGCAGAAGAACACATGGGACCAATAGTCCTATACGCCTCTAGTATCACAAAAAATGGATTCACTCTGCCTTTCCATTATGTCCTGTACCGGATTCAGAAGTTGCCTGTAGCTGTATACAGTCAGGAAAGGGGTTAGGGGGGGAAAGATGAATTATCTATGAGATAGATGAATCACCCACCATTAAAGCATAAAACAGTCTGGCTAGCAGGATTGCAAAAGAGCACAACCCAGCTAGCGTCAGGAGTCTTAGTGTGTCTCTGCCTAAGATTAGGATTAAAATGATGTTTGCATTTCCTGAAGGTGTGGCGTGTGAAGCTGCGGGACCGCAAGGATGGTGTTGAAGTCTGTTTTCATTTTTACTTTAATACTCAATTTAAACTTCAAGCTGATCACTTGCTGTTTTATTTTATTTATTTATTTTTTTGTCAAACTACACGCAACTCTCAGATTCCCATTGAGAAGCAGAAACCACCCGAACACACCGCTTAGACGTTCATTTCTCATCGAAAGGACAAGCCTGTTGAGACACTTCAGCATGGATTTAGGTCTTTGAAAAGACGCCGTCCCGTTTCGTCCGACAAACTTCCACTTTCTTCCACCCACATATGTGACACACAACGTGCTGCATGGTTTGGGTTCTTCAATGAATTCAGGACGGTTGGCTTTCCCGGCAGTCCTCGGTAATTGCAATCAGAGCTTCTCTAAGCCATATTATCCTTTCAACACGCAGTCAAAGCCTTGAGTACGACCGCATGTTCCACTGTGCTGCAACTCTACATTTATTTTTAATTTCTTTTACTTTTTGTCTCATTTGGTACACTTCTCTGTCGATGGTGTTATTCTGTTTGAAGGGGAACATAAAGCTCTCTTTGGATCATTGTTCATTTATAGCTGAGTTAAATGTTTGTCGTGTTTCCTGAAAAAGGTAGTTTTTTTTATGTATTGTGAAACAAAAAAAACAAAACAAAAAACACAAGAAAACATTAATGGCCTTGAGGTTGACCTTATTGCCCTTGTCTTAAAATCAAATTGAAATTCTCCTGAATTTGTAACACTTGAGATGTTTGTTTTTTTTTTGTTTTTGTTTTTTGCATAAATGACGTGATTTGTGAAAACGTTCAGGAAAGACGACGTCCAGACTGTCAAGATGCATCATTTCCTTTCATATTTGATGTTCTAAACCGCATGCGATCGAACTGCATCATAACCAGGATCAAGTTGGACTCTATATAATTGAATATGAATCTGTCAGTTTAAATTGGTTGTTTTTTTTTTGCATAAGCGATATGTGTGTTTGACCTGTCTGCACTGGATGACATTAGTTGTTAACTTGCGACATTTAATAAACCAAAAAGCCAGGATGAAAACCCAAGCTGGAGGTATTTTCTACATTATGAAGATTTTTTTGGTCTTCTGGAGTGACACCAATGCTGTGCCGTCATTCTAAAATAACACTGAACTCCTATGTTTTTTTCTGGGGGGGGGGGGGGGGGGATAATTATTGCATATTAATGTTTGGCTTTTTCTCCAGCTGTGTGCAAAAATAAGTGTGCAACAGATTGCTACCCTTCCCCACCTGTTGCTGCGGTCTGTGGGTCAGCTGAGTGAAAGAAGGCTCCGGCTCAGTTTCCCTGGCATTCAAATCGGACAATTTCAGCTGTTTGTAATTTCCAGAGCGTTGAGCAACCGGCAGAACACAATGTTCTACAAAATAAACACTTGAAAACAAATGCTAACTTTGACATGTATTTGTCCTATATCTTTGCTCGTCTCAAATAATTTAGACAGACGTTAAAAAAATTAAATAAAAAGCTAGGATGCTGTAGTTTTGCAAGAAAAACTACCGCCTTTCTATTTTGAATAAAAATAATGCATCATGTACTTATTTATTTAAATAAGTAATCTTAATTAAATGTTTTTTTCTGTCGTGAATAGAGCTATCGCCTGTCCATTTCACCATTGAAACAAGTCACTATGCCATTCATTTTAATGCTTTTTTTCCCCCCAGGTCATTTTACGGCATGAGCTTCGTGATGACTCAAAAACGTTAAATGTTACATGTTGAATTAAAAATGGCTTCGTCTTTAGTCTTTCTAATTAAAAAAAAGTGTGCTAGTTAAACCTCTTGGAGTTCAAGTTCAGAGTCAACCAGGCGAGAACACGCGGGGACGTGGTTTCTTCCGTTACTGAAAGAAAAAGTGGTCAGAGTGAGAGGTCTTGGGCCTGTTCTGATCTCTGTTCTGTCACCGGACCACAGCAGAGCGCGAGGGGGCCATACAGGAGGCTTTGTTTGCCTCCAAACGAGCCAATCAGAGCCGCCGCAGCTCAGATCGACAACCCGAGTAGACGAACCCGGAGCCGCCATTCCGGTTCGACCAGCGTCCGCCAGCCAATAGGCGGGCAGGACGGGAAGCAACGGAGGGAAGAGACAAAATACAAATTTCTCTTCCTTCCCGGAGGTGAGAACGTTACCTGTGCTGCTACGGTTAACGGAGGGAAGAAGTCCCAGCCATGGCTCTGTCGCAAACGTTGGACGACTCCCCGTTGAGGCTGGGCCAAAGACCCGCCGCGGCCGACGCTGTCAACCTGCAGGAAGTCTACAACGAGAGGCACCGGCTGGCCCTGGAGGAGCTGGTCTCCGGCGGCGTCGAGAACTTTGTGGATTTCCTCCGGAGGGAGAGAATTCCCAACTTTCTGTCGGACGACGAGATCCAGCGGATCCGGAGCGCCGCCGTGCCTCCGCCGCGGTGCGTGTCGGTTCACGGGGAGGAGCCGGAGCAGTCGCTCGGCAGCTCGTTGGACTGCTCCTCGGTCACTTACTTCCCCGAGGTGTCCGACGTGGAGCCGCCGCTGCTGGAGATCGGATGGCCCGCCTTCACCGCGGGCTCCTACCGGGGAGTGACCCGGGCCGTGGCTCACTTCCAGCCCTGCTACGGAGAGACTATTTACGCCTGCAAAGAGGCTGCGAGGCGGATGATCAAAAGTGCAAAAGAGGTAAACATCCCAATAAAAATAATAGATGGTCTAACTGAAAACACGCTTTACTGGAAATCCTGATTTTTCAGCCAGTGCCTGCACTTTATATTACTGTAGGTTTTTTGTTTTTGGGATGGGGGTTATACTGAAAGAGGCTTATTATTATGCAGTGTTGTGTAACATAAAACCAAGCAGACCTTTCTCTTGACATACATTCCAGAGAAATTCCTAAATCCTCTTTGGCCCTTCCTGGAAATACACTCTGGATTGTCTCCATGGAGTCAGACAAATTGTCTGATTCTTATAAATTCAGCTTTAGCTCTTTCAATCAGCAGTGATCTCAGGCCAAACGCTTGTACTATCTTAAAAGATAAAAACAAACAAACAAAAAAGAAAACAGTTTGAAATGGTCTAATCTCAGAGACTTTCCAGTTTGCAGGGCTCTTGCAGGAGGAAAAGCACCTCAGGCCCGTGTTGAACCTGCGTACCAGATGTGTCTCCACTTGCTTTGCTCACCTGCAGGACACATTGAGCTCCCTGCTCCAAACACACATTTTGTCTGTTGACTTGCACCTTTAAGGCAGGTGCTGTGTGTGTTTCTGGAGCTGGTTTCCTGGGAAAGCGTGGAGCTGAAGTTTTCTCCAAGGCGAGGACGAGTACGGAGAATGAAAGTGGAGCAGGGATAGTGTACGCATTTCCACACTTTTTCCTAAACTTCCCTCCATCCAATGCGCTGGCTTGATGTCCTTTACATTTCTCCAGCTCAAATCTTTAAAAGTGAGGTGACATAGTGGTAGAAAATCATGCAATGACAAAATCAGGAACTTGCACCGATTATAGTTTTCTGGCTGAGCAACAATCTCAGCCAGACCTGCTGAGGCGTTTTTTGTTGTTTTTTTTTCTCTGAAAGTCATTAAGTGCTTAGAGTACAGTAAGTACTGTTGTCACTTAGCAACAGTAGCCTCCCCACTGTTGCTAAGTTGGCAACAGTGGGGAGGCTATTGTTAACCAGCCATGTGCAGACATGACCTTGTGGGCGGGGCCAGACACTCCGCCCTCTCTCCTGGCAGAGCCAAAGGAGAATGCGGCTGATTTTTGAGACCATTGCCAGGGATCGATGAGATCAGTTTCACATGGAAGTGCAAGCAGATCATCCAAAACCAATCGGGCAGTTTGTCGGCTCACACAAACTGTTGTTGCGATATCGCATTGATGGCAAGATTAGTTGTGACAAGTCCACCTTTCCTTAGTGCCGGATGTGGATATCTGGAGCTTTGAGACTCCCGTCAAACAGACGTAGGCGGTACAGGAAATGTGAAATTCTGATTTCTGAATTCTTTTGTTCTAGGCGTGGCCGTTTATTGTACCGTTTCTCATTTATCATGGTGAATTTCTTGTCACAAGAATTTTAGAATTTTCTTTGTCATGATAAAGACCGTTTGATGACGTTTCGAACCCACCAAAAACTGTTCTCATCGTCAGGTTTGATAGTTCTACAAATTTGTCCACTGTTTGTCCAATGAAGACATTAAAAATGACAATAAATTTGAAAATACAGCTACCATGTTGCGGCTTGGTGATGCAAATAGACTTAGACTTAGACTTGACTTTATTGATCCCTTGGGAAGACTCCCTCAGGAAATTATAGTTACCAGCAGCTCACAGGCAAAAATGTGGCACACAGTAAGCATACATAAAAGAATACAAAAAAATACAAATTAAATACAAAACAAAGAATATAAATACAACACAAAAGGAAAATATAGCAATTTGGTGGATATCACACTTCTTCATTTGATCAGTGTCCCAAAATGTGTATTACAAATGTTTTTAAGAGCATTATTTATGTTTGTGGAGTTATAATTGCTGTGACACACAGTCACAGGTGCATAGTTATCTAATAAATATGTAATAAATACCTCTTATTGTCACTTTTATCGTTATCACAATAGTACTGCAAAATACTGTTGTGGTACTGATAAAACTTTAAGTCCATATCTCCTCTGCGTTGCTCTAGTAATATTGTGCACACTTATGTTGCAAATTGATGGTATTGTGGAGCACTATTGAGAAATAAAATTTTAGTCATTCCACAATCAGACTCACAATAACATTAACTGATATAAATCAGCGCTGTTGTGTCGTTATGTTTTTGTAAGAACGTGGTGAAATATATTGGATAAAATGCAGAAATTTATGATCCTGCGACAAAACTTCAAAATATTGCGTTGGCAAAATAAGTTTGGAGCGCTTGCCTCAGGCTCTTATTGTGAAGGAAGTGGTCTCAGTTTTTGTGGTGGCCGAACAGAAAAGCTCTTTGACCAGTGAGAATCGCCAACATTAGAGAAACGAGTGCAAACAGGAGGAAAATATGGTCACGTTCACATTCTCCTTCAAACCCAGTGCACCGATTGCAGTTTTCTAGCCGATCAACCGTCCAGACCGATTTTTGTCCGTTTTGTTTTTATGACCGACATGGCCAGGTGTCGTAATGCCGCATCTTATTTTGTTGAATTGTACTGAACAACACACAGTTGTTCTAACTGCTTTCGAGTATAAATGAGAAGCTTAGAGTTGACAGCGGCTGATTGTGAAGATCTTTAGTGAGGTGAATCAGATTGGTTCCACCAAGTATCGGCCAATTGCCCAGTTCGAAGAAAATCTGGATTGCTTTATCAATTCAGTTCATTTGTCTTGACTCTACATGTTTAAATCTTGACCACTGTAGATGCACAAGCCAAAAATTCAGAGTAAACTTTTGTATTTATATTTCAAAATGGCAACAAAAACAAGACAACTCTAGTAATTTGAGTGTGGGGATATATTTTTTTTTACCTTTTTATTCTAGAGTAAGCGCAAAAGCTACGTTCAAACAGCAAGCTAGTAAAGGTCGTGACATGAGTAAACACACGAATGATGAAATAAATACACCAATAAATTAACAGGTCGTCATCTTGAAGCATTTATTCATTCTGTTTGTGCTCATTTTTAATCGCGGCACAGGGATTTAAAAGTGAAAATGTGTAGGAACCTTCTTGTACAGCGAGGCCCTTTTGTTCTTTTGTGATGTTAAACAGCTCAACGTGAAGCGCCTCTGTAGGTATATGGAAGCTGCATCGCCGCTGTGTTTACTGGTGTGTTCAAAGGAACAGCCTTCATCTCTGCCTCTTGAAAGCATCCGCACACGGCAGACCCAGCCAAAAAACAAAGAACGGGACGGGGTTGTGGGAGCTCTCTTGACAAGCTGCGTGTGAATAACACCAGTTTGAAGCCTCAAATCGAAGATACACCCATGTCTAATCCTCGACACGCAGCCTTTACCGCGGCATGCGAAATTCCATTCGTCGCTGTGAGAAAAAGACGGATCTCAGCGGCCTAAAAAAAAAAATAAAATCCACAGGAAGAAAGAGAAAAGCCCTCCAGCAGACCTACGTTTCTTCTGCATAAAAGTCATTTGTTTGCTGACCAAGCATCTCGGGCGATCTCCATGGCAACACGGACCACAGTCAATAGACAGCTCATGAGCGCGCGTGCGTGAGACAGGGCTCCACGGCCCTACTTGAATGAGGCCTTGTGTTTGACAATAATGAAAACGCAATCATGTGCTAGATCTTGCGAGCGGCGGCCCGAACAGGAATTTTATTGTATTACCTCTCTGAGTGTCTTTTTTTTTTTTTTCTTCAATTTTCTTGTTTCCACTGCAGGTGATCGCCATAGTGACGGACTCCCTCACGGACCTGGATATCTTTCGGGATCTTCAGGAGGCGTGCTCCCACCGCAGGGTGCCCGTCTACATCCTGCTCGACCAGTCATGCGCTCCCGCTTTCCTGAGGATGTGCAGGAACGTCGGCGTTCGCCTGGATGACCTGCGGGTATGTGGTCGCCTGGGTCCAGCTGGACCTTGCCTTCATGGGCACAACATGAGCAGCAGATGAGCATCACAGCCAAACAATTTGCCCTCGGTCCTTTGCAGCAAATGAGAGTGCGAACCGTCGCTGGCTCGACTTACTACATGAGGTCTGGAGCCAGGATCACCGGGAAAGTTCATGAGCGGTTCATGCTGATCGATGGGAACAGAGTGGCCACGGGTTCATACAGGTATGGCGCCGTTGGACCACAAACCTGACAGTATGTTATGTGACACAGCAACACAAGGTAGGGTATTGTAAAAAGCATTTTGCTCTTGCAATAATAGCAGAGCAAATGTTTTGCTTAGGGCTTTAGTTAACTTTAAAAATGTTTAGCACACTTGGCTTCCCCTAAATTCACATTTCCTGATCAATTTTAAGGCACTAATCTGCAAACTTCCAGCTCAATAAAGTTCGACATCTTTGTTGAAGTTTTGGTTATCGACTGTGAGAAATTCTTCAAATTGTTAGACGTTTACGTTCATGCTCTTTTCACTGTGACTTATTTCACTAAGAAACAAAATTAAACACGAACAAGATATAAGCTACATCTAAGGGCATTATAAAACATGTTAAATATGAAAATTTAATTGGTGGTAGAGGGTTGTAGTTTTTCAAGGGCAGAAATATTTGAATAGAAATTAGTACCTTAGCTTTAGCTTCTGCTAAAAACCGTGTTTGTGTAGTGCTTAAGCGTTAGCATCCACTAAATACGTGATAGTGTGTCGCTGCAGCATTAGCTTCTGAAAAGACTATTGATGTAGAGTTTGAGTGTTAGCTTGTCCTAAATGCTATGCTGGTGTATAGCTTTAGTGTTAGCTACTGCTAAGTACTGTGTTGGTGTCACACTGTAGAATTAGCTCCTGCTAAATACTGTTAGTGTGTCAGCTAAACACAATGTTGGTGTATCGCTTAATGTTAGCTTTTGCTTACTGCTGTTTTGTTGTAGCGTTTTTAGCATTAGCGCAGCTAACTTTATAGTTGGTGGTGCCCACCATCGATTGTTGGATACAAGTATTTGTGTCTTCCTATATTCAAATATGCAACCTGATGACTCCTCTCCTTGTTTCCAGGTTCAACTGGACTGACGGCAAACTGAACAGCAGCAACCTGATCGAGCTCTCGGGTCAGATAACAGAGAAGTTCGACGAGGAGTTCCGCATCCTCTACGCCCAGTCCCAGCCCATCAATGCCCGCGGGCCTCAGGGTGTCCGAGGCAGCAGCGACTTTGAGCACCTCAGCATCAAACACTCAGCCGCCTTCTCGCCTCTTGTGAGCAGAGAGAAGCCAGCCAAGACGGTTCACCTGACCAGCACCCCCAGCCGTAAACCCCAGGCGTTACGCGAGCCTTCCTCTCCGAGTACCAGTCAAACCAGCCCGGTGTCCGACTCCTCCACCATTGACGGGAGCACAATGGAGCAGAAGCTCATTCAGGAGGAGGTCCTGGCTGCTACCGCAAATTATCGTCCTCCCGCAGAGCAGCATGCGGAGAAAGACACAGAAAGCCCCGCTGCCGCGTCCCGCCACATCTCGACCCAGACCAGCCGTTCGGTGACGGGCGGCGACACACAGACCGACATTCAACACCTCGGCCCGACTACCTTAGCCAAAACATCACGACAGGACAGATCCCCCAGGCAGGTCCCAGCACCCCACGCAGCTTCGGACAGTTCTCTAAAGGACGCCCTTCACGAGCTGTCCAAAGAGCGACGCAGCCACTACTCAGCCATCCGCTCCAAACTGGAACACATCGTGACCTCCTTGACCGAGAGGCGAGAGCTGGCGGATGTCACCAACGTGACTCAGGGCATCGGAGCCATTCGCGGCAGCAGGCAGAGGATCCACAAAGACACAAATCCTGAACCGCCTGCTGAAAGTGGGGGCATGGGCACGTGGCCAAGAGCCAGATGTGTGAACTAGCTCATCTGCAGGGATTTTAAGGCTGTAAGGGAACGAGGTATTGAGAGGTTTCCTTTGTTCTAAATGAACACTTTTGGCTTCTACTGATAGATATTTAATAGATATTTCCTTTGTTTTAATTCTTAGCTGACATTTTGACTTTTTTTTTTTCCTGAAGATTTTTTTTTCCTGAAGATCTATCATTTTTATGTCCTAGGTTGTAAATTACCATGAAATTATGCCAGAAAATTTCAACCGAGGGCAGCAGAATGAGTATGTGAGTGAATCACTGTTTTAGCTATTTAAATGCGCCTTGTGCTGCTGTAACTTCTTCCAAAGATCGTTCTGGAGAGCAGCTGGCTCTCACCGTGCCTCGAAAAATAAAAGTCGGCAATTTTCCGTGCAACGACCTCGTCTCTGCGTTTTCCTTTTGTTTTCCCATTTATCCTCTTTCTGCTTTAATTTGCAATTACGTTCTTACAAGGAGGAGCACAGAAAATATTTGCTCAGAGTTCCAGGAGACACAAAGGAAGCGACGCGCGACAAAGTGAGTCGACAAAGAGAAGGAGCACCTGCGCCGCCTTCGCCACGGGGCCTTTGCGCAATTAGTCAAGAGACTGCATCTGTGATTCTGGCACCTCTGCTGATTATGCCGCCAATCACAGCTTTCTGTCCAGGGTGAATTCGGAAGAGGAGATTTACGAGTAAAGGACAGGATAAATGCTAAATACACACACAGATGGGGTTTTGGAAGAATTTGACAATTGTGTTTATAGTGCCGTAAAGAAGTATTTACCCCCTTACAAATTTTCTCTGTTTTTATCACGTTTATTTTTCTCTTTCTTCAGATCAGCCAGTTTCTTCAGACGGTAATCGCAAAAAAAGAAAATTGTTGTTTTTCAATGCTGATGATTGTATTTAGTAAGAGGTAAAACAGTCCTGTTTTTCAGACTGATAAATGTCAGTGAATTTTGTCTCTAATCCTTGAATCATCTTTGAATTACTTCTAATCACGGCTAAGAGTGTCATGTTCTAAGATCTTTCAGCCTACTTCATGTCGTCAGACAGGTTCTATTTAGATGGTTTTCTGGATTCCAGAGCTCTGGTGGTAATTATAGCTAGGCGTGGCTGGTGTCATTTATCTCAGCTGTCCATAAAAATGTTAATAAAACTTAACTCATGTTTTAACAATGAGGATATGATATTTCCACATGGAGTCAGGTTGCATTTCATTTCTTTCTCCCCTTTAATCGTTGAGGCAGTCATGCGAAAACTGCTTTTTCACATTCACTTAGATTATATTTGCCTGGTAATACAAAATATATATTTTGCCAGAAGCAAGAACTGCAGAAATGCTTTGCACAGCACTGAATATTACATCCTATATCCATTTACACTTAAAAAAAAAAAAAAAAAAACGCCTCCATTTGCATCGGACTGTCTTCAAGCAGCATGTGTGGTGATGCATGGCTGAACAGAAATTTTTTTTAAGTATTTAAATTAAGAACAAAGGTCCGTACTGTAAATATAAAACAGGTTAGTGTCTTCATGTTGGCCTGAAGTGTGCTCAGAAGGCAGAGGGTAATAAATGCATCACTCACGCTGAGATTTATGAGAGGAATGTTTAACTACATGAAGAATCGGAGGTGTAATAAAATCATGTGTAGATTGCTTTTGTTCTCAAGGAGGAGGTTTTAAAACCTCATAGAGATCAGGAATCGGTAGGATCGGGGTGAAAGGATTGCACTCTGGCAACAAAAATAGTGGTCCTATAAATAAAAAAACTGCCAAATTAACAATCCCAATACAACATAAAGAAGCAGTAACCACGTTACGTTACTTTTCTGGGTAAAGATGGTTCAATAACAATTTCCTTTGGTGTTATGTTTCTAGGTTTACTTCAACAGAACAATGTAGAAACAAAAATAGCTGAAGTAAACACAGATTCACGACATTGGACTCTGAGTTTAAAATGAGGTAAACTGGTTTTAAAGGGGCAGTATGGTGTGATGCAACCTGTACCAATAGTTCCAGTTATGTAATGCCTGGCTAATAAATATTTCACAGCCAGTTGGTGGTATTATAACAACCTGAAAGTGATTGCGAAAGACATTCATTGGTCAAGCATGTAAAATCACCGAGGTCATCAGGGGCTGAAAGATCACGCTCTGTGCAACCAACAGCAACAAACCTCGAAAACCTCACGTCGCCCTCTGATTAGCTCCATGCAAAAGGCTGAATGCAGCGGCGACAGGCGCACAGGGACTGGACTCTAGAATCACGACTGACTGCATCTGAATTGAGGTTTGTAAAGAGTGGGCTGGCTTGCAGCAAAGGATCCTGGGAGACTTCATGTCGCTGAAGGAAGGATGAATGGAGAAATGCACCAGAAAATGCACTGATCCATTTTTCCACCTTAGTGGAGGCCGATCCGATCCAATGCAGAGTAAACAGCGCTGAACTGACTTAAATCATTTCTACTATTTCTTTTTTTAAATGAGATACAAATTCTTTGATAACTACACACCAGTACAACACACTTACTGACAACTTCACAAGACTGGCCAAACACATAAAAGCAACATGACTTCATTGTCTTCAGTCAGCAGAATTAGGAGAGAAGCAGCCAATGTGAAATGGAGAACATAGAAACTGAAAATGACAAAAACAATAGACTTACTCGGTCAAACATGACTACACAGATCTGCCCAAATGGTCACCGACGTTCAATTGTTTTCAACATCTGGACCGATACAGTTAATCAGTGTGGGCAGGTAATCTACAGGTAATCAGTGTGGATTTCCATGAAACACATGAAACACACAACCCAGGAAGCTTTTAAGTGGTTCCAGAGGAAGACAGTAAAACTCCCGGAGTGGTCCAGTTAATCGCCTGACTTGCATCCAATTGAAAATCTTTGAAAACGACTGAGGACCGGAGTGAATAAAATGGACCTCCGGAACCCTTTTAAAGGCTTGCGGAGAAGAGTGGGTTAAAAAAAAAAAAAAAAAAAAAATCACGTGACTGGGAAACGTTTGAAAGTTACTGCTTTTAATAAAAGGGGGTTTTTGCACCCAGTCATGGACAAATTTGTGTTGAGTGGTGTTTTTTTGGTCTGGTGTGAATTTTATCCCAATTAATCCAATTAGGACATATTTGGACAGAGGGGGGGAAAGTGACAAGTGCAATAGAGAAATAAAATAAATTGTTGACATTCTGCAAAGTGCATCTGGCTGTGTGAAGAATTGCACTTGAAGACATGTTTTTGTTTTGTTTTGCTTTGCTTAAGCAGTTAATGGCTCAGAAACGACGTACCTCATATCGGTTAATTAAATGATCGGTTAATTGCAAGTTCGAAGAAATTACCACAATCCCACTCTGTGCACCCGTTGTAAAGATAAAAAAAACAAACAGACAAACAAACAAACAAAAAAAAAACGCCGCGGCTGACAAAACAGGAGCAATTCTACAAATGAATTGCGCACAAACATCGGCGGTGCACATGCTTCCTAAACGCAACGCGTTTAGGAGCGGCTTCCAAATTGCGACGTGGCAATAAGGTGGGAGCAGCAGGGCGTCCCCACCATCAAAAGCCTCCGCATTCATTATGCAAAACGGCGCAGCTGAGGGGAATTGATCCGCAAATAAACACAATGGTTGGTAATACGGGAGAGAATGGTGTTTGATTTTAATTGGCTGCCGCAAAGCAACCCCTGGCTGTAATCAAGGAAGCGATGGGCGACCACAGCCTGCGCCCCTCGCAATGAGACTCGGCTCACTGCTGGTGAACAGAGAGGGGCCGCGGAGTCCCCCCGACTTCCCCCCGCCATCACGAGAGACAATTAGAACGAAACAAAAAGCTAAATCTGTTCGTTTGCTTTTGTTTTCCTTTAATTAAAAGCGTCTTGTCGGGCACGCGCGCCCGGATTCCCGCGCCATGGTTTGAAACGCTTGCTACACTCGGCCACCAGAGGGAGCTGAGTGCTCAGGGAAAGCAGAGGTTGAAAAAAAAAGCAAATGTTCTTTTTTTGTTTTTCCCAGAACACACACACACACACACACACACACACACACACACACACACACACACACACACACACACACACACACACACACAATAAAAGAACCACTGTGTTTCTCTTTGACAGACTGTCCTGATTAAAGCAGAAGTTTTTGTGTCGTTCGGTTTTCGGCTGTAGTGTTTTTAAGGCGGTGACGCACGAGAGAAGGACAACCGGCCTCTGTGTGCCGTCCTCATCAGGTCACTCGTGATCCCAGGAGATGTGCTGGCCGAGGCTCTCCTGGTGCATGCTGGGTAAAAGCATCCTGGTGGATGTGAGCGCGTCTGACAGTAGGTGTTACGGTAGGCCTACGTCATCGCAACTTTCATGGCGCTCAGCCGACAGAAGTGTTCAGAAAAAAACGCCACCGATTTGAGTGTGAATGAGGCTTCGAACTTCTCACCAGCCTTCAGCGAAATGTTTTACCGCAATTCTCGAAACATCAATTGTGCGATTTGTTTTGGGATTTGCAGATCTCAAGAGGAGGATTTTGTGTCACCGGGTTTAGATGAGATCCACTTCCTGTTTAAATTTCCTCGAGGCCTTCAGGGTCCTGCAGGACCAAGTGCTGATTGCTACGGGTTTTTTTTTTATCTATCATCATGCATGTTTTTGTTTACCCAATCACTATCCGTGAGCAAGAAAGCATTCATGCTAACATTATGGCAATGAACTGCATTTCATTGGGATTTTGTGTTATAGGCCCGCATTGCTCGATTGTAACATGGCTCAAAAATTTGTACAAATCACAATCTAAAAAATGTGGTGAGCATTTGTATTCAGCTCCTTGAGTCAATACTTTGTATTAACGCCTTTCTCTACAGCTTACAGCCTTAAGACTTTTGGCGTACAAAATTTTTTTAGCTCCAGCTCGGTACGATTGGGTGCAAAGAGTTTGTGAAGATCAGGTGGACATCCACCCGAGTGTTTAGTCGTCCATAACCTAAAACAGGTTTTCTTGCATACTTTGTGTCGGTCTGGCACCTAAAATCCTAATAATGCTGTCGAGGTTTTAATGGTGGGGGGGCGACTATGTTGGCGAAACCTCTCGCATCACACGCGTGGAGCTCAGTTGGTGTTGCCCCAGTTCCAGTTTCAAACAACGATCATCCAGGACGTCAGCGTTTCTGATTTAGGCAAGTATCGGCCTCCTGAAACGGCCCGAGCTGACTCGGATGGCTCTCCTGACACCAAACATAAACCTTTTAATTACAGCTAACGTGGCTGATGAGTTTGAGGCCTGATTACTTGGCCTTCATTAGTCAGATTGGGAGCCATAGTGACTCCCACGGGAGCCGCTTGGCAAAGTCTAAACAACGCCAGAAGCTGAAGAAGAAATAATAACGCCCAAACAGGTGCGCGCGCAAGAGCGCCCACGTGCTGCGCGCGCGAACCGACGTGCGTGCACCCGGGCATTTTACCAACCCGAACCGAACCGGCTGAATGTTGGGATTGAATGTTCCTTCATTTGCAGAAAGCGTCTGACTCAGAAGAAGACGGTGATAAAATGCGCTGAGCTCCGCTCGGCTCTGCCGCGCTTGGTCATGATGACTCCATGACAGCCGGGCCATCATCTCGGGGAGGTTCGGTTTCGCGTCATGGCGGCTACAGCTGCACCTGGGAGGTGTGTGTGTGTGTGTGTGTGGGGGGGGGGGTTCTCGAGCCACACGCGGCGATAACTGCTGCTCTGCAACCTGCGCGTGCGGTCAGGAACTGGCCGTTGTTGTTTGGGTGAGTGAATCAGACGCGCGCGCCCGGTTTGCACAACACTCACAGTCACTTCCTGTGTTGTAATGCCGATGCGCGAGTCCCGCGCGCCCCGGGCCAATGCAGGTGGAAAGTGTTGTCGACGGACTGTTTTGTGCTAATCTGCAGCTTCAACACACCGGGTCCCGCAGCGGCGGCTATTTTTAGAGGAGTACAGCTGCTCCTCAGCTCCCACCGTGAAACCAGCCATTCACCCCAGATTTATGACACGAGGCCGCGAGACGCTGCTATGCTGTATTTGCCACCCAGATACTTTAGAAGTCCTACTTTTTTTTCACATCACTTTTTTTTTTTTTTTGTACTGTTGGAGGCAATTATCAGTCACTGCCGGTGGCTGTTGAAACCACAAGTCCAAAACGTCCGGTGCTGCAGAGGGTGACTCAGGGTCTAGTCAAAGGACTGAGGCCAAGACAAGTTCAACCCCCAGTAGCGGGCTGCTTCCCCCCACACACCAACCGTGGTGCCCCCCCTTTTTTTCACGTAGGGTCAGCATTACTTTGTAACCTTGGCGATGATATCGGTTGTTTATCAGAGGAAAGTAAATACTTTCAGTTCCTCCCGGTGTTTGGATTTCTGAGACTTTGTGTTTTGTACCAAAACAGAAAGATGTGTCCTTTTTGTTAGTTTTCTTCGACACTTTGTCTTAGAGTCACATGGTTGTGGTAAATGTCCTTAAGACTGTGTGTGTGTGTGTGTGTGTGTGTGTGTGTGTGGTTGTGGTGTGTGTGTGTGTGTGTGTGTGTGTGTATGTGTGTGCGTGTGTGACTGTCATCAGTGGGCAGCAGCAGTTTATCAGCAGCAGATAAACATGAAGGGATATTTCAGGATTTCTGAAGTAAATTTCTGTTAAAAGGCCGGGAGAAGCTGATGCAGTACTTCCACCCAGATGATTGGATCACTGAGGCTGAAGCTGGCAGCTGGTTTGAGGGAAACCATTTTGGTTTACAGCTAAAACCTTCACAAGTTCTATAAAGTAACCTGATGACCTGTGTTAACTTTTTAATATACTGGCACCAAATTAAAAAACAAAAAAATACATATGTCAACTTGACTCGATGTTTTCTTCGGTTCTGGCCAGTGGTTTTACACCAACGTGGCCCCACTTGCGTGTTTCCTGAATGTTTCTGCGTCACATCATCGCACTGGGTGCGAACGAAAAGGCACTCCAGTTTTCAGCTGAAGTTATTGTCTGATGGCCAACAAATAATGATGGAGTCACTTGGTCGAAATCTCTCCGGCTGTGCAAAAAATACTGACATTTTCACAAGCCACCAAAATAAAACAATATTGGTGTTTTGCAAGCCGAGGGGAAAGGGAAAGGAGAAGTGTGTGGCGAGCTCAGCTGGATCAAAACATCTCTGGGGGAAAGGCTTAAATCCTTTGCCGTGTGTTTTTGTACGTTTTGTGACCTATAGGTGTAATTACTTGTTACCCAGCAGTTTTGCTGATCGTCATTATTATATAATTACTTCATGGCTTTTTAAGCCATGATTCACGTTGCCGTCCTGACTGCGCTGCATGCTCTGTTCTGCAGCAAACAGATCTGATTCATAATGTGTCCTTCATGTTCTGTCCCGCTGCAGCACATGTTCAGACGTTTGTTGAAGCAGTTCGTGTCTGTGCGTTGCGTGCTCGTATTCCTCGTATCGCGCCGTGCCGTGCCGGCTTCCTGCTTGCTCCCGGGTTTTACTCTCCTGGCATCTTCGCGCTGCATTTCTGTTTTGCTCGTTTTATTCTTTATCTGATTTCCAAGAGTTCAAAGGGCATCAGGTCCCCTGAGTTGCGGTCACTCGACAGGAAGTAGACGAAATAGTTAACCGGATAAGTAGGAAACATTACAATCATCAGCCTCTTTGTGACAGTCGTATATTATTGATTACATTTCGGGTTTTTTTTTTCTTCACTCCTTCTTCCTTTTCTCAAACCGTCTCTGTACATATCCGTATGTCTGTATGCCCATTATGGTCATAGAGCCTTCACTTTCCGAATTTGATTTTGGTTGAAACATAACAGGATTTAACTAAATATGAAATATTAATTTATCCATAATTTATAGCAGATAAAGTAACCCGAGGATTGCGATTTTTAATAGACTAAACATAAAAAGAGCCACGATTCTCTCACAGTTTTTTTGCGGGGGAGGCTGAGCATCCAGGAATAAATGGCGCCCAATGGGCCTTTCTGCCACTGCGTAATAAAAGCCCGATTCCAAAAACACAACTATAAATCTAATGAAACTAATAAAACCGAAAACAAATCAAAATCAGTCACTGCAATTTAATGCCACTAGCTCGTTTCTGAAAAACGAAACCCTCCGCTCCCCTTCACAATTAATCCTCAGACCTGGGATTTGACAAATTATATTTAGAGTGTTAAATTGGCTTAATTTTCTAATTATGTTTCGTGAATTTTATTTTCTTCCATCTTGCTTTGTGTCAGACTCTGACCAGAAATGCCTTTGAACGTTCAGTTCTCGCTGAGATCGTTATTGAGACGCCCTCTTTCTTCCCCTCTGTTTTCTGTGGAAATAATCTCTCATTTTGTAAATCACTGTGGATGCAAACATGAAAATTGCACAAATGTTTGTAGAAACCAACTTATTTGAAACTGCTGCCGTTTAACGCGAAAGAAAAATGAGACAATCTGTTTGTTTTGTTGTTTTTTTTACTTTATTCTACTAAATGTGGACTCCAGGAGTCTGTAGGTGAGAAATGAAAGGCTTATAACTTTCTAACAGAGACTCACTTAAAAAAAAAAAAAATCCCGAACCAGCACCTTAAGTTCAGCTTATCAAAGCCCGTTTGTCATCTGCATTATTTAAAAGGACACCTTATCAGCGAGGACCAGCTTGTGTTAGCCTCCTGCACAACACAACAATGTTCTACGCTGCTCCACATTAGCCCTGGTGTCTGTTTCAGCAGCTCTCTATCCACGTATTGATGCATGTCTTCCATCGATCCCAGCAATGATTTGCCATGCAATCCATTATCCATCTGTCTGCTTCGGCCGCCGGTTAAATGATCCATCAGCTTGAGCTATTAACAGGACTAGTGGTGAAGTCCAAAGGTCGTTGGTGGCTCGCATTTAAGGAGAGCCGCCTGCTTCGTGGCGGCTTGCGTTTCAATTTGGGGAGATGTTCACGGAGCAGCAGGACTCGGGTGTTTTATTTAAAACGCTTTGATTACGGTGGCAGGAAGGCTGGTGTTCAGTCATTAGCCTGAGCCAACAAATGAAGCAATAAAATCAAACTTTTGTGAATCCCACATCATTTAAGACGAAGCTTTAAGCCTTTTGGTGGCTGTTTGTGTTGCTTTTTGTGTGCTGTCAATACTGAATCGATCAGTCAACAACATGACTGGGCATTTTTCTTTTCTTTTTTTTTTCCATCTGGAATTAAAGTGCACCGATGACGGTCTCCAGCAGAGGCCAGAGATGGGACTAATGTGAGCGTTCACAAACCCAGAACACTGATCCGGGAGAAAACGTGGGAAAAAAAATCTCAGATATCTTTTAAAGAACGCAGTTTAAAACGCTGCAAAAAGTATTTGCCCCTTTCGCAAAGTTTTTTCTTTTTTCCCCCTCTCATTTTCATATGGCAGATTGACAAACATTTGTATATAACACAGAGACAATGTAAGTAATTCAAAATTTGTTTAAATGGTTTCATTTTAATGAGGAAAAAGTAGTCCAAACCAACTTACGGAAAATAGAATGAAATAAAAAAATTGCTCCCTAACCCTAATAACTAGCAGGAAGCGACATTAGCCACCAGATGTTTGCGATTAGGTATTTCTGCCCCCTTGCAAAAATTACAATAAACATATTTCCACCACAGTTTACTCCTGTTGATGCGAGGAGCGGCCATATTGAAATGCAGAGTCGGCCTTCCAAGTTGTAACTTCCAAGTTGGAGTTGCATTCATTTCCCACTTCCAACTACAACTGGGACGCAGCATAACGTTCCCTCAAAGTAAACTATATATATATATATATATATATATATATATATATATATATATATATATATATATATTATATATATATATATATATATATATATATATATATAATATATATATATATATATATATATATATATATATATATATATATATATATATCGCATATATTAAAATCGCACTATTAAACTTAACACAAAAATCACTCATTTTAAGCCGAATATTACCATTTGAAATACTGGATCACATATTCTCTCCCCCCCACTGTTTGGTGTGTTCAGTGTCAGACCTTCTTCTTGTGAGGTCATCCACACAATCGACTCGCCGCTGTGAACGTCTCAAGCTTTCTACGATGTTTCTCCATATTTTGGGACCCAGTTTGTTTTCCTTAACCAAGACGTGGACTTCAGGTTGTCCTCCGTTGTTGCTGCTCTATGGTTTCTGCTGACATGCTTTTTGTCCCTGCGTGGATAAGACGGTACGGATGATGGACAGATTGCACTCTTTGGACTGTATATCCAAAAAGTAGTACGAACGATTCAGTAAATAGTCACCCTTTCACATTTATGTCTTTGCTTTATGTCTTCAAAGCCAGAACAGTGAATGAAGCAAATTGTATTTTTTCCCCCCTACACGCCGTTTTCTGTCTTTACTCTATTTTTATTAAAACTTCATACATGAGGAGGGGAAAAAAATGAAGGTAAATAACATCGATAAAAAAATAAGGCTGCTTTGTGGAGATTTGTGAGGGAGTCTCCCTTTCAACTTCCTTTTGACGTTGATGTTGACACTACTGCCACCTACTGACCGTAGGTATTGCATCATTTCTGAATCCAGAAGCTGTGTAGAAGCACTTTTTTTCCCCCCTTCTGAAACCGAGAATAGTCTGACAGTGTCTCAGAGATTAGAGTAAAATAGACGATATATGTAAATTCAGAAAAAAGAAAAGAAAAAGATGAGAAACGCTTTGGTCATCAATCTGAAACAAGCCGAGGTCCCTGTGACATTTTGCAGTCTTCACCTGACCACAGCAATAAACACAAACGCACAACTTTATTATAAAATAGCTGAAATGCATTTGAATTGTTTTTTTTCTTTCTTTTCCACACTAGCAAAAGTATGCAGAATTTTTATTTTATTTATTTATTTATTTTATGCTTCATTATTTGAGAAGTATGTGGGTTGGGCTTTTTTGAGGGGGTAACACTTGCGTCTTACTGCGAGAACACACTTTTTGAAGAAACAAAGAAAATACCACCAGGCAAACACAGATGTGACACATTCAAGACGGGCGAGAGGAGCGGAGCGAAGGAGGAGAAGAAGAGGGGGAGTTCAGATTGAGATGCAAGATGGATTCATATGTATTCATAAATTCAGTCAGAAAAGTCAAACGGAAGCAGTATGATAATCTCCCAGTAATTGCATTTTCCCTCCAACATTTTTTTTCTCTTTCTTTCTTTTGTTGTTTTTGGGGAGGAAAGCTGAGAGCCACATCCTGAGACACGCGACAGGCAAAAAGAAGCGACATAGAGAGGATACCGTCGCAGCACGTAATGGCGGTCGATCCTCACCAGGGTCAAGTGGCGGTTCCGCCAAATCCAGTGGCGTCACGGAACCGAATGATGGCTATCGTTAGTTATTGGGTGGCTACTTATATGTTTAATTAAGCAAGGCAGACAGCAGATAATGGCAGTATTGACTAACCACACTGAGTCACATTTATCTTCTGCTCCAGTGAGGACAAAGAGGTAGATTTGTTAAGAGTTACTGTATTATATCCTGATGACACAGGAAACATACGCTGACATTAACTCTTTGTGGTGTGGACTTAACAAGCTTACGCCAAAATGTGTACGAAATCATTTTGGTTCATATTGACATGATGGCATCCCACAGTTGCCATAGATTTGGTGACTGCACACTTGTGATGATGCTCCTGCTCCTGCTCCTGCACTGACGGGTCTAAAGAAGGCGTCCTCCAAAATCCTCACACCACCAACAGCGTCCTGAACAATTGATGTAAGCCCTGAGCGATTTGCCTTGACGTGTTTACCCCAAAATTCTGACGTTGCAATCTGAACAGTGCAGCTGAGGTCAAGACTCAAGGGCACGTTCAACATTTTCCAAGCTGGCGTCAGGGTTTTCTGCAGATTACCCCAACTCAAATTTCAGACTTTTTAAGACCTTTAAGAGTGAAATTCAAGACCTGCATCTCCACAGAAGCGTACAAACTTCGTCCAGCCAACTGCCGATAAATATGGATATCCTAGCTACTTAGCTAGCAAAGGTATGCTAACATTGAGCTACATTAGTCAACTGCACAGAACGCGATAAAGATGTCTGTGTGTAATGCAAACATTTGGCTGATGGAAAGGTTCCACGAGAAAAAAAAATACATAGAATATACAAGATCAAAAAGTCATGTCAAGACAAAATCTGAAGACCTGCACCTCTTTGACCTTTGACATCAAGAGGGCATTTACAACTGGCTCTCGGTGGATATTTTCATGTCGTGAGACCCCTTTATGCCACCCTAAAAGAAATATATATATAATATATTATATATATATATATATATATATATATATATATATATATATATATATATATATATAAATACTGTCAGGCCTGTTTCATACATGTCAGTCCACTGGATACATGTCAACATCCTCTCGTCTGGAAAGTGCTGACGCCGCTGCCCTGCTGTCCAGCGGCGCGCTTCAGCTGCGTGAACTTGGATTTAGCTCAAGGGTATCGCCACCCTGCTAATGCGATGTAGCTCGGAGAAGGAAACAAATTGGCCTGACGTCTCATATACTGCCTTGTCTTGATTGCGTGATGGCTTCTGCTGCTAATGTGTTACGATGGGTAGACCTGTGCGTGGAGGGAGACAGATGTGTGTGTGTCTCTCTCTCTCTCTGTGTGTGAGTGTTTGAGAGGGGGAGATAGAGAAAGAGGGAGGACGGGGGGAAGGGGCTCAGTCTGCAAGATCAGCACAAGTGGAATTGCATTGATTCAGTTAACTGCAGAGTTGGAGCGTGATGTGGAATTCTGTTTATCAAGGGTGGAGTTTACACACTCGCCTCCATTTTGATCCCATTTTCTTCACTGTATTCATAATCAGTCCCGGCTGTCTTACTCTAAGCAGCAAAACAATAGATCAGCTTTATGCATATCGCTTAACTCCACCTGGAGGTACAACGCTTTCAATAAAATTAGCAAAAAAATCAAACAAAAACAAACGTGTTTCTTACTAATTTGACAGCTCAGATTAAACGTCCACTTAATATGATGCATTGTGCGTATGTATTACTCTGCTGAAAAGCAAATAAAAGGAGTGCTGGCATGAGTCGCCGTATATATGTGATGGCACTGGCAGATCCACACTGCAAACATCATCATAATCTGTATTAATCTTCCAGATCGGCGGCAAACAAGCAACATGGTGCTCTGTAAATCACCGGCTCATGTTTCACATTCAAACCCAAGGCCAGAAACGACGTCTGCTGAATCCTAACAAACCGCTAAAAATTTTGTATTGATTTAAAGGAACAAAGCTCAAAAATGGCACTGCTAAGTGGCAGAAAACATGGAGAGAGAGAGAGGGGGGGGCGAGGGGGTGAAGAAAATAAACTAAAAAAAGGTGTGGGCCTGCTTCATTTGTTACACAGAAGCTGAGTGATGTTCACATGTAATAAATCTACTTCAAATCAGATCATAGAGTTTTCTTTCTTGCTTTCTTTTTTTTTTGAAAGACAATCCTTCTGCTTGTTGTTTTTTTTTTATCTCTAGAAAAGTCGTGCAGGTGCAGCCTGCTCAGTTTTTCTTTCTTTCTTTCTCGACTCTGAGGGGATGCATGTATTTTAAATTAATGAGTGTCTATTTTAAACATCCATTTAAACCGGGCACGCCAGGAGACAACGTATATTTTCTTTCCCCTCCGTTTCCACCGCCACCACCTTTCGCCGCGGCTCCTCGTTTCTCCGTCTGTAGCTGTGGGGAATTTGTCTCCAAGGGTTTATCATGACTGCCTCATATCCCCACCACCACCACCATCCCCTCCTCCACCCGCCACCACCTCCCCGAGTCCTGGTTTGTCGTTTTGCTGATCCCGACGCTTTTTCATATTTCAGCATTCTTATCATCCACGGCCAGTAAGATGATCCATTTCACTTATTTCTCAGAAGTGTGACTGTAGCCTAAGTCAATATCCACAGAGCGAATTCGGAGAAAGACGACGCAGCCAGCTGAGGACGGGGCGGCTAGTTAGTGGTGGACCCTCTACGTCTTTTTTTTTTTTTTTTTTTTTTATCTAGTCAGCAAGGGTAAAATGTCAAGCATTTCTTAGGGAAGCAGCTCCATAGGATTCCATTGGAAGCTTTAATCTTAATTGAGAGCATTGCACATTGATATTCCATAGGCTTCTTTGCCCTTCGCCTCTCAGCTACTTTCATTTAGAGGACAGCCGTACTGCGCTACGGCGTGGGGATTGCTTTGTCAGACAGCCAAGAGGCCAAAGGCAAGGTCACCCTCTCTTTGTGACGGCGGCTCACTGTGGACTGGAGGCGTCACCTCTTTTCGTGCTCGTCAGAGGGTTTGCAAAAAATACACACAAAAAAAATGGAAAAGACACTTCAAGTTTTCTCTCAAAGTGAAATTCAGATTCCTCTTTGACTTTTCAGCCAAAAAACGTCACTTTTTTTTTTTTTTTTTGGCGGCGAACATTTAGATTGTTTTGGACATTTACAAATCCTCGCACAGGCATTTGGTCTACCTTTTTGTTGAATTATGTGTGACAGAACAACGCAAGTAAAAGCATGTTGATGTTCAAACTGCGGGCCGGGGGCCATTTGTGAATTGTTCGTTCACAATTCACGAATGTAGCGACTTCGCCATTAATTATAGATTTTTGGACACAGTCTTCTTAAACAGAAATACTTTGTGTTGTTTTGGTAATGTCTTTAAAAAAAACTATTGGGATAATACTCCATCCCCCAACACACAGAGCATCAATGCTGCAAAATCATTAGTAATGTCATTATTTTGGACTGGCAATAATTGACAGCTCATTTTCCACAGCAATTTGTCAGTTTCCCCCTCGCTTGGTTTCCCACGGGCGAGATTTGTGGATGGGACGTCTAATGGTTGCTTCTCTTCTGAGCCGATTAATCGGATTGATCGCGATTTAATTGATTATTGAAATAATCATAAACTAATCCAGCAATCGACTAATCGATAACTGGAGGATTCCAGGTGATGAGAGAACGTGTTCTGAGTAATAATTAAGTCAAAACTGTGCAAACATGTACATTTTGCATTTAATATAAAAGACCTGTCTGTAAATATGTTTTACATATGCTTCACCTGATTCAAATTCTGTAAAAAAAAACAAACAACAAAAGCTCTTGTTAAACACATTTTGTTATCCTATTATTAGTCAGTTAATGCAAAAAATAATAAGCTTATTCACTCTACACTTTATTGATGTCAAGCAGAAACATCTGAGCTTTTCACATGTCGCTGTTAGGATTTTATTGATATATTTATTTGTTTAATAAATAAATATTTCAATTTATTTGCATCTCTTAATATATTTTTATTTTGTATAAAAAAGGCTAACATGATAAATCTGCAGAAAGTGCCTTTTTTTGTCAAAATGTTCAATTGTCAAAATAACTAATAAAATAATAAATGATTGAAATTATTATTAGTTGCTGGTATCACTCTTTTGAAAGTATTTGCCCACCTGAGCTGTAAATCTTCTTGTGCTGACGTTGCACAATGTTAAAAAAAAAACAAAAACAACAACAATATTTTTATTCAGTGTTTCAATCTGACTGGGTTAATTCTGGTTGCTGAATACAGAAAGTGGGCCGCATACAAATTCACTCCACACTTTTCAGATTTATATCTTCAAAATGCTCTGTGATGCAAAATCTCCACTAGACACGGCGAGTTCGAGATTGTCGGGTGAAATACGTCGAAGCGGTATGAATACTTCTGCCAGACACTCAAGTTAAAAACGAAGCAGTCGAGAAACTATCCCGCACATCATGTAAAATAACGCTATGATTTTTATTAAGTCACTTCATTGAGGAGGAAAACTGTGTCGGAAAGCTCCAAATTTAGCTCCCCGTGCTTCACAATGGGTGCACTTAATCCCTAAACAATGGAGGAGGAGGGGGGGAGGCTAAGTGGCAGAGCAGATGCAGTGATAAGGCCCTCGTCATCAGGCAGGGCGAGGAGGACGGTGCGGGACACCAGCACTGCCACCCCCTATGGGAAGACTCGTCATGCCTCCTTTCCAGGGGAGACGAAAACAGACGAAACTGGAAACTTGCACAGAAACTGTTTACATCTGGGCACACGGCCCACATCCGCGGAACTGAGGACCGAGCTTGCCCCCATTTCTCATGCTGCTGCTGCTGCTGACACAGGCCGAATGCCAGCAAAGAGATGGCGGCGCAGATACGTGTGAGTGCGGCAGGGTAGCCTTAGGAGTGAAAGCACAACAAGCAAAAAGATGAAGGCTGATAAACCTGCCGTACTTCTCTCATCAGTCTGAAAACACTTCTGGGAGCTCCAAGGTTTTCTGGGACCCTGAGCTCACCCTAAACCGGCTTTGGGCGGAGACGCCGACTTGAGTTTGAGACTGAAACTCCAATCACATCGAAGTTGCAAGAATTAAAGATTTGAGACTCAACTTAGAGTGTTCAGTCTGGTGGACTCGGCTCGACTACCAAAACTGCGTAATTTCTAAGATTTCCAGCTGCTGCTGTTTGCTTTCACACTGCATCACGTCAAATGAGCCAAAGCCTCTGAAGGAGCTGTTGACCTCCCTGCCTGTGGTGGCGCCACAACAAGAATCAACTGAAGCAGTCGCAGCAGGGTTTCTCCAGTCTTTGGCTAAAAACCACAAGCTGTTTCTCCTGCTAGTGCTGGCATTAGCACACATGTTTGTGGAGGTTGTTCGACCAAACAGGACTGGTGTGAACGCACCGTTGGCCTCCAGGTCCAAGACTCAAGTCTTGGTGAGCAGAGAAGGGAGCTGAAAAAGAGCGCCCTGCTTTATTAGCCAGTAGCGTTAGCAAATTGCAGGATGTTCCCGTTAGCCGTAGCTTCACGACGATAAATACATGACGGCTCTTCAACTGACCGCCGCGATAAATGACTTTAGGAAAACAAAGTGAACGCAGCTTACCTTCGACATTCTCCCGCCGTTCAGCTAGCTACGACGTTAGGAGGTCACTTCCTGCTGAAAATCTAACAATAAAAGCTGGTGGTGTTCCACTCACACAGAGGTCAATACATTGATTTGACCTGGTTCGCTGTGTTGTAAAGTAAGTATGGCTTTTGTTTGAAATGAGTGTCTTTATCCTTTAGAAGTGAAAACATGTGGATTTTAAGTATTATTAAAATATCAGAGTAAAGAGAAAAACCCCTTCCAAATAAGAACACAATGTAATTGAGTGGAAATTCAATATTATGTGGTTTTAACGCCTTTCTTTTCTTAAAACATGAATGGTTTTTTTGTAAATATAATTGGGTACAATCACACTTAACCTATTTTCAATAATAAAGAGCAAGCTTTAGCAGATTTTTGGATGATAATTTCATTTGCTGTGTTAGAGATGCACTAGGTGTCATGGATCCAATGCAAAATGTTTAACTTCAGTCATTAGAGACTTGAGTTTATTGACTCTGAGATTTGACTTGTGAACGTGTCTGACGTCTTCTTATGGGAACAACACACACTAAACTTACAAATGAAATTTCCTTATAAATGCGGCACAATTTAAAGGACAATAAAAAAGCTTTGAAATGGTATATTTTTTGTGACAGGAATCTCTGTTGTGACACAAACTTCAAGTTTTTTTGTTGTAACACCCTCCTATCTTAGTTCACTTATGCTTCTGGCTGGCCAAAGTGTCATTTTAACCGTATTTTAGACAGTTTCCTGAAGGCAACATGTTTAGGTCCAGCACTGCAGCCGAGCTTTTTCATCTCCACATCAAGACGCCGCACGGCAATTAGAAGTTTAGTGCTTCTTTTCTTTCTTTTTCTGTACAGCGGGTGCAGCATCTGATGGGTTTATCAGGTAATCGGTGTTTGACAGGGCTTCAGAGAAGCTGCTCCCGTTTCAAAGCCCTCTCTCCTGGTGGGAAAACTCAGTGCTGCTGCTTTCCACCGTCTCGTCCAGCCAGAGCCCGGCCGGCGTCCCACAACAAAGCTCCCGAAGTCCTCAGCAGGACTTTATGAAAGGATCTTTAAAGAAGGAGGTCACTTTTTAAAACATGGATCAATAAAATCCATTCCCCCACGCGCAGCGATCCTCCTCTCCTTCCACCGCTTTGTGACTTATCAGCAAAATTGGGGACACTATCCGAGATATGGGTCCGCCTTGTAATTCTTGTTTTTCTTCTTTTTTTATTTTTTGTATATTTGTATACGTAGTCACATTTCCCTTTTCTTTCAAAGATAAGTGCTTGCTAAATCAGTACAATTTCACAATGACTTTCTTAAAATAATTCGGTGTCATTAGGTCATAAGGATGCCTGGCAGTGTTTATTTAAGGAAACCTGGAGGGGAGGAGCAGAGTCTGTTCAGTTTTTTTTTTTTTTTTTTTTTTTGTGGAAAAAAGTGCAGCATCGCTCGTCTCATGAGTCAAGGCTGCAGCTCGAGTCTTCACGATTTAAATATAACCCCACTCCCCGTTAGCGCTGTCACTCACAGGCCGACGGTGACTGTTTGACCTCATCCGCCACGCTCCCTCTGCAGAGACCTGCAAAAGTATTCACACCCAGTCAAACTTTTCTTTTTCCTTTTTAAAAAAAAAAAAACAAAACAAAAACGTTTATCAGTTTACAACCTCAAATTTAAATGCACCTTTTTCGGATTGTAAGTAAGCATGTCACAATAAGCAAACAATTCATCGCACAAGTTCAAATGAGCTCCATGAGTTTCTTTCTTTTTTTTTTTTTTTTTTTCTTGTAGGACAGTTTTGTTCCAGTTTTGGTTGGTGTTTCTATTTTGGATATTTTAAATATCTTCAGTACAGTTCATTGGGCTTTGATCAACATATTACTGGAAATGGCCCTAAAACTGCGATATTATCGTTTATCGCTATAATTTCTGGGACAATTTATCGACTTGCAAAGTTCGCTATTCTGACAGGCCTGATTGTACGTGATAAACCAGAGTAGCGTATGTGTGAGAAGTGAAAGCCAAATTACACTTTAGAGTTATTATTATTTTTTTATTTGTCAAATCAAAATCTGAAAAGTGTGGTGTGGATTTGTATTCAGCTATCCCGAGTAAGTGCTTTATGGAACGAGATTTCAAACAAGCCCGGACTGAAAGGTTCTGCCAATTTTTCTGCGCAAAACGTAACAAGATCGGCTGCATGTTTAGTTTTTTGTCCTGCTTAAGTTGAACCAAGTTTCTGGTGTTTAGCTCCATCTTCTGTCAACCAGCCTCACTGTCTCAGCTGAAGTAAATAATCCCCTCAGCAGCACGCTGCCACCACTGTGTTCCAACGTGAGGACGCCAGTGATGGACCGTGTTGCTCGTATATTCACTACACATATTGTGAGGCAGACTGAAAACAGTTTCTTTAGTTTTTTATTCCAATAGTAGTTTTATGTTGTTCCATTCTGCCAAGAAGACCAGAGTAGTGGAGCGCACAGCTCATGATAGTTGTCCCTGTTTGCAGATAAATCCAGCGACTGTTTCTTCTTGTTGGTTTCCTACAGCTCCTTCAGACTAGCTGTGGATCTTTTGCCTAACTTGCCTCATGAACTCTAACATTACCTGTCAGTTTGGGTGGATGCCCTCTTTGGGTTGTTGTCTGTGAGACTTGTTTGTCTGAGGTTTCATTGACGCTCCAGAAGACGGCATGAAGAGCCAGCGCTGTAAGTGACGGGGCGTTTCCGCCGCCAAATATACGGGTTAACCATTCCCAGCACGCAATGGCTTCTAGGTGGGTTTGGTTGGAAGTCGGAGGCGGCCCGCTCCTGTTGGACGGAGCGATTTCTGACGGCCACGTGCGGGTCTTAAGGTTCTTTACACCCTTCGCTGACGATCTGCAATTTCACCTCACTGTGATCATATGAACGGCGCTATATTGGCCTGTAAAGTTATTTAACGGTCATCTGCAGCGCATGATGGACAGTAAAAGTTGGTGCAATCCGGCACACCATCTCAACCTTTAAAGGTTGTTGTCCGTGGTAAAGTTTTAACAACTGGTATAAAAAAAAAACCATCTCAAGCGGGTGAAGGCTGGAACATGCCATCATGTCGGACTGATGATGATGTTATAGAGTCATGACTCTTCCTGTGGGAACGTTTATTGTGTCTCGTTCAAGTGGAACTGGACTAACTGGGAATCCCGTGCAACTTTGACAGGGACGCCCAAAATCGAGTTGGGATGGCACACGTATTTGATCAAAAACCCGTGCTTCTCAATCCGCGGCACTGCTGCCGATCGAGTACCAGTAATGACAACCTCAGAATAATTTTAGCGTCAACTATTGTTAGGTTTAGAAAAAGAAGAAGCTGAGTAGTTTGAGAAAATGGTCTCTGCTTCAAACAGATACTCGTCAAAGGGGAAGTGCAGCAGAGAATGCTGTGAGAACGCCCTCGCTGAAAGTGAAGGAGACGACGGTGAACCAGGAACATGTGCAGCTGCTGCCGACGCAGGAACCTCTGAACTCAGAACCTGGATCTGGGAGTGACGGGAAACCCAACCGGACCGGGCTTTAGCTGCGAGTCAGAAAACCAGCAGTTTACCAATCGTTCTGCTACCAGCGTCTGACTGCAGGCGTTTTAGACATTCGACAACCGACGCCGTGGCGTTCAGGCTTTCTGCCATGGAAGCCAAAGTCGTCGAGATGAACGCAAACATATTTTTGAAGTTTACAGATACATTTGTTTGCCATTTATAATTCTATCTGCTTAGTAAACTAAAGTAAATGTGCAATATTTAATAGCAATGAAAGGATCTGTGTCAGTCATGGTTGATCCAAAACATCCAAAGTGTCTTGAACAAACGTGTCATTAAAAGGCAGCAGGCGAACTGCTTATTCATTTCTTGGGGGACTGATTGTGGGCTAAAAAAATTTTAAAATATTTTTTAAAAAGAGGTTCCAAAATGAAACTTTGTGTGGAGATGTACAGGTAGAATGGATTTCAAATGAGCTGTGCCGATCCTACCTCCTGACTGCAGAAGAAACAAAATAAATGGGGGTTCCAGCTGCCAATAAACCATTACATTAAACCAGTTTTAAGCCAAGTCACACTTCATTCATACCTAAAGCTTCCAAAATAAGTACATTTCATATGAACAGTAACTATGCTGCTCCAACGTTTTTGCTCAAGCATGAAGTTAGCGACTGATCAATAATCTCTTGCAGATGTCATGACCTCAATCTGCTGCAAAAATTTATATATTTACTGTCTGAAGTTTCTTAAAAAGGCTTCAATAAAAGCATTATTCCCTCCATCTCCATGGAAACTCTGAAAGAGGAAGTCGGAGCTTCCTTTAAATGTTTCCACTTATGTTAGCGGATTTTATCAATGCATTTTAATGCAAACTGTGTAAAACACTGTGACATTTAACCTCGGTGGCTGGTTTGAAACACTCCTGTGAAGAAAAGAAAAAAAGCATCTTTATTACGCACCAAATGATTTGCTTCAAGCATCATTTTGATGATTACGACCAAATGCTGAAAAACAAAACAAAATGCAATTACACAAGACACACAAAAAATGATTTTTATGGCCGAGACTATCACAGGGACAGACGGGCTTAGCAAGGAGAGGAAAATACAAAAGTCTGTATTGCTAAAGAAACAGATTGGCAACACAATGGCATATCCAGGCATTTGAATGGAAAGTTAAGTGGAAGGATAAAGTTTGGTGGTAAATGTGAAGAATCAGCAGAGATGACCACAGACTGGTAGGGTCTGCGAGGAGCTGTGGAAACACATTTCCTGTATGTCTGCCGGCCTGAGTGTCGGTACGTGCAGGCTGGGAGTCGGAACGGGTCGGGCTTTAAAAGCGCTGCTTTCACTTACTCACCACGCTGCTGAGTAAGAGAGAGAAGGGATCGCTCTGGAGTGAGTCAGTTCTCATTCTGACTCCCCAACAAAATGTCTGGATTGTTCTAGTCGTTGCTTTGGTTTCCATGCAATCATGCGCTCGCTTGCAACATTTTCGCGTTACATGTTCTGCTGCCACTCGTTCCACATGTTCCAAGAAGCGAGCAGATTTGAACGCGTCACACGGGAAGAGCTGCATGAGCAAACTGGTGCAAAAGAGGAGAAAATGATCATGTTTGGTTAATATGATCCAGCTCAGAGATAAAGACCAACTGTGTGAAATTATATTTTACTGTAGTATAGTAGTATTGTGTTTTGATTGTTTGTTCTTTTCCAAAAAATAAAGCATAAAATTACATCTGGCAAAACAAAAGCAAGGTTCTGATGAACCAATGAGAATTTTTTAAGGTCTAAATGATTCTGATTATTATCCATCCCAAACGGCAAACCCAAGGTCCTCTTCGTTGATTATTTTTTAAACACAAACCGACCATGAAGGGAAAAATGAACGGCACTTTTGTGCTGAATGAGACAGAAAACTACTGTTTTAAAAGATTGCCACCATTTGTGCCTCATATCAAATGACAACAACCTTTTATGAATTTATTATTATTATTTTTGTTTTAGAAAACTCAGAAAAGTACCTGAAAATTCTGACAAAAAGAAAACAAAAAAAAGTTGAAGTTTTCAGTTTTGATGCTTTTAACAAGAAAATATTTTTGGTTTCAGTATTTTATCAAAATATTATTGGTCAGATTTACCTACTATTATCATTGTTGTTATTATTGGGCCGCATCAATGACTCAAAGCAATCAAAATGATAAGTTTTTAATGAAAAGGGACGACTGTTACTCCACTGGGTTAGTTTTTCAGGAGTCATCCAGAACATGTGATGTCTGAGTGAGTTTTCCTTTACGGCCCTGCAGAGATATGCTGTGATTGATTTAACGAATGAGACACTGAGTGAGGGGGTTCTGAACTGACCAAAGGTTGAAGTCGACCTTTGTTTGAGGATTTGCTTTTTAAAAAATAATATGAAATCAAATACGAAGCAAGAGGCTCTTGAGTAGAAGGAAAAGGCAACGTTTGTATTTGTCGTCTAAGAAACGACCCGAATCCTTTGTTCAAATATCCGATATCGCGATGGATCAAATTAAAAGGTGCAACTCTTTTTGTTGTAAGAAAAATGTGACTTTGCTAAACCGCCTTGAGATTATTAATAATAACAATAACAATAATAAAAAAATCTTAACCAATTAAACTCTGCTGCCAGTCTTGGCCAGGATTTTCTTGCAAGAAGAAATGTTTCATCTCAGTGAGATTTTCCTGGTGTAATAAAAATTAATAAATAATAATAATAATAGTTTTTGCCTGTAAAGATAAGTTGAGTGGACAGGAGTAACACAGTTTCAATAAGACGCCTTTGGGGCCAAAATGCAGAAGCATTCAGTGACTAAACTCACGCAGCAGTTTCCAGTTTCCTGCAGCTTCGCTTCTCAGATTGGAAATGAAAGAAAACGAAAGAACTACAAGGTGAACTGACGAACTTGATCGTTCCAACAGCGGCTGGTTTTACATCAGGTTCAGACGAGAAGTGACCATGTGGAGGGACCTCTGCTGATTGTTGTGATTATTACAAAATAAAAGCACCTTTCGTCTTTAGCTTTCACTACTGCATCTAATTTCCACATTAAAAGCTGCACAAATGTCAAGTCTCAAAAGACTTGACGCCATTTGCTGTCTTTGCAGCTTGTGCACAAGTGTCTGTGCAGGGAGACAACTCGCGGTCAGGCTGCCGTGAATGAAGCTGATTTATGAGAGTCTGAAACAACAACCCGTCTGGAACTGAAAGCAAACCGTCATCACGCCCTCGATAAGCCTTGCTGTTTGCTCGTAACCTTTCATTTCAATCTTTTTGAGAAGACTTTTTTTTTTCCTCCCATTAAAAAAGCCAGAACAAAGTACTTCCTGTATCTCAGCCACAAGTAGATCAAACAAGCACTCGGGTTCACTATAGGATAAAGGCCTGCGTCCTCCTAAATAGATCCCCTTTGACAACCGCACCAAACACTGTTTGTTCATCCCCTCCCCCTTTTTTATTCTTTTCGCTAGTTATTTTAACGGAGGCCGCGCACACGGCGCGTAATCACAGGGAGCGGCGAGGAGGCGACGGACGGCGGCGGCCGCGAGAGGCAAGAGTGACAAAAGCCTCAAGCCAGCCGGAGCCGGAGGCCTTCTGAGAAACCTCACGAAGGAGTTATGACACAAGATGGACGCCACAAGATGACGCATCAGTGGGAGAGTGACACACCCGGTTCCAAGGAGGCCTCGCTAAACTTGACCAAAACACATGACTCCGCTTCCATATTCGACTGTAAGAGACGCCCACCGAAAGTCAGCGGGCCGAAAACAACAACAAAAAAAGAAAAAGAAACACGATTCACATTTCGTCGCTTTGAGAACGCGGGTCTTTTTTTGGCGGTCGCGCCGAGGTTGCGATTATAACGTGGCCCTTGTCAAAGTGCTTTCATTGTAAACATCTGAAAAACGTGTTTGCACCTCTTCGTTTGAGGCCCCAAAATAAATTCGAGCAATAATCGCACCATGAATTAAAAGGAGCTCAATGATTTCCATTTATACAGTTGTGAGAACGGTCTCGAAACAGCAATGTCATCGTTTCCTGCAATGTCTTCTGAGACAATGTACCGTCCATCAAAATGAGTTAAATAGTTGTATATTACCTTCAGTAAAAGCAACTGTTCCGTTAACTACTCTGCAGATCACCCGTCTACATGGTAATGGCCAAATCATGCTGCGGGAATGTAAGAGGCGGCTAAAGACCAGTGGTTGAGATGCTGCTTCACTTTCCAGCTACATGTGAAGCCAGAGCCACAGGCGTGTTCATGTGTCAAGATGGGCTCAGTCAAAGTCCAGACCCGATCTGGACCTGACAGTCGAGGTCCGTCCGCGCTCGTCGTCACACAATCTTACTGAGCCGGTGAAATTTTGCAACGAAGAATTTCCCTCTTCACATGTACCACAAAACACTTGGAGGTGAAATTGGAGTAAAAAGTGATTCATTGTACATGCAACGTCTTCAACATCTTCTCCATTGTCATTTTGAAAATCTTTTTGGAAACATTTGTAATCGTCTTTCCGCTTCACATGCATCCATGTCTCGGAACATTGAGCTGTTTGTTTTCTCTGCCTCACTGTTCCCGAAAAACCAGAGCGCGTTCCTCTCTCTCCTTCCCCCTTTTTTTTTTTTACTTTTCCTGGACGAAGGCATGTTACAGATACAAACTGTCTCAGGGGGAATTGGACTTTTCCAGCTTTCCAGGTTTCGCCAGATCACACATGCTGGTGACGGAGCCGGGGGGGCTGACCCTTAATCAGCCGAGCTTTGTCAACAACAACTGAGAGCCACAATTATCTGCCCTATAGATAGGTGGGCTGCGCTCCGGGATCCGGGGGCTGTGGAAAGGGAAGACGCTGTCAGATTGCAGTGGGGGTGGAGGGAGGAGAGAGACAGAGAGAGAGAGTCTGCCTTAACCTCTGTGGCTCGTGTTTCTACTGCGTACTAATGGACCCCTGTCATCATTATGGACAGAAACAGGAGGGCGCCTGCCAGCTGCATGACCCCCATAAAACAGGACAGGAAATCCTCACAGGCAATGAAAGGGAAAAGACTCTCTCTCTTCTCCTCTCTTCTTTTCTCTTCTCTTCTCTTCTCTTCTCTTCTCTTCTCTTCTCTTCTCTTCTTTCTCTTCTCTTCTCTTCTCTTCCCTTCTCTTATGACATCAGAGAGCATCGCTTGTCCCTGTAGAAGGAAGGAAAGCTGAAGGTGTTGATATTGTTGAAATGTATTTTGCTCCTTTCCCATCTATACGGCTTCTTGTCCTGAAGTCATTTTGTAGCTGATCTGGTGGTACGCTTTGAAGATTTTTTTTTTTTACCCGAGCTTTACCTTTATGGCTTGAATTGCTCCTTCAATTTTTATTCATTTACTTATTTTATGATGTCCTTTCCTCACAGACATTTTGTGAAGTGCAGCATCAAGTGCAATATGGCTTAATAGGTTTATTTTTGGTGTAGTGGATTCTTCAGCCATTTAGCCCAGAATTGATTTTACTTTGGCTAAAAACTCTCCTAGCGAGAGTTTTTGCTTTTCTTTGAAGACTGACACCATTTTTGGCCAAAACGCCTCTGGCCCACTGACGGTGGGGCAATCCCGTGCGTACGTACCACGCGGAGCATTATAGCGTCTGGAAATTGTAGTTGAAGGTGAACCAAACTTGCGAAGGTCTGCAACTATCTTCTTGGCTGACTCCTTTTGGTCTTTTCATGATGTCATATGAGGGTTTGTTTTAAAATACATCCACATTCAAATGTTTTGAATAAGTTTACAAAAAAAACAAAAACATGAAATTGACATTCAGGCTCTCTCAGATTTCTTAAAAGCATACTAATCTCAATGTGTGTAAAGGTACATTTTAAATAAAGTATTCTGGATCTCAGCAAATTGAGTTCATTTTGGTAATTGTACTTTTTAGCCTTAATACCAGAAAACTTTAACTAGATTTAATTGTTACCCCTGAATTTCAGTCTAATGTACCGCCTATAAATAACTGAATGGTTTATCACCACAATACATTAATGACCTGCTGGTGTTGTATCAACCTCCCAGTCCTCTCAGCTCTTCTGGTTCTGGGGATGCAGAGCAGAACCAGAACCAGAACCCAACATGGAGGAGCAGCATTCGGCTTCTTTGTACCACAAACCTGGAACAAACGTCCAGAAAACTGCGAAAACCTGGAACACCCGCTTCCTTTAAATGCAGACTAAAAACTCAGCTGTTTAGAGTTGCTTTTGAAACCTAATCATGAAACACTAATCAATAATCCGATGTGCAAAATGCAACGCTGTTGACTTTGCGGTGTTGTGCTTTTGTGACATGAAGCACTTTTGAAACGGTGCCTTTCTGGCTCCAGGTGCATGTTGAGGCTGTGGAGCAGTTGCTCTTCCACGCTGTATGTATAATTATTACATACAGTGGGTCGCCCTTTGCTCTGTTACTAAAGTCCAACAGCCTGTAATGGGACAGGACTTTGTCACACTGCTCTTTAGCAGCGTCCACTGAAACGTGACAGCCTGTTTATCAAGAGCTCCTTCCTATCAGATCCTCAGGAGTTTGTCCGCAGGAAAAAAACCCAAAAGAAAACACGTTGTCCCCAGGAAGTCAGGTTCCTTATTACAGCCAATAAAATAGTGAGCTTTATTGTAGTTTCGAGGCTACACATTAATCCACTTCGCTGAATCCTCCACAGCCCATCATGTGATTACTTTAGTCATTACCAGTAGTGCAGTCATAATTACTCTGTAGTCTGTCAGGGTATGGTGACAGGGGAAAATGTGGCATCATGATTTATGCAAAAGGGCCCAATTCCAGTCTCAACCAGAAAAGGAGATTAACCCCCCCACAAAAAAAAAAGTCACGATCACATGATTTTATATTAAAAAAAGAAACGCTGCACTCGCCTTGTTTCGTGAGCAAGCATGAAAGTGCACACGCGTGAAAGCTTAGGATTGCGAATGCATGTCCGAGTTCGCGTGTGTGCGTCTGCGTTGCGGGCATGTGTGTGTTGCGAGCCGCGTCCATGGAGACGTCTGTGTGCGTGTGTCGGCTGCATGATTCACAGTGTCACAACTGTGAGCAGAAAGGACTGGACATCCTGAGCGGAAACCACAGCGATCGAAGCTGCGTTTCCCTGCGACATCCCAACCTAACACTCTCACAAAGAGTCACTTGACTGGACCCGCATATAGGAAGTGAAAGAGGAAGCCCCACTCGTCCATCCTGTCCTCCAGCCCGGTCTCTTCTCTGCCGCTTCACGTGAAACGCGCTTGAAGGCCCGCCGCAGAGGGTGTGAGAGTCTTACGGTTGCAAAACAAGAGTGGAAGAACCGGCTGAGGCTGGAAACGGTTTGCTGCCGAGGGTCAAATGTCTGGTCAGTTGACTTTTAGCCACACAAAGAGAGAGGCAGAGAGAGTGAGGGGTCAGTGACTATCATTACTGTGAAAACAGAATGTGGGGATTTGAACATCAAATGGTAAATGGACTTATGTGGCCCTTCATCAAGTACAGAAGACCACAAACGCTTCACACTACAGTCAGTCATTCACTTGCTGACGGTGGCAAGATATCTCTGTGCTCTGACAGAGGCCAGACTGCCATGCGCTGGCGCCACCAGGGCCTCTGACCATCAACAGCAGGCAAGACGGGTGACATGCTGAACCCCAAGGACACAGCGGCAAACCGACTGAGTCGGGCAACCCATCGATTGCTGGGCAAACTCCTACCGCCATCGCCACCGTCATCGGTGACGGCTGCTCAGCTCATCACACAACTCTGATTTCAAGCAGAGTTAAGTTTTGCTCAAGGACACAATGACAGAGGTGGATGTAGTGGCGACTGAACCAGCAACTCCCAGAGTTCAAGACAAATTTCTGCCATCTACCATTTTTGATATAGACGGTCGTCAACATCAAATAAGTCATTTATGTGTGACAGTCAAGACCATTGAGCTACATGGGCTGTTTGATCCGAAACATTGATACTATATATATTATCTCAAAGTCAGTATTGGTATCGGATATTTTGTTTGGATTCCGTCTTGAAATTTCATTTTATTTTTGAATTGTGATTTCTAAACTCTAAAAAAAGATCTTGCTTTGAATTGTTCTGAAGACTCTTTTCACACTTTAAGAAGCAATACACACGAATCTGTTTTGTTTTTATGTTGTTTCTGTTTATCATGTAAAAATGTGACTCTAAACCAATGAAAATCTCTGCCAGATTGAGTTTTACAAAAATAATTCTAAGGGAAAAAAACCCTGCAAGATCACATCAAGGTCAAAAGTTTGATGATACATCAAACGTAAATGATAAGTATCGGTATCGGCGATGCTGGCCCTATCTAACTGGAATCGGATCGATACTGAAACAAGCTGTATCGCACAGCTCCAGTCCAAACCCCCAGTGTTGAGGGGGCTGATAACGCAGCCAGAGGGAGTGAGGGGTGGTTGGCTGTGGGGTTGTTTGGCCCGGCTTTAACCCTGGTGGCTCGTGGCCTCTGGCTGTGTTCATTGGTGTTAGTGTGTGCAGCCTGGCAGCCTGCATTCCTCTGCCTCTCCCCACACAATGGTGAGTATCTGCAGCATTCCTCTGTCTGTGTCCGCTGTCTGAGACGCGGCCGGGCCTCGGCGGACCGCTGGCACCACGCTCTGCTCAAAACTGAACTTTCCGGCCAGCACGCAAAAGTCGTGTGCGGCTGAAATCTAACACTGAATATCCCCCTAAACACACCGTCCGCAGTAAGAAACCTGAGCACTTTGCCATCATGCTGGGAGGATGCTGTTCTCTGTCATGGATATGGAAGCTGGTCAGAGTGCATTGGAAAATGTAGGTAAATGCAGGGCAGATATGGAAGAAAGCCACTTAGAGTCATGAGTCTGGTAAATGCATGCCTTAGAACGGCCCAGTCAAAGACTCGACCTAAACCTGGATGAGATTCCTTGTAAAGTCTCGAAGCACCGAAGTTACGTCGAACCAGAATGAACTTGAGCCATTTTGTTTCTGCTGTCGTGCAAAGCCGGTGAAGACATACCCTACAAGACCTGCAGTTGTAATGGAGGGGGCCGATTTCGAATGCTCACCACACTTTTCGCATTTTTTAACCTCAAAAAGGTTTTTAAAGCCACCTATGATCTCCTTCCACTTCACAATTACGTGCCAAAGTGTCTTGGTCAACTTCAACGGCGAAATCCCGGGAAGTTGGTGCTTAAGGGACTGAAATGCGTAAGAGTCGAAGGGGTTTGAACACTTTTGAGAACCACTGTCGTGTCGCCTTGTTTTGGTGCAGTTCTTTCCCCTCCTCTCTTTGTCTCGTCCCTCTCTGCAGAAGCATGTTTATCTCCCCTGTTCTCCAGTCGCCTTTCTCTTGTTCTGATGCCACGGCTGTGCAGACACCTATCCCTCCTGCTGACTCAGTAGCCAGCCTCAGGCACTGTGGGCTCGGGGTGTTGGTGGCAGCGAGGCTGGGAGGGAGGGATGGAGGGATGGAGAGAAGAGAGGAAGAGAGGGAGGGGAGAGCGAGGCTCCCACATCAGGTCCCAACAGCCTATCACGTGCGAGAGAAAAGAGCTGGCTAATCGTTTCTACAATGGCAAACTGTCACACAGCACCACAAAACCGCTCTGCTCGCCAACACTTCTACAGTATTATTCCACTGTTCCTTAGAAAGCCCCATGTGATGCATTCGAGTGCGCAAGCACCCGATGGGGAGGGAGTGTGGGGGAAACGGCGCTCAAAAAACCGCAGAAATACACCAAAGTATGTGATTTTGTGCAGAGGCTTGCAAATCAGTTTTGATTTTTCTCCACATTCCAAACGTGAAATCTGTCACTCTTAGGCACAATTGAACAGATTTGAAAAGCAATGATGTAATTCACAATCAACCGGACAAAATTCAGTTCACGGCCTGTCAGCAAACAGCTGCCTGAGTGGCTTTGCCGGCCATTAATAAGGTCTGAAAGAGGCAGCGGACTTCTATACGCAGGTTTATGAACTTTCCACTGGTCACGTCAAGATAAAGTTTCCTGGTGTGTTTTTTTTTTTTGCAACGTCACAGCGAGCAGACCTTTGCGGATCAGGCCGGTTTGTTTTTTTTTGTTTTTTTCTAGAAAAGTTGCTTATGCAGAGCTGCTTTCCGTCGAGCGGTGAGATGAGCGAAGCGCCGTCCGTGAGGGTCACGCGTGTTCCAGCAAATTCCTGTTAACTGAGCCACCTCGCTCCCGGCTGGGCTCTCGCTGACAGGAGAGGAGTTACAAAGTGTCCTGTGACGGCAAAAAAAAAACAAACCCAAAACAAAACAAAAAAAAAGAAAGAAAGAAAGAAAGCAGGAAAAAAAACACTCTGAGATTCTCATAAAGGAGGCTATAAACTCCCTTTTACAATGTGACCACTTATCAACCATTATCACTCTGGCCTTGGGACTATTACGGTCATCCAAATATTGTTGTAGTGTTGAACTGGGAATGATCTTCAGTCCGGAACTTTGCTGTTAAGTTTTCACACACACACACACGCACACACACACACACACACGTTAAAAAAAGAGAGAGAGAAAAACAACAAAACGACGTATGGAGAAAATTCCTCCAGAGCAGGGCCAGCTGCGCCGTGTGCTGCTTGTTTCTCTCTTCCTCTGGTGATGAATGCAGAGGTGATGTGTTTGTCTGAGGAAGAGAGTCGAGGGGAAGCCTGATTTCCACTCTGTTTTATCTGTGCCCTGCAGCCCCCCCTGCCCGATACCTTTCACAGGCCCCGGGGGTCCCACAGGAAGCAGCACTCCGCAGAGGGCAAAGGTCAGGCAATGACCGTTCACCGATGCACAACGCCAAGCGGGTCCGCCGAACCGCTTTGGCTCGAAAAATAAAAACTAAGAAGTGAGTCTCGGTGCAGGGGATTATTTTAAAGCGGCAGAACATTGAGGAAGCGACGTCTGCGCCTGCACACATCTGTTTCCTTTTCGTGTTTACGCGCGTCGTGCTGCTGCAAGCTCGTCTGTGCAGAATGGCTGTAACCTTCGCTTTCTTCTTCTTTGCTCTAGTCCAATTTGACATGATGAATATCACTGAGACAAAAGTGCTCGACGAGGTTCCCGTAAATGTGAAGCGTCATCTGGATCAATCGGCCAGAGCTTGAAAAGAACCGATCAGCCTCCCTCTTCGCCGGACGGCGGATGAAAACACTGGAAAATCAGATTTTCAGCCATGTTTGCTGAAGGCATCGGTGTTCAAACCTCCCCTACTTGCAGTCCATAAACACTATCGTCTTTAATTGAACCTTTAATAAAAAGATTAGAGGGGTAAAGATTTGATGCATGAATGGAGATAATCTTGTGACAACAACAACAAAAAAAAACTAAAATTAAATGGAACTGGCAGCTTTATTGCACCAAAACTAGAAACTCCCACCAGTTTTGGCCCATCGACGCATCAATGAAAAACATGCTCTTTGATTAACTGTACTGGGGTTTATTAAAATCAGCATAAATGAGAAATAATCTCGCAACTTATTCGTTTTTTATGCTATCAAAAAGGACTCCATTACATGTTTTTAAATGAGTATTAGTTCCTAGGGGAAAATAATCAATAACCAACATCTGAAACACTAAAAAAAAACTACATCCTGCATCATTTCTGCTCCATAAAACATCGGCTCGCAGCTTCTCTTTTCTTTCACGCACTTTTTGAGTGGGAATAAAACTTACTCGGTCGTGTTGTGGCAGCAATATCGGCAGATCGGACCTCAAAGGAAAACTGGACGTCGGTATCGGCAAAAAGAATAAAACAAACACCAAACAGTCGGTGCATCTCTGTGGCAAACTAATCTGACAAGGCGACAAAGATGAGGAAGAGTGTGAGGTGATGTTGCACGGTAGCGATGGTTAAGAGCAGGAAAATGATTTGTCTGCAGATAAGACTCAAAGTTAAACTGTCAGATTAGGTTTATTGATCCAAATAAATGAAAAAGACAAAAAAAAAAAAAACCCAAAACAAAACAACAAATAAAAAAAAACAGGTATTAGATGGAGAAAAAAACCCTACATATATATATTTTGCATAATTAGATATTTTTTGGAAGAAAGGCTGATACTGTCCAGCAGAATCCAATTCGCAGAGTATGACTTGTTTCAGTAATTCATTCTCTCCCACCCAAACAAACCCCCCTGAACCCCAACCCCCCAAAATAAAACAAGCAAAAACACAAACCATGATTTGAGCAATAAAAAGAAAAGCAGAGAGAGAGAGAGAAAAAAATCACCTCAATAAAAATGAACCATTAACTAAATGATTACATGGATGCTAATAAAAGCAAATCTGATTTCAAGTATTTCCTTTCAGACAAAATACAGATAAGCTATGGCAGTATAAAATAAAAACATCTCATACATGACCAGCATGCATGCATCACTGCAACCCCCCCCCCCCCCCCCATACCTCCCCCCCACTCATTCTCATTAGTTTGTGTTGTTTTAAACTATTATTTCAGTCACTGCGTCTCAATGATGAGGATGAATTCTGTTGCTGTTGTTGTTTTAAATGACTAACTCACATTAAATACTCTGGTGAGGAAGGGTTGTCGCTGGTGGAGCCGGTTTCGTGGAAGCAGTTCGCACCGGACAGCTTCTCGCATTTGAGTTTGTACGCGTCCCTCTCCCGGACCAGCCTGCTCAGTTCGTGCTTCAGCTGCTCCACCTGCGTCACCAGGCTCGTCTTCTCGTGCTCCAGGATGTGCTTCTGCTGCACGCGCTTGAAGCGGCACGACTGCGCGTAGCCCCGGTTCTTCAGGGTCCGGCGCTTCTGCTTCAGCCGCATCACCTCCTCCTTGCTCAGGCCCCGCAGTAGCCGGTTGAGCTCCCGGACGGACATGGAGACCAGCTGCTCGTCCGAGAAGTGCGTCTCCGCGTTGGACCGCCGGTCGTGGCGGCCGTGCGGCGGCTGGAGCTGGTGGTGGTGGTGGGCCCCGAGGACCTGCTGGGCCTCCGGCGACTCCGGGGACTCGCTCCCCATTTCGTCTTTCAGATAGGCGTCCGGGCAATGGCTGCCCGGGATGCCCTGCAGGTCGGGGTGACCCGGGAGGCCCGGGTAGTGCTGGACGGGGTCGCTCAGGTGGCCGTAGCCGTCGTAGTCCGGCTGGTAGGACTGCGGGTGGTGGCCGTGGGGCGCAGACGGGTGTCCCTGCTGCGTCGTGGCCCCTATTAGGGCCTCCATCGCGTCCTCGGGCGTCAGGCCGAAGGCTTGGGGGTACATCTGGTGAGGGTACCCGCCGTTGTTGTTGGGTATCCAGAACTGGTCGCTCCCGGGGTTGGTTCTCTGCTCGTTCGGGTTGACGTTTGGCGACGAGGGGACCGAGTTGCAAGGCGTGCTGCCCGGGGTGGAGGAGACGGAGTCCGGTCTCTGCAGCTGGCCGCACGGCCCGATGAAGGAGCGCTCAAGGCTCTGCATGGTCTCCTTCTTGACGCCGAACTTCATGAAGTCAAAGTCGTTGGCGAAATCCATGGGGAGTATTCTGCAGACCCCCCACACCACCACCACGACCACCACTCCAAGTCAGGATGTGATATGGAACAAGGGGGCCTCGTCACGCAGCTCCAAGCGTATTTCATGCAGTGAGGAGGAAAAAAAAGGAGGGGGGGGGGGACTTCACTTGCAAAAAAGAAAAAGGGAAAGTACCTCCAAACTTTAAAATCGATATTTTTTGAAAAAAGTTAAAAAAAAAAAAAAGTAAAAAAACAAAAACAAACAAACAACAAAAAAAACCAGTATCTCCCAAACCTAATGAGCGCTGCTTGCCCGGGTGGAGGAACCCCGGATCTGAGAGTTGTGAGGACTCCTGAACGCTGGACGCACCTCTGTGAGCTCAGGAGAAGCGCACTTTCTTCATAAAGCTGAACTGACACGAAGTCACGCCTTCCACACTTACACCTCCACGCTGCTCTCCAATGGAAACATGCTGAACTGGCTGATTTGCATAAAAGCTGTTCCGCGTCTCCCTCTCCTACAGTCCACGGGAGAAGCTTTTTTTTTTTTTAAACCGAACACCAGTATGTAAAGATCATTGTTCTACCTATTTTAATTGAGATTTTCTCCTGACTCATAGTGGTGTGTGCTGTCAGCCTGAATGTTTAGAGAGCAGAGGGGCATTTATCAATCCCTCACCACTGAATGAATCTGATCTAAATTGGGTCTGAAATACCATATTTTTTTTCACATAACGTATTTATTTATTTGGTTATTTATTTTTCATTAGATAAATAAATATATAAAAATAGACACAAAAAAGAGGACAGGGAGTCAGGTCATTGAAAACAACACTGGTTCATGTAGTCTTCCCGAGTTGTACTTTTGTGAATACTGACATCTTGTGGACAAAAGTTCACACTGCAGGCGCAAGATAAGGGATTTACCAAACTCAGAACTGTGACGTGCCGAGACCATGTTCATTGCAGCCTGTTTTTAAATTACCAATGAAACACTGCTGTTTGTAGATCAAGCAAAAAACAAAACAAAACAAAAACAAAACAACAACAAAAAAAAAAACAATATGGCAAACATAATACTGACAAAATAAACCCTGGCAATAAGAATATTGACAATATTTTGCACGAGCCTTCTCAGAAACTCTATTAGCCGTTTCTAGTAAAGTTGCTGATTTTATTTTTTTATTTTTTATTGTTTTGAGACACATTCCTGAGGTGGACAAAAAAGGACATGGTTACAAAAGTTTTCGGTTTTGCACGTTTGTCGTCTTCCTGTTTGCAAGACAACAAGCTCAGCCAGGTTGAATAGATAAAGTTTGTGACCATCAGCGTTCAGGTTTTACTACTAATTCTCAATGTATTGTTGGTTGGGACTTTGACTGGGACTCTTAATCACACACAAATGCCTTGTTTTAAACTGTTTCACTGTAGTTCTGGCTGTGGGCTGATTCTCCTGTGACCACCACCATGTCCCACAGTGGCAAAATAGTAAAGTGAAGGCTGGTGGTCTGCCAAGTTTATAACACACTGGGGGAAACCCTGATGTTGAAAACTAAACAGGCATTGTTTTGTTCGCAGGTTTTCTAGCCACAAGCTAATTTGCAAACTCAGTCCTTGGTTGGAACTTTTGGTTTTAAAAGACTTTTAATTAATATATTCCCCTCACACACACATACGTTGAATTACTGTTTGTATTAAGAGAAAAAACACGCCAATGCATATTCGTGAATACTAATTGTCCTCAACAAAATAAGCAAGACTTCTAACATTTTGCTTCATGCCAAGTTTTCTATGTTCTTGACTATTCGGCGTCTTGACGTCAAATTAAGCATTGGATCTTCTTCACCTCTTCCAGAGTCACCATGGAGATCTTAGCTGCTTCTCTTATCTAATGTCACCTGTCAGTTTAGGTGGAAGGGCGTGTCTAGGAGCCGTACTCCTTCCATTGTCAGATGATGGGGATAGTGTTTTCCTTTACACTACCACAGCTTTAAACTTCTGCACTATGTCCGCCCTGGCATGTCAGCAATGTTCCTTGGCATTCATGATGCTGTTTATTCACTAATGTCCTCCATCCGGCCTTCACAGAAAGCCCAGAAACAGACGAAAACCTGAGCGATTACACACAAAGTGCCAACATGTATTCCGATTGCAAAGGATCTCAAAGGGTTACGGCGCGCGCCCTGGGGTGACCCTCTGTCAACGCGCACTACCAGTGAAAATCTCACTGACAAAACCTAAAGGACTCAAGCCAAAACCAATAGAAATTACTGTAAAAGAATGGCCTGGCATTGTTTTAGCTAGTTTGATTTTCTGGGAATTGAGGAAAAAGAGGAGACAGTGTGACTGAGTAAGGATTTCTCAGGGACACATACCAGGACACGTGCCAAGAGACCCGAGTGATTGTATAAGTTATGGGAAACATAGAACTATAAAAGCCAAACAGTATATGTAATAATTACTGTGCGTGAAAACATGAAGCCCTCTGAAAATGTATTCCGAGCACGCAGAGCAAACCACCAATTCCTAATATATCCATCCCCCTTTTGCACATTTTGTCACATTAGAACCACAAAACTTAGTGGAATTTTTTAGGTTTTATACAAATGAGCGACACAAAGTGGCACAAAATTATGGAGGAAAATGATACATGGTTCCAATTTCTTTTCCCAAAAAGAATGTGGGATGCATTTATGTTCACACCTCTGTACTACAATACCACCAAATCAAATCGAGTACACGCAACTGCCTTCAAAATCGGTAAATAAAATCACTTTGTGAAATGTCTCCTCAGTATTAATGGGGCTTTTCTGAGAAGGTTCCAAACCGAGCAAGACTTTGGCCCAAACTAAACAGAAGCAACCAAGAGACCCACAGGACACTTATGAGTTTTGCGCTCCACAAATCTGTTCTTTATGGGAAGTCACATTCATAAGAAAGCCAGGGAAAGTCTTGTTTGCCACAAAAGAGGCAAGGGTCACAGCAAACATGTGGAAGAAGGCGCTCTGGTCAGATAACACCGAAATGTATCGTGCTGGCCTACATGCAAAACGCCACATGTAGCGGAAAACTATCAGTTCACATCACCCTGAATGAAAGAGGCCCTTAAAACATCACGGAGTAGAGCTGTCCCAGTTTTCAGCAGGGACAAAGAAGGTGATCTGAGTTGATGAGAAAGACAAGTTAAGGAGAATACCAGGGCAAAACAGGAAGAAAACTCGTAAAAAGTTGCATTTGGTCCAGAGACCTAATTTCTATGCAGACACACAAATGCTCACATATTCGTGACGCGTTTTGATTAAACTAATTTATCTTCAGTGTAATTCCAGTACCAAGAAATCAACTTTACACCAGGTGAGTCTCTCTCACCTGAGAATGTGAACCTGTACTGGGCTGATTCTACCTTCAGATAATTGTAACAATCCTCCTGTAGAAGATTCATAAGTTAGAACTCAAAAGTCTGAAACAGGAACAGATGTGTAAAAATAGCCTGTGTGTTTCACTCAGGAGAGAGATTCATTTGATGTATCAAAGAGTGACATCATCAAAGAGTGATGTCATCACTGCTGATGTCATTGTTACCAGTGGAACTGAACATTCTACTGGTTCATTCACATCAAATACGTTTTGAGCATCAGGAAAGTCTGGTTTACATTCAAAGTCTATGTGGAGTGTTGGATGCGCTTGATGTGTCAAACGCTCCAAACGGTTCAAATCGCGCCGCGCTAGACGCTCGAAGCGTCTCCATATAGACATTTAATGCAAACCAGACGCACCTGACGCTCAAAACGCATTTGGTGTGAATGCACCTTTATATGTCCAGTGTCACTTTAGGTCAGTGTTTCTCAATCCCAGTCCTCAGGCCCCCCCTGCTCTGCATGTTTTAGATGTGTCTCTATTTCAGAACAGCTGATCCAAATGATTGCATGACCTCTTCTGCAGTCATCAAGTACTGCAGAAGCCTGTTAATCACACACAGATTCAATCCAGGTGTGTGGCAGAAGGAGATCACCTAAAACATGCAGGCAGGGGATCCACCTGAGGAGGGCATTGAGAAACACTGCATTAGTTCCATCATATTAGGACCAAAGCCTGGTCCTAATATGATGGACTCATTGATTTGGGTCAGGGGTACATTTAGAGGTAAGATCCAAATTAAGTTTTAGTTCATGTTAGGGTTAGGAATAGACTAGTATTGGTTAGGGTTAGGGAAAATATGTGGGTTGGGCAAAATTGCAGCTACTAAAATGAAGGGAAATCAATTCAAAGTTCTAATATGGGTTGAAATAGTTTTGACAAACCTGTTTTATAAATCATTCTATAAATAATCAGTGATGATATGTTGGGATGTATTTCTGCCAATTGTATAGCTGCAGTAGACTAATAGTCTAATGTGTTGAATGTGCTGAGACACATTCAACACATTAGAAACCAATCAGAACCAAAAGTTTGTCTTTGGTTCTGATTGGTCTTTTCTGGACAGTAGCAGAGCCAGAGAACTTTTCACAGATTCTCTGGATCATATTCTACTGTCAGACACTTTTAACAAATATTCATTCATCCATCATCTAACACACTTATCCTTGCACACACACATTCACACCTTAAGACAATTTAGAGAGACCAATGAATCAATTAATTACTGCAGCGTTTTATCCAAACCTGGGTTTGGATAGTGACCCAGGTTAGTTCCAGCCGGGTGTGGGTCGGCGTAAAGGCCGAGCCGGGCATAGCTTACCCTTCCTGCCAATGCCATGAAGGCCCTCCATGCAACCTGTGGAGGTTGGTTGCCTGGACGTCTTTTCCTCGGGCCTCCATGTTTGTGTGGAGGTCTGGCTTTGCGTGGACTCCTCTCTTTGCAACCTGGATGTGGGTCGGTGCAAAGGCTGAGCCAGGCTATGGATGGAGACCCCTGGATGATTCAAGGTCTCTCTTTCCTTGGACTCCTCCAGTTGCAGGGGTGTCTCTGGTTGGGTGGAGACTCTTGGATGATTGTTTTCCATAGCGAGTTTTAACTTCAGTTTCAGGTCTTCAACCTGACCCTGCAACAATTTCACTGTTTCCTCCTGTTCTACAAATTTAGCAGCTTGCTCAGCATGTCTCTTGAGCTGCTCCTCATATTTCAGTCTCACCCTATATTCTTCAACCATTACTTCTATCAGTCCTTTGTTATGGGAGGCGTGTTTTACAGCCTCCCTCTTGAAGTAATCTAGTTGTTGAAGAAGGCTCTTATTAGCTGTAACTTTGGAAGAGCCTCCTGTAGTTTCTGGCACGTTTCTGTCATGATCTCGTTTGACTTGCTGGTGACGTTCTTTTTCTAACATGCTCTGCAGTCTTTGAATCTCCTGCTGCTGTGATTTCACTTCAGCCTCACATGCAATCCTTCGGTCTCGTTCTTCTTGGAGGTCGAAGGTCTTACTCTGTAACTCCTTTTTAAGCTCGTCGACCTGCTTTGTCAGATCAGTGATGTGTCGGCTTGTCTTGTCCACGACTTCCACTGAGGGGGTGATCTCGAAGCCAGCAGACCGAGTTGTTTTCTGCTTGGCTTCTGAAGATGTTGGATTCTCAAAGTGGCCGGAAGGACTTGATTCCCCCTGGATCTCTGATGGTACATCTTCCGGCTCAATGGGGCTGTCGCTGTCTTCCTCAAAAGGGAAAACGACAGCGTCGTAGTCGACTTGGACGTTAAGGTCCATTATGTCGACCCATGAAAGCTTGGCTGGAAAAGCTTCATGGTTACATGCAATCTGTTGTTGCTTCATGTCGATGAAAGGCGTGCAATATCTACAATAGATATCCCGCTTGTTTCAATGACTTTCGAACGTGCTGTGAAGAGTGATCTGCTGCAGTAGAACTGTGGAACAGGTCTGACAAAACGCTTTCTGTGAGCTACATTCAAGAGAGAGATTCCTTTGTGGTGTCATAGAGTTATGACATCACTGCTAATGTCATTGGTACCATTAGAAAAACATTCTTTTCCTATGGGAATTGATAAGCAACCAGACCTAAAGTTCTGTCATCTGCTGGCCTCGCTTGGAAGTGCACTTCTAAATAAAATTACTGCGACGCTTTTTATCATCTGTTGAAAAAAGCCGAAAAATTCTGATGCTTTTCTTAGAATTCTTAAATTAAATTCTAAAATATATTTTGCTTTTCTCCACAGTAACTCTCATTTTCTTTTTCAGCAGCAAAGACAATCAGGTTTTTTATATATTGATCATCTGGGAAATGCAACAACAAAATAGCTAGTGTGCTCTGGACTTAAGATGGAGTACAAGAAAACCTGGCAGTTACTAAAGAGAGTAAATTATTAAAGGGTCAGTATTATGTAAAATCGATTTTTATGAGCTTTACATCATGTTACAATGTTATTCCAAAATATATCTCCAGTGTTGCCTTGATTCTTTCATATATGTTTGAGAAGTGCTTTAGTCTCCATGACAACCACTCAGCTGTACAAAATGACTGAATGGACTGGACTCCGCCTTGGAGACACAGCTCCTCCTCCACAGCTCCAGTTTCCAAGTTTCTGCCTCACATCCCTCCCCTGCAACTCCCAAACTCAGCTCCTTCAGACTAGCCAGCAGCAATTAGCAAAGAACTGCTGAGCTCATTATACGAGCTACTTCTCAGTGGAATGTTGGTAAAAATGATGTTAAAAGGTTAATAGAGGAGCGACGTTTTGATGACTTATTGAAGGTTTCAGAAAGAGCATGAGCTTTTAAAGAGACACAGGCACAACTTCAACAAGGTCACATTTCTTTTAAGTCATATTTGATATATGCAGCATTTTTGTAGCAACGGAAGGGAACACAGTTACTTGATTGTGCTCTAAGATGATACTTTATGGCTGGGAAAATACATAATACTGGTCCTTTAAGCAACATTTCTCTTTTTCTCTTTCATGAAAGCGTACATCAGAAATCGGTGTTCTCGGCCAAATTTGAACACAAACATGAATTTTCACGTCAGTCCTACTTTGCTCTCAACATACAAACACTTTAAATATACATCTATACATTTAGTGAGAAATAAAAGTTAATTTTTCGTGCAAATATGTGTATATGCATATATATATACTAATCCATCCATCTCGATGTTTTTATTTGATGTTTTTATTCAGCCTCATTGCAAGGCATATTTTTTATTTATTGAATGTGACTGTACATGTTAGAATGGCCCAGTCAAAGTCTAGAACTGCTGTAAATTCAATTGAGGATCTGTGTCATTCTATGAAAACGACAATCCATTTCCATCCTATCTGGCTGGGCTTGTGCTATTCTCACACTTTCTACTAATTCTGCAGTGCATGCAGTAACATATTCTCACTGCATTTCAATCTCAGGTCCCAGAATAAAAACCCTTCAGGACACTATTCATGCCTTTATTTGTGAAAAAAAATTATCCAAAACCACTGTTTGTTTCACCACTTCCCAAACTTGCACTATTTTGTGTTCAGTTTATTCTATAGTTCCAAATAAAACATATTAAGTACATGTGAACGCTCTGCAAGGCTCTGTATGTTTATGCATCACCATGGCAATGCCTTATCTGCATCTGCAGGCATCTACAAGAAATGGGTCACAGCTCACTTCACTGGGTTGCTGCTTTACAGACGATGAGGCTTGAAGGATGAACACTTTCATTTTCCACTGACCGTGATTGGTCTTCCGGGACCTGGTGGCACGTTTTTCAGGTTTTCTTGGTTGCCATAAGACGACCTTTGAAATGTAGCTAGTTCAAACTCATCCAGTAACACCAGGATGGCGCACACCAGCATGTCTTCCAGCAAACGACAGTAACCATCACAAGCTTAATTTTTTTTCCCCTTTCCTAATTCATTGTTCAGTCATTTGTTACTCTACGCTACATAGAAACAAGCTTGAATGAAAACACAGTGACAAGGTGGACAGAAGTACTTTTGTGTAAATATTGTTTCAGTTATCCGTTTCAAATTGAAGACACAATTCATTTAAAATGTTTATCTGTTGAGACAACATCTGAGAATCTCTTGTTTCAAAAAAAAAGAAGATTGGAGGATCGTTTTTACACCTCAACGCCACATCTTTGCCTTTCTGCCTTAACTGTATACACAACATCTACTCCTCGGGGCAATGCTTCGTCCAATCGGCTGTTTTGTAAACACAAAAGTCTATAATGAAAGGCAAGCTTCATTTATTGCTCAGTCCAGGTATAGCAAACATGGAGCGAACGAACAGCATAAGAAGAAAGACCGTAGCGAGACAACATAAGACAGAAGTCATGATTGCGGGAGAACAGCTCAGGTACGGTGGGACGATGGACAGGGGTAGGTTATGTGGGTTTAAGGCTCAGATGAAGTTCAAAACTCATCGACGACTTGAACGTGGATTTCAGGTTGAGGCTTCACGACGGAAAACTGATCAAGGATAGGCGGTACCACCTGCGGACGTATCCCAACTGCTTTGTGGCTCAGGAGCTGATTGACTGGCTGGTGAGTCACAAGGAGGCTTTGGATCGAGCGACGGCCGTTTGTCTCATGCAGCACCTCATGGACCACGACATCGTTCATCACGGTGAGAGAGGTGCAGATCCTGGACACTTTATTGGTGGCAGCCATGCCAACCATATGACCCAAATAGTGGATCAGCAAATCACATGTCAGGCACTTAAAGGGGAATTATTATGTATTTTCTGAGTCCATAGCGTCATTTTATAATGCATTCAATTGACTATGTTACCCTCAGTTGTACAAATGCTGAGTATGTGAAACATGACTGAAAAGAAATGCGACTTGAAATTAGGCCACTGTCTCTTTAAGATGCTTCTACTTTTTCCAACTTCCGACATAAAGACATCGCCACAGTCCTTCTCATTTTGAAGCGCCTTTCACTAAGAATTCATGTGATGAGCTCAGCAGACGTGCAGTTCCACCAGGTGTTTATTAATTGCTGCTGCCGCTAGTCTGGAGGATAGTGGGCCGGAAGCTTGGAAGCTGCAGCTTTGTGGAAATGGGTGGAGTTTTGTGAGAGCAAGCTGTTAGCCAAAACATATGGTTGACATGGGAGATTAAAGGACTATTAAAGAATCAAAGCAACAGTGTTGAGGGAATAACATTATACCATGATATAAAGCTAAAAATGTTCAGTTTCACACAATATCCTCCCTCCCCTTTTAATGCATTCGAGCGTCTGGATATGCTAACCTTCCAACCACGGTTGGGTGAAGAGCGGGAATTTAAGGGACTGCAAACATGAGATGGTTGTTTGGACTTTTGCAGACAGTCATCTTCTGATTTCACTGTGAATAATGTGAAAAGATTAAAACATATAAATATATAAATATCCATGTAGCAGCAGAAGTGTGGACAAAAGCACCATGTTGGTGTCAAAGGTCAGAGGAGGGTGGGAGATTCCAATCATGGATGTTGCAGCAGCAGCACCAAAATATCTGAGGATGTTTCTGACACTTTGTTGAATCTGTATCACAAAGAATCAAGGCAGTCCTGAAGTAGGAAGGGGGTTGACGACAGTAACCCCCTTCCTGTTACTGGCAATGTGCTTGTAATAAAGTCATTTTAGTAGGCTTTGTGTGTGAATACAGTGGATGTCTCTGAAGTGCTTTCTGCTCATGTTAAACTGTGTGCTGCTTTTTCTCCTCAGTCTGTGACAAGAGACCTACATTTAAGGACGCCAAACTGTTGTATCGTTTTCGCAAGGATGACGGCACGTTTCCCTTCAACACTGAGGTGAAAGTCTTCATGCGAGGACAAAGGTTGTATGAAAAGTAAGAACTCGATACAAAAAAAAAGTCTTGTCGACTGAAAATAGCCTGGTCATGTGACTGGGAGGAGAACCGAAGACAATGCAATGCTTTGAGAAAAATTTCAAAGACCCATTATCATTTCTAAATAAAAGTTCTTGAATTTGATTCACGTTGTTGTGGAAAAGTTGGCAAAAGTTTTTGCTGCTGTGTTGCATCACCTTTTTTCCAGCAATTCTCTGCAGATGTTTCTGAGGTAGAAAAAAAAGAGAAGAAGAAGAAGAAATGTTTCTGAAAGCTACATTCAGAGAACACTCTTTCCTGTTACAGTTGGCTGCTTCGTTTGCATGGCACCACAACTCTAAATACAAATCCATGTAGACTTAGCTTTAAAATTCACATTTTATCATGCTTCAGCCTTCTTCCAAATTGTATTAAATCACTAGCAGAACTCCACTGGACACTGGCAGGGAAAACTATGGTAATTGTTTTACAGACATAAACCACATAATCTGCTTGCTGCTCAATCAAATGCATCTTTTTCAGAGTTGTGGCAAAATTAAAAGGGAACAAGCAGGGGTTTTTTTTTGAAGATCTATTTAAAATCACATTTTTTACTGTAATGTGCCTTTGCCAAGGAAGACAAACTGGATGGAAACACATCTAAGGGGACAAATAACTGTGGATTATTGCACAAACCGTATTTCCGTTCTCAAATTTCCAGAATGCGTTCTGAGAGAATTTGTTTCATGATTTCAACCACTGGTTCTTTTCAGCCTCGTCGCCGACAAAAACTCCATCCTGCAGCTGAGGGAGGAGCACGGGGCTTCGTATCAGCGCTCGTTTCCGGGCTGCCAGCTGATTGACTGGCTCCTGCAGAGCGGGGAGGTGGAGAGCAGGCGTCAGGGAGTGGACTTGAGTCGGGCCCTGCAGGAGCACGGCATCATTCAACACGGTGAGCGCAGAGCTCATTTGCACTCGGGTAAAGTAGAGTGGCCACTGGGGACTTTTGGCAATCAAAAGCAAAAACACACACACACACCATTCTTTCTTGAAACACCTTCCAGTGTTATTTAACGCATGCATTCCATTTCCATCACCAGTGACAAAGAAGCATGACTTCTTCGACAGTGGGCTCCTCTATCAGTTTTGCATCAATTTCCGTCGCCGCCGGCGCCTGTCTGAGCTGTTACATGAAAGGGAGCAAGAGAATGACGGGGCTTCCATCCAAGAGGAAAACAATCTCGACAGTCCATTTTGTCGACACAAAGACCCCATCCAGGAGCTCAACAGTGCTTTTCAATCTAGTTAATATCAAATTTTCTGTTTTCTGGTTGGAAAAATCCACTTTGATTTGAATGTTGACTTCTGAATACACTTTCTGTTTTCCTTGCAGTTGGGCCGAATAAAGACATAAAGCAGATCACAGGTGGCCGGAGATCCAGCCTGACTTCCATCCAGCTTCATTCTGGCGGGTTTCAAACACTCGGTCAGCTCTCTTCAAACTCAGTCGTGAGATCCAATCCTAAATCAGGCAGGTGGAACAACTGCATTCAGAGCCCAGATAAATGAAATATGATGCTTTAGAGGTAGGAAACCCAAAAGTCTTACAAACATAGGAAGTTGAAAAACACTAAATCAGTTTCCCTAGTTATTCATAGATAGATAGATAGATAGATAGATAGATAGATAGATAGATAGATAGATAGATAGATAGATAGATAGATAGATAGATAGATAGATAGATAGATAGATATAGATAGATAGATAGATAGATAGATAGATATAGATAGATAGATAGATAGATAGATAGATTATAAGATAAAGATTATTTTTTTCCTAATTTATTTGAAGTAAAGATACATTAAATAATTTCAATTTTTATCCATTTTTGGACTTTTTAAATCTCAAAACTGTGGCACATGTGGCTTTCCGTACACACTTCTTCTTCTGTGACATGTTTACATTTAGCTGAGGCTTGCTTTTACAGTTGCACCTGTGCAGCAGTATCTTCATTTTATTTATGGCTGCTCATCTCCACCGTCCAGCCCGTTTATAGCCGATAAGGACGCGCCTGTTATTCTAATGATAATCTGGTGGAAGTCTTGAAACATCGAAGCCATTAGCATTTATCTGCCTCCACCTGTTATCTAACGGGTGTGTTGCAGTTATTACCTCCAGACATGCAACAGGTCTCTGACAGAAAGTGCAGAGTTTGCTGATACCATCAGATCAGAGGACACAGAGGAGGTGCAGGCAAGGTTTACCTGCAGAATGAAAGGTGAAAGTCATGGTGACATTTTCTTTGGACCCAGAGCGGAGGGACAGTTTAAGGCTCCATATTGTAATAGAGCAGCTTGTTGAACTCAAAGTGTCGCCCAAACCTGTGTGTATTTGGGATGAGGCCACGGGGTTATTTCCATGGTAGGACAACTTGAAGGAAAAATTATAGAAAAGGTCACTACTTTCCTCATGAATGGCCATGGAAAACTTATAAATAATGTAGTATGCCCTCTGGTACACTATAGTGTAGCTCCATATTCTTTTCAACAGGGACTGCTTATGAACCCCTATAATCATCTTTTCTGGCTGTGCAGTTTTAAAAAGACATGTTGCATGTGAGGAGCTACTGGCCCCTGGAGCGCCCTTCATCAAGAAAGTGCTTACGGTGAGTGATTGTATGTGAGAAATCATATTTAGTTCACATATCACACTCATGATTGTAATGCTTGTAACATTGTGATTTTTTTTTTTTTTTTTTTAATCAAAATGCTTCTGGTGTGTGGACCAGAATAGTGGAATAGTTTATGGTGGGGACTAATGGATATTCTTAAAGATCAGTCATTTTTATGAAAAATCTTTTGAAACTGTCACCATGTCTTGGTGACAGAAAAATGTCAGTTGTTTCCGGTTAGCACTGGAAGAAGGCAATCAGAGCCAGGAGGCGGGTCAATCACAATCTCCCTCTCTTGCTCCCTGCTAAGCTGCAGCTAGCAGAGAATGCTAAGGGTTAGTGAATGCTAAGGCCAGTCAGCATGGACACCGATAATGGTGGACAAAGGGTTTTCCTGTAGCAGGCAGTTGTTTTTCTGCCATTAGCTCATTAGGCAACATTAATTGGCAACATTAAGACCCACCCCATGGCTCTGATTGGTTGTTTTTGGTCGGGAGCGGTGCATTTCTTCAGACGGCCATAGCTCAGGGAGGAGTTGGAGGAGATTGATCCTTTCACAGATGATGTGTCTCATATAAAACTGTCGGGACATGTTGATAGTTTCAACAAATATGAAAAAAAAGAGCTGCCTACAAAAGTAGGCCTTAAATGAACTAATTACCCTCAAGTCCGTCCTTGAAAAACAACAATTACAGCTCAGTGCTAACTGCAAATTTGCATTTCCCCCAACTGTGAGATGTGTTTTAATTCACCATAACCCCAGGTGATCGGGGACGCCCTGGGCTGGGGCATTGTGGTCAGAGGCAGGGCTCCCTGCTACGTTCAAGCCGTGGATCCTGGCAGCCCTGCGGCAGCTGCTGGAGTTAAGGTGAGAGAAAGAAATTTGACAAATAAATCAAATGACACAGTGAAACGTTAAGTGTTTAGACAGACGCGACATCCATGAATGTAACCAATCTCCATAGATACGGCAGTTTGTGTGCCAGGTGAATGGCAGGTGTGTTCTTTACCTGGGCTACAAGACGGTGACCAGGCTGGTGATGACTGGGCCTCGTGTCGTTGTGCTAGAGGTCATGGAGGAACTGGAATGAAAATAACGTCTGAACAACAATAATAATAATAAATCTTGAATATGATTGTGAATAAGAAAAAAAAGAAACGGGGTTAGGAGGAGTACAAATACCTCGCTGTTCGTCTGAACAACAGACGGACTGGACTGAAGCCTTCTACCAGAACGGACTGGGCAGAATGTACTTCTTCTGTTCTTCTGACTTTGCAATAAGATGCTGAAGATCATCTATAAATCTGTTTGGGACAGTATAATATCTTCTGCCATCATCTGTTAGGATAACAAGTGACTGGAAAAAAGGCTAAAGCTGAAATAAATAAGGCTGGTTCTGTTCTGGGGACTCCTCTTGAACCTCGAGAGATAATTGTGCAAAGGTTTCTTCATAAAATAAAATACATTATGGACAACCATGAGCATCCTCTTCATGACATTGTCATACAATAAAAGTGTCTTCAGTCAGAGGACTCTTCATTTTGGTGTAACAGACTGCTACAGGATATCCTTCCTGCTCAAAGCCATCAGCATTTACAACTCTTTGAAGTAGGCTTGCCACCCGTCCTGTAAAATACAGAATCGATCCGTATTGAACCAATACGAGATGCAATTTGTTCCATATTTCTATAAATCTCTGATACGCACACCTATCACACACATATCAACAATAAATATAACAATAATGACCAAAATAAAACACAGAATATAAGGTCAGCTAAACTGTCATGGCTGGAGCGACACAGAACCCGCCAGAACGTAGCACAAACGGCGCTGGTAGCACGGTAGCAACCCATGTTTTTTTTTTTTTTTAAAACCTCCACCCGATGCGCCACCGTGTCCTTAGAAGCAAGAACTCTTGCAACATTACAGACGTTAGAGGAAAGGCACCTTCCAGGGAGACCAATGTCAGTGGGGATGAATACAGACATTGTTTTTAAAAATGTGATATTCGGTTGCGCAGTGTGCTGCTCTATGGTTTCAGACAGAATGGATCAGGGGAAGAACACTGCAGAACCACCAGAACCAGACATCAGCGTCTCATGAGGCCAACATGGTGCGGAACATTTTGCTATAATTTATGAAGTTTCTTATTGTGCTTTTAGTAGACTGCCAAGGCTTGATTATGATTCTTAAGATGTTGAGTTTGGGTGATACGTTTGTTCATATAGAATAGTATTAGCTAAAATGATATAAACGACAATTTAAAAAACAAATCACACTAGTAGATTAATAGCAAATGAATAAATATTGTGAAGAGAAATAGTTTATTTATCCTACATTAAAAATTTTGTTTGGTTTGTCTGTGTAGGAAAAATTTTGATATCTTGTGGTCAATATCATTTCACTATTATTTTATTAATGTGGGTTCCCAGTTTGTATAACCTGACTATGAAGATATGAGAAGGAAGTAAAGACTTGCTGACCAATGCATCAGGCACAGATCAGCACTGCATGTAAGTTCCTGGACAGGCACTGATTCAAGTGGCTCTTTGGTTCACTTATATATTAGTTGATGAAATATTGACCTTGATTTTTTTTTCATTCTGTTTTTAGTGCTCCACATGAAAAAAAACAAAACACCAACTACCCTGGCCCCTGGTAAATCTGGTCTAGACTCTGAACCCAACTCCATATTGTATAAATGTTTTTGGTATTGGTCTTTAAAATACCAGAACTTGCACAGAACTGACTTCTGGCTGTTTGAGATTAATTTACAAATATTAAATGACGTGGTATGATCAGTTAATCAGTACTTTATTTAATTGTTTATTTATTTTTACCAAATGCCTTTTGCACCTGTTTAATTAAAGCTTAATATACTCTGCTTAACATGTTGAAGTTGTACTCCTCTGATTGGAGTGGTATGACCTCTGTGATGATTGCACTACTGATACTTTATATTCACAGAAAGCCATAAAGTGAAGTGCACCACCAAACCGAGGTGGGCATCCATTATTTTCATTTCTGAAACGTGGAAACCCTACTTTGAAGACAATATGGGTTTATAATTGATTTGAATAATAATGTTTTTCTCAAAGTCTACAAAAACACAGTCATTGTGCACATTGGACTGACATTTAAACTGCGAAGCTGTTAATCAAAATCACTGGGGCATTTCACGCCATGAATAAAACCACATCAAACAGCCTCTTCTCAACGCTGAAATGCCACTTCCGTCTTTTCCTGGTCGCCATTTTGGATTTTATGTAAAGGACTTGAAATACAGAACGTTGCTAACAGGCTAGCTTCGGGACTGAGACGAGCTAAAAAGATAGAAAAGGGGAATTTTGGGCCTCGGGTACGTGCGTAATGTGCTGTACTATTAAAAGGATCACTGTCATATTTAGCGCGTTGTCTAAGCCGCTTGTTGCTGCAGATGCGGCAGCTAACTAGATAGCTAGCGTTTAGCCAGTTAACAGGGACGGAGCTAACGGCGTTAGCATTTTGGCGTCAGAACAGAGTCAGAACATCACCAGTCCCGATTCACGGAGTTTGCTTCTTTGTTACCAATTTATGTCAGCGAGGCGAACTGTACAGCCCGGAGACACGTTGTGAGGTAAGTCACCCTCCCTTTTCATATGACCACAATATTATAAAAAAGTCTGGTTAAATGACCCCAGTTTTTAGCTGTGGACCATGCTGCAAGAAGCAACCAGCAGCGCTAACGGAGCAAAGCTAACGCCATTTAGCGGGTTTCAGAGTAAAAAGCATCATTGGGCCCATCTGATGAGGTGATCTCTCATGCATGTGGTCAGTCAGTTTGTAGCATATTCACAGCAACAAATGCAGCATTGAGAAGCCATCGCCTGAAATGAGTTAAGGGGCGCATGTCAAATTTGTCCGGTTTAGTCGTTGCAGTGATTGTTAATACGCGTTTAAAAGTTTTTGCAATTCAAAGTGTCTGTTGTGAGCTGTCTGAAATCAAAGGCTGCATCAGGGATTTATGTTTTCTTCAAAAGTGCAACACTGCTGTATTATCCTGCAGGGTAGCACTAGCCAAGGAGAATCCCTGCAGACGCACTTTAACCAGCTTCAAGGACTCTTAATATTCCTCTTTTCTCCCAGGAGCCATGTACCAGCTCCCTGTGAATAATCTGACGAGAATCCGGAAAGCTAGAAAACAAGTGAAGAAAAACCTAGAAGACATAGGACTAGAGCTCTGCAAGGAGGTCGCAGAGGTGAGTGGGGGTTTTTAGTTGTTGTTGCATGGTATATGTCTACGTTTTTTTTATACCACTTTAATAAATGGTATGAGAATGTCGACTGGAGTTCAGCTCGGCTGTCTGTCATAATTAGAGTACACACAACGAGAACAGAATTGCAGCATATTATGAAAAACAATAATGGCTGGCAGTCCAGCGTGCTTCTGCAACACAGGACGGTCGGTGGGTTTGAAAGTTAGCTTTTTATTTTTTTACCTCTGAATGGCCCCAAACAGCATATCTTGACAAGCGCTGTCTTCTTCAGGTCCATGTCAACAGATTCAAATATTATCAAAGTTTATGTTTTTTAAAAACTAAGACTTGCATTTTGTCAGAATTACAAACTGACCGCTTTGTTTCCAGCGCATATTTTTGGTAACGTTCTTAAGAACAGCTTAGCACTTAACACAGACTAGCTTTCTGCATTGAAATATTATTTAACAGTGAGACAGATTTTTTCATACATAAAGATTATGCTATGTTAAGGCCAATATTATGTTCTGTTAATAATTTGTAGACAGTCATTTAAACCTTCTACATGAGGGTGAGGCGCAAATAAATATCGCTAAAGAAGCTGTATCCTAATTATATTAATAGAAAGTTGAGTGGAAGAAAAAACTCCGGTAGGAAAGAAGTGCACAAAGATAGGGATGACTGCAGCCCTGCAGATTGTGAAGAAAACAACACTCAAATGTTTAAGGGAACTGTGTGAACCAGGAGTCCCAACACAGATTTATTCTGGACATGGACTCCAATTTTCTAATGTCTTGTGGCAAACAACCTCTGGGACAGAGACGAAGTTAGGAATATTTTGCCTCAACTCAGGAGAAAGAGGTCTGCACTGCTGCTCAGAGATGGAAAGTAATGTTTTTTTGCTTTAAAGTAAATTTTATATGAAATTTCCACATTAAGGTCCACTCTGATTGGAGTGGTATAACCTCTGTAATGATTGCACTATTGGTCATTACAGATTTTAATTTCCGTAATGTGGAAATTAAAGTCTATGGGGAGAGTGGGGAGGCATGTAGCGGAAGATTTCATGAACATTGTGTCACTGTGCCTGATTGGTTAGCAAGCTGACCTATTTTAGAGCATCATTGAGGCTGTGAAGTAGATTTTTCTTCAAAGAGAAAATCTTTTATTTGCATCATACAGTAACATAGTCAAGATGTTTTTTCGTGCAGCTGCAGAGGGTGTACAAACTAATTGAACAAGATTTGTCTGTTGAAGTTTCCCAGACGGGTTATTTGGGAACTTGCTGTTTTTCCCATGGCCTTCCCTGCATGGAGATAGAGTGTTGAGTTTTCACATCCCGTAGACATGATAGTGAATGAGTGTATAAGGTTCAACTGTTCTGTCTGTTTTCCTTTGTTTCTTTTGTTTGGTCTAAGAAGATTGAGTCTCCACCTCTGTTAGCAGAGAGAGGTGAATAAAGCAACTGTGCAACTCTGAGTTCGTCAGAGCAGAATGATTTTCGCCTAATGTGTGTATTTTTGCTCTGCAGATGTATTAAAAATTGTTTTTGCTCCCTGACTTTTGTCTGGACCTCAGTCTCTGAATTATGTACTTCACAAGGCACAGATGAGCAATGTAGATCATAGTCATTTAAATTGACAGAACTAAAACCTTGAAATGAAACACTTTTTGTGTAATACATTTTTGTAAATCATTTTTGTATTTAATTACTGAAACATTTTTGGATTTTTAAATTTCATTTAGCAACCTTCTGAATCTTATTTTCCTATTTTCACATACTTTTGAGCATAATCGGTCTTGTAACAAAAGCTTTTTGGAGCTAAGTTAGACTCTTCAGAGAAATCGAGGCCTTCGATAATGCATAATTAATTTGGTATCAACACTGCCGATCAAAACTGGGACCCGAGTAAAGAATATAAAACTCTCACCAGGGTCCAATCTGTCTTTTATATTTTAAGAATGTATAAATTTGACTTTATGTTTACTTAATTATGCTTAGTTGTCTTCTTAATTGTCTCGTTAACTCTACAGGAGTTTAAGGAGTTTTGCCCAGATGAGCAAACTGTAAAGGAGACTGCAGGCTATGACATCTGCACGTGGGATCCGTCTCACTCTAAAACGCAGGTAAATTCTCTTCCGGCTCGAACTTTTATGAATAAATTACCTCATTTTCTAAGACCACTGTTTCTTTCCTGGGTGTTTTTATTTTAATATTTTCTTAGGCGTACCGATCGAAGCAGTTTTGCTGTACAGAGTGCCGATTTTCTTCCAAATACTACTCTGGCTACAAAAATCACTTCCGCAATGTGCACCGGAAAACATTGGAGAGTCAACTTCTGCTCAACTGTCCCTACTGTGCTTTCAGTGCAAACAGGAGGACCCTGGAAACGCATGTCAAAATATTCCACATAACCAACTCATTCCAGCTGAACTATGGCAACCCACGTGCTTCCGTTTTGGGAAACAGCGCCGTGCAGGGAAACAGACTGGAGAAACCAATGTACTTCTGCAAGAAGTGCAAATTCCGAGACGCACTCTACAATGTTGTCAGGAGGCATATTTATAGAGAACATTTCCAGCATATTGTTTCACCGTATTATGGCCGGGTCACTGCGTCTGTTAAAAACGGTGCTTCTTCCCTCAACGGCAACAATATTTTCTGCAAACAGTGTCAGTTTTCCACACGGAGCTACGAGGCTTTGGTGCAGCATGTTGTTGAATACCACGAACGCATCGGTTCGCAAGTCACAACCATGATTGGACATGCTAATGTCATGATGTCAAAGCCCCAACCAACCATGAACGAGAAAGCTGCTCTGATTATTAACAGGGGTAAAGCTCCCAGACCTGAGCCAACAACACAACCGGTAATTGGCTACCTGAAGCCCACTGTTAAGAGTCCGCTTAGTGTCCCAGTCATTCCAAAGCAGGTCAAGGTTAATGCCAATGGTGCTGTCGCTGAAAATAATCAAACTGGCGTAAACACGGCCCAAACACAGAAGTGGAAGATATGCACCGTTTGCAATGAGCTCTTTCCTGAAAACCTGTACAGTGCTCATTTCGAGTGTGCTCACAAGGCTAAAAAGGTCTGGGCACTGGCCAAGTACATTATGAAAATCCACAACTTCACCAGCAAGTGTTTGCTTTGCAACCGCTACCTTCCCAGCAGCACATTATTGAACCACATGCTGATTCATGGCTTAACCTGTCCACAGTGCCACTCTGCTTTCCACAGTATTGAGAAAATCATGGAGCACACAGCCAAAACCCACCCAGATGAGTTTGTTGGGCCCTCTGGTGCATCCCCTCTAACCTTTGATCTCACTATTAAACAAACCAAACCCACTAACATTCAGCTCGCTGTCCTCACTTTCAACATGAAGGAGTCGCCCAATGGTCAAGATCCATCTCCACCGCCGCTGCAGTACGTTCATCTGCCTGGAAAATTACAGCCGGTTAGACTTGTGGAGAAGCAGAACGAACCAAGAAATGTAGCTTCGCTAATCCAGAACAGTGATGTTGGAAAGACTGTTTGTCCACTGTGCTTCTCCATCCTCAAAGGCCCCATCTCCGACGCCTTGTCCATGCACCTGAGACAACGACATCAGGTGATCCAAACCTTGCATCCTGTCGAAAATAAGATGACATACAAGTGCATTCATTGTTTAGGGGTGTACACTAGTAACATGGTTGCTTCCACAATCACGCTGCACCTTGTGCAATGCAGAGCAGTTGGGAGGAGTCAGTCAAGTCAGGGCTTCAAATCCGCCTTGACTCTCAACTCGGCAGGTGCTGGTATCCTCAAGAGACAGTTGCCAACACAATCTCCTTCAAGTCCCAAGAAAATCAAAATGAGCAAAAGAACAGATCCCTTCCACGGAAGCACCGCTCCATTCGACGGCCTGGTTCTGGATCCGTCGGGTTGCGAGCACAAGACACACGAGGCCAGGAAAGAGTTCCTGACGGCATACTTCAATCGAAGGCCATACCCAACTTCTCAAGAAGTGGAGAAGCTGGCCGCGAGTCTGTGGCTGTGGAAATCTGAAGTTGCTAGTCACTTTGCATTGAAGCGAAAGCTGTGTTTAAAGGGTTGTGAAACCAAGAGGGTTTTGGTCCAAGTTGGCCTTGACATGAACGCTGTGCGCAAGCTGAAACATTACCTGATCTTTGACAAGGGGAGATTGGTTGGCACCACCTCTGCTAGGTCTACAGGCTTAAAGTCACATGTGCCACACTCAAAGCCAAAACGACGTCCTCACACACCCAACCGCACAGTGGAACAGAGTGGTTTACACATAGAAATCATTTCACTAGACTCAGACAATGAAGAAGAAACAGAGGATCCTGTTCAGATTGAAGCTGTTGACACAAACCAAGACAAGACAAACCAAGACAAAAAGGTTGACACAAACCCCAGAGACGATGCTGATTACAAGTGCCTGGAGAACCTGACAAAAGAGAGAGAACATGTGGAAGGGACTGATCGTTCAGAAGAAAAAAGCAATAGTCCAGATGGCAAAGAAGATGACCTGATCCAAGATGTGTCTGTCTTACCAGAAAATGAAAAAGTTGAGCCAAACCAAAACGAGGAAGTCTTGTCAGAAAATGAAAAAGTTGGTATAGAAGAAAAGGTATTGCCAGAGAACGACATGCCTGATGTACAACAAGAAGGGGAGATCTTGGAGAATGAAAAAGCTGACCCCAACCAAGAAGAAGAGATCTTTACAGAGAATGAAGAAGTTGAGCAAAACCAAGAAGAGGTCTTGGAGAGTGAAAACGAAAAGATGGAGTCCAAGTCCCCACAGAACCTAACAAAAGAGGAAGACCATGAGGGCATGGATGATCCTTGCATGGAAACCAGCTCTATTGACGATGGGAAAGAAAATACTGACATGCCCTCATGTTAGTGTTCTTTTGTTCTGGTTGAGAATTAGCTGAGTTTTACAAGTGAATGAGTTGTACTGCTCCAAAAGTGGTTACATCTCGAAGGGCTGTTTTTATTAACTTGGCATGGGGCACATAAATTCATCCATTTTTAATGTGTTATTCTTAACCAGACCGGAACAAAGGAAAAACTGTTACCTTAACCTACATTGTATAATTATCGATGCAGGTTAATATAGATGCATATATATAGAGACGGTTCTTCTTTGCCTACATTGTGGTTCTGTTTCAAACTGTATTACTTTTCCTAGCTGCCATGACACATAATGTTTTCTTTCCCCAAGTTTCCCTTCTTTTTGTTTACTTCTGTCTTAGTTGTTTCTGTGTACCCTCGTCATCTTATCCCAGACTTAGACAATTTAAAATGCATTTAAAGTTTATGTACCTGTTTCAATAAAAATATTAATGAAAAGGTTTGTTGGGATTCAGTCTACCTGTTCACAAAGAACTTTCAAATACATCCAACAATCAAAGCAGGTTAAAGATAAAATATTAAGTAAAAATACACACATGCAGCATTTTCATAATGTTAATTATTGTGAATTATATAGATAAAAGTTTCAGCTATAAAGGTATTTTACAAGGAAGAGGGTTTCATTCAAATATCATCATATAAATATGCATTTATAGAGTGTTGGAGTAATAGAATAGACTAGAATAATATTTATTGATCCCAAGGGGAAATTGCTTATTCTCTAGCAATCTACTCCAAGGTGTAAATTCTAGTAAGTGCAAATATAAACAATACACAATTTATCAAATGTAATAAATATAAAATTCAAATAAGAATGCGCGTTGAAAATAGATGAATCTATTCTAAACTTGTGTTAATACTAAACGTTACGGATCAGATCTCTGAATTTCCGGGGTGTCTCGATTGGCGCAGGAGCAGGAAGAGGCGGGACCTTTCACGGGATCAGCGACGCAATTGGCCAACTGCCTGAGTACGTCACTGAACGGGCCCCTGTCAGTTGCAAAAATGTTGTGTTTGCAATTCCATCCACTTTTACCTTCAAACCCGCTTTCTTAACGGAACAAATAGACTTCTGGAAGCTGTAAGTATAACCGCCAGACACAACTGACTACTAAAACCACGTCGTGTGCACTTTTTTGCTCTTCCTTCCCCGCCCTTCTGTTCTGGAGCGTATCTTGTAGGCAGTTTAGCAGCTAGTTAGCACGCGAGGCTAACCCAGTTATTTCCAAACTACGTTGACTTGCTGGAGCTGTCAGAGATGGCTCGTTTTCTCTGAGAGAGACTCGTAGGTATGTCAACAATTCGCGACGAAGTGGTTCCGCGAACGGCGATCACGACGACTTGTGCTGTATTCCGGCTAAATCTAGATTCCGTTATTCGTATTTCTAGTGATGATCTGTGCTGCTGCAGTGTGCGCCCCCAATAAACACAGTTGGAACATTTCAAATCACCCGTCTAAAAAACAAAACAAAACTCAGACTGCAAGAATTGCACCAGCTGTTTAATTGGGATTTTTATGTGACAAAAAGTAGTGCTTAATTGTGAGATGGAGGAAAACTGATACACGATTTTCATTTTTGCTTCTGGCAAAACAAAAATGTATCTAAGCAATGCAGCTTTGATGTGTATCCAGCAGCACGAAATGATACAATGTAACCGATTTTCAAAAAACGTGACAGCTGTATATTATTTTTGAGATATGTCTGTACCTGCGTTACCTGTCTGGGCACTGATTTTTATTTGTATTTTTAGGTTTGGATGTGCAGCATTAGTTTTGTGCTGCACACAGAGTTGCATATGTAGTTCAGTTTCAGTCTTAACCTCTTTCAGTCTCCACAAAAGGGACTTTCTTGCAAACCACAAACAGGATTTCTCATGGTTTTCCTCCAAGATTTGCTTATTTCTGAAGGCATGTTTGGACAGTCGTAGGTGTAGCTGGAAGTATTTATTTATTTATGTTTTTGCTCTGTTTTATGTGATTCTCTTACTTTTGCACAGTTACTATTACATGTTTACAACTGGGAGCAGCCGATTAAAATCTCAAAAGCTCAAAATAATTACCAGAACTAAAACCCCGAATCCCAGAGGAGTGGAAGAGGGAGCTTCCATGGATGCAGGAGGAAGTTCAAACCGTGTCTTCCATCGATTGTGAGGCCCGCAGCCAGACAGAAATTTAAAAATGAGCAGTAAAAGCAGTTGAGGTTGATTAGCAGAGCTTCCCAAATACAGATGGCGTCATGTAGGACAATGCTACTGTGAAATATCGTCTTTGCTGCCCCGATTATTGAGTTATTTTTGTTTTTTTGTTGTTTTTAATTCCCCAATTAGTGCATACAAAAATAACACAAACTAAGAAACAGAGGCATTGATCTGTAAAGTAACAACCAATTAGATAAGAGAACAAACAACAACAAAACATTAAAATAACCAAGCAAACAAAGAAAAAAAGAGGAGGCATTTAGGACAAAGGGAAAGCACTGAACATAGCCAAGTGATGTCACACATTTTTAAAAATTCAAAAATACTTTTATTGACCCCAAAGGGGAGGTTGGTTGTTTTTTGTTGTTGTTTTTTTTTTTTTTTTTTTGTCAGTTTTGTAGCTGTTGGCAAGTCATGAGAAACTCATAAAGCAACTTTCTTTTGTCAAACCAACATGTATCACAAAAAAAGTCATTACTTTGTATTCATCTATCACATGAAAGAAAGCTCATTAAATACATTTCCGTTTGTGTGTCACATGACAAAATGTGTGCGAGGTAAAGTGATGTGCATGTTTTACCGTTTTCCTAAAAAAGGCACAGCGCCGCATCGTGATTGTCCTCTGTGCTTTCAGGTTGCTGTTGCCGGCTGCAGCGTTGGCTGCAGAAGCTCCAATGTGACATCTGGCGGCCTGGGAGAAATGAAAGCGTCATGGCGTCTTGCTAGGTCAACTGCGTTGTTGTGAATAATGTCCTACAGCAACAGAGAACTGGTCGAGTTCTACATAAGCTACAAATTGTCTCAGAGAAACTATTCAAGCTCTCTGCTGAGGTCCGAGGTTGCCGGGCGCAGGACCAATTGGGACGGGGACAGCCGGGTCCCCAGCAATGGCCCGCGGGTCAACAGCCGGGCTGGCTCCCCGGGGAAGCCCCGGGGCCCTCCCGCCGGCGTCGAGGTCGTCAAATCGGTTCTGAAGGACGCGGCAGAGGAGTTTGAACGCCTCTACACCCAGAGCTTTAAACACCTTTCCTTGCAGCTGGACATCACCCCCTACATGGCCTACCACAGCTTCAAGACCGTGCTGGACGAGTTGTTCAAGGGCGGGGTCAACTGGGGGCGGGTGGTGGCCATGTTTACCTTCGGGGGGATTCTGTGTGTGGACTGCGTCCAGAAGAATATGAGTGAGCTGGTCTTCCGCATTGCCGAATGGATGACCACTTACCTGGACGAGCAGCTCAATACCTGGATCCAGAGCCAGGGAGGATGGGTACGTCTCCACATCGACACGCCTCATCAATGACTTTAGAATATTATTTAAAGATCTTATCTAGTTCAGGAACTACATCACTGAGTGAAACACATTATCTAGATTACCGAGACAAAGGTTGATGTTTTAGCTTTTAAAATTAGGATATTTCATCAGACCAATAAAAAAAAATCGTAGTTTTAAAACAGAAATATGAGCTTAATGGACGAACTACATTTAATAGCTGCTTAAAGGTTGTTTTTGACAGATAGTTTCAAAGGGGCAGTTTTATGTGAAATTGACTTTTTAGTTTTACATCATGTTTTAATGTTGTAAAACATCAAAAAAAAAAAACCTGGAGTGTTTCTTTTATTCTTTCATGTATGTTTAAGAAATTTTTTAATCTCCCAACTATTCAGCCGTGCATAGAGGCTGCTTGTATCGAGCGCTGCCTTCGAGATGCAGTTCGTCTTCGGAGCTTCAGTTTCTAAGCTTCCTCATTACAGACCCTCCTCCACCTGCAGCTCCCCCACTTGGCTCCCTCAGACTAGCCAGCAGCAATTAGCAAACACCTGCTGAGGTCATTATAAGAGCTGCTTCTCAGTGAAACACTGGTAAAATTGTTGTGAAAGGGTTTATAGAGCAGCAGTGTTTTTGATGACTTCCAGGAGGCAGTTTCAGAAAGAGCAGGAGTTTTTAAGTAGAGAGAGTCCCAACATAGTTACTTGATTATGCTATAAAATGGCACTATTTGCCTAGAAAACAAGATACTGCCCCCTTAATGTGACAAATGAGGATGTTATATTTTAATTTATTGAACGATGAATCTGTAAACAGAAAATATTGTATTTGCTCCCCTTTAGATTCAAGGTTTTTTTTCCCTTCATTTTTGTCTCACTTGAACATTTCAAATCATAAAGAAATGAACTATATCAAATATATCCTGAGTTAATGCAAAAAAAGTCAGTTCTGTTTTAGCTAACCCATCCAAACCAACCTGGCATTTAGAAAAATAAAAGTCAAATTTTGTTGATCACGATTGATATTTTTTTTAAAGCAATAAAAGAGCAAATTAAGAAAATGATTAGCAGCATCCTCTTTTAGTGTCTTCAGTC